>NC_087493.1:2800312-3106718 GCF_036417665.1 Passer domesticus
TCAAGGTGCACCCTCTGTGGTTTGGGAGCCTTTTGCCTCCCTCACCCTTTTCCCTGGGGATTCCCTTGTTTTGGGAAACAATTCCAGCAGACTGACCTGTGCTGCTGTCGAGCCAAACCATGGGATGACTCCTCTGAAACCACTTCAAAATTCCAGTTTCTTAGAATTTTTTTATCTCCCACACCCAGAAACTCTTCAAATGTTGGAGCAGATCCCCCCAGATCCCAGGACAAGGGGTGTTCCTTATGGAATGTGCCTAACTCGCCCCCAAAGGGACACGAGCTTCCTGCCTTGCTCCATCTTGTCAAACTCCCATCCAAAAGCTGAAGGAACTTCAAGACTTTTTGGTCTCTCTGAGGCAGGGGTAGAGTTAAAAGTTAAAACAACTCAGATGTGTCCTAAAATCCCAGCTTCCACAGAGAATCTGTGGCTGTCCCATCCCTGGAAGTGTTCACGGACACTTTGGAGCACCCTGGGATGGTGGAAGGTGCTCCTGCTCATGGCAGGGGTGGAATGAAATTATCTTTAAGGTCCCTCCCAACCCAAACCATTCCACAATTTGAAAATTCAGTCAGAATTCTGCCATTCCATGGTGGATGATCCTTTCTCAGCTCGGGCACACGCGAGACATTTCATTTGTAATTTAGATGGTTCTGTCAAATGTTCAGCTCCACGCTTTGTCCAGCCTAGCAGTGCATGAATCCAACATTGTCCATGGGATTTCACAGGAATAATGAAACTCCTTCTTCCTACAAGCCACGCTTACAAAAGAGAGGAGAGTTAATCACCAATTCCCTGTTTTCTGCAACCCCCAGAGTCAGACTCTGCTGAGGAGCTGCTGCTGGAATGGTGCAGGGGAAGAAACTCAGCTGAGCCCCCAAGGTGATCCAGGGAGGGAGAGGACACACAGGTGCTTGGCAGCTGCTGATCCATGGGCAGCCTTTAATTCCATAAAAATGCCAAAATACTGATATTACTAATACCAATAATATCAACATTATTGATATTATATTATCAATAATAACCTCAGACTGGAAAACAGTGGGACAGAAGGGTGAAGAACAAATTGTCACATCGTGAGCTGCACAAGCTTCAAATCCTGCTCTGCTTTATTTGCATTTAAGCTTAAATCTTCTCCACCTGCAGGCACAGAGGTATAAACTCTGCAAAACTTTACTTTGAGTGAAAATTACTTTGAATTAATTCAAATTTGAATTTCAATTCACTCAAATAACAAAATTTTTGCAATTTTGAAAATTACAAAATTACTTGGAGTGAATTCAAGACAAAATGTTGCAAATATTTCAAAGTGGCTGTTCAGTATTTCAGGTAATACTGGCAATGAACAAACAGCCTTGCTGCACGTGGTCACATCCAGCCCAGAAATCCCTCAGCTGCTTCTTTTAAAGCCCAGATTGTTCAATATATAGAAAATGAAAGTGCAGCTTGTGGAGATATACAGGGAAGAAATATGGCTTCGTCAGAACCCCCAAAACCCTTCCATCAATGCAGCTTCTTCTCAGCAAAACCTCAAGATATCACAGGGACATTTATAACTCCAGCAGCCTTTGATCAGCAAAAAAACCCTCCAGAAGGGTTATGTTCAGCAAGAGATCCACAAGCATTAACAAAACAGATGATCCATAAATCTGGGACAAGTGCTGGGTGACAGCTGGGGCTCCTCTGACATGAATTAAAGACCAAAGGGTCCTCTCAACTCTTTCTACCTCCTGTCCCCACCCCAAGCTATATTTTTTCCCTTCTTCGCTCTGAAGCCACAAGTCTGGAGGGCTCTCGGCGTGAGCTGCGCCTCTGTCAAAATCACTTCACACCCGCAGGAAAATTTTCTAATATGAATTGGGCTTTAAAAAACTTTACCTTGATTTAGTGAGAATATAAAGTGGGGCCACAGTCAATGTGTTATTTGTAGGAACCCTGGAACATGAAGGGTCTCTGCTACCAAGGCAACATTAAGCACTAACTCCCATTTAAAAAGCTCCCAAAGAAGCTCTTTATTCAAGGCAGGGTTTTTAAAACGAGGAACGCAATGTTATCTGCAAGCAGACATTTAAAATATATATAAATACAGGAGGGTTTTGGACCAGCACACTTCCAGGGATTGCTGCAAATGATGTTGTTTTCTTGCTGTTAAAACAGGAGTGCAAGCTAAGAGTGGGAGTTTAGGCTGGGCTCAGCCTGAGCAGGAGTTTAGGCTGGGCTCAGCCTGAGAGGAACAGTGGGGACATCACTGCAGTCACTCAGCCCAACAGAAAATTGCAACTTTTATTTCCACTTGATACAAAAATCTGGAGTTGCCTCTGTAATTCCCAATCTTTGAGCTTCCCTCACGCCATCACTTTAAGAACCAGAGGAGGGGGAAAAAAAGAAAAGGAAAAGAAAAGAAAGGTAACGGAGATTTTATGGGCTGCCAACTGATTGCTGAGCTCATGCTCTATTGGCTTTGAGTGCAGGATCCATTACAGATCCCTCAACTGCATTTTATCCCCCAAGTACATTTCAGCAGCATCGCAGCTCTGGCTCTGCAGGAGCAGGGGGGCTCCTTCTCCTCCCGGCGAGCTGGGAAAGGCTCCTGGAAAAGCCACGGGGGGTTTATCTTCCTGCACAACCCCTCTGAGCTCAGGGAGACTTCACCTCCCGATGCAATTGGGAAATCAGGGCAGAAAGGGGATTAAGGTGCAGGTCCAGGCTCTGCTCTGCCTGCAGTTCTGGCTGGAGCAGCCTCCCTGGATGGCTCCGTGTCACATAATACACTCAGCAACGGCCTTAAACAAATAAGTGGCTTTTGTGCACAATGGGATGTGTGTACAGACCTGCAAAACCACATCCATGCAAGAGCAGCCAGCTATTCTTCACCCCCAAATGAGTCCTTTCCTCACAAAATCTTCTTAAAGCCCTTCCTAAGTGTTATTTCACTTTAATAAACCTGGCAGCACATGCCTTTGTGATGTCTCTGCCTGGCAGCTGGCTGGGCTGAGGGCAGGGGGAATTTAGGTGCCACCTAAAGGGGATAAGTTGGGAAAAGGTTCGGCTGACTGCCTTGACCCTCCAGCTCTGACCAAGATCTCCGGGTAAATTTAGGTCCCACCTAAAGGGGAAAAAAACCTAAATTGGGAAAAAGTTCGGCTTGCTGCCTTGACTCTCGAGCTCTGGCCAGGATCTCTGGGTAAATTTAGGTCCTACTTAAAGGGAGAAAAAAACCTAAATTGGGAAAAATTTCGGCTGCTGCCTTGACCCACAAGCTGTGGCCAAGATCTCCAGGCAAATTTAGGTCCCACCTAAATTCCGGCTTGCTGCCTTGACCCACAAGCTGTGGCCAAGATCTCCAGGCAAATTTAGGTCCCACCTAAAGTCCGGCTTGCTGCCTTGACCCTCGAGCTCTGGCCAAGATCTCCGGGTGATCCTCCTGCCGTGCATTCCCAAAGTCTGCAGACTCAGAAAGCAGGAATTACAAAACGCTTCCAGCTTTCCAGGAATGGTTAGAGCCGCGATTCTCCCCGTGTGCCCGGTGGGAGACACACGGGAATATTTTAACCCATCTCAGCAGCTGCCCGATTTCCCACAGCTCCTCCGGGGAATTCAGACGTCTTTCCAAAGAGACAAACCTCTAGATTTTTAATCCTGTTTCTTTTTTAACCCGCAGCTCGCCTCGGAGCTTACCTGGCCGCTCACCCCACAGGCAGCGAGGCATTTTTGGGAGTTATCTCCCTTTCTGCCCAGCTTTGATCTCGTGCCTTTTCATGCCGGGGCTGGGCCGGGCGGCTCTTTGGAGCATCCCCATCTCTCAGCAGCATCCTTGATGTGGGGACAGCGGGGGCTCCGCGCCAGGGCAGCGCCAACAGCTCCTGTTAGCGCCGCTCCTGCCGTGCCACGGGGCACGGATGCTTCGCATTCCAGCCTTTGATGCCCCCCGGGCCCCGGGTGAAAGATGCGCTGGCTTCAGGAGCGCTGGGGAAGGGAAGGGACTTCGCAGCCCTGGAGAAGCGACGCGGTTGTTTAACAAATTAAAGGAGCGGGGTTCTTAGCCCGGCTCATTAAGAGGTGGAAATGGCAAATGGTCTTTATAATTTGCTCCCTTCTGGGCTATTTTGCCTTTGTGAGATCATTGTTGGGTCAGAAGTTATTTGGGCTCACGTATTTCTCCTGTACCCCAGATCCTTTACCCACACTCGGGTTCCCCCTCCATTAATAACCCTCTGCAAGATGAAAACCAATTAATAAACCTGCCCAGGTGGCCTCCAGCCGTTCTTCCAGCACTAATTTCTATTATTTATTAATATATAATAGATATCTATTTATTATAGATATCTAGCTCTTCCAGAAAACATTCGGGGATGGTTCCCTGCCTATCTCGTGAATCAAAACTCACTTATCGCAACAAAAGGAACCCCTTGAGAGATCTCCCGTCGCTTATTCAAACCAAAAAAAAAAAAAAAAAGGAAAAAAAGAAGAAAAAGAAGCTGCTAATTAGGCTCATAACGACTTATTTTCTCCCCCCTCCCTCCCTTATTTTAAATAAAACCTGATGATGCAAAGTATTCCTTGGCTTCTCGCTCCGTAACCAACCGGCTCTCGGTGGAAAGAGCTTCTTTTTTTTATGGCTGCGTATTAAAAGTAAACCAGCCCATGCCAGCTTTGGATAAAAGGCTATTTATTTTCAACCAATTTGATAGCTGCAGTTTTCGGTAATTGAATTTTCTGTGGTCGGAGAAGCAGTAATCTTAGAAACCAAATAAATATTTTTTAATAAAATGGAACACTGAGAAACCCTATAATAATGTCAAATATGTAGCCACTTATGGATGGATAAATATTTTAAGAAATTTACATCTCACCCAATGCTTTAGGCCTTCAGCTTCGCTGGAAATTTCAAACAACGCTATTTTATTTTGGGGAGGGGGCGGGGGGAACGGAGAGTATTTAGATAAAGAGCTAAATACTAATCCTTCAGTTTGCAGCGGGTTTGATTTCCAGTATTTATGCAAGGAAAGAGAAACCCAAAAATGCTTTCTCAGACCCTTTCCCTGGCACGTGGTGGCCCCAGGGATCCAGGTTGTCCTGCAGCCACCCAGACTCCAAAAAAAATGACCAATTCTGCCAGAACCACCCCCAAAAAAACCCCTCTGCAGAGTCACAGCTCGTGAAAATAATGAAATTTGGGAGAAAATCCTCTTTGGTTGAGGCCTCTGGTGACAATCCTTTGGGCAGGCACTTGTTGCTGGTGGTTTGTGCAAACGGGGAGAGGTGTGACTGAAATCCTCTGCGAGCCAAGGGGAGAGCAGAACAAGGAGATCCCCACCTCTGCAGTGATCCCTGAATTCTGCAGATCCCCGGAATAAATCCCAGCGAGAGCTCACGGCACACCTGGCAGGGGCTCCCTGAGCTTGGGTGCAAATATCTGAGGAGCAAACACAGCTCAGGGCACACAGGAATCGTAAAGGAGGAAAAGCTGCCGCTGCTGCAGCCCCAGGAATCGATGGACACAGGTCCAGAGGCCTCGGCCATCCCAAATTCCCTGCTGCCAACACTTCACAAAATCCCTGATAATTTTGTCGAGCTCCTTTCAAAACTTGGTGTGGTTCCCTTTTCCTGGGAACCACAAGCAAAAAAAAAATCTCTTGGGTATTTTTTTTCCTTTTTTTCCCCAGGCCTTTCTAATTTTCTAAGTCACTGTGGAATAAAGGAGCTTCCATGGGATGTGCAGCAGGGACAGAATTCCCGTTTCCTGCAGAACAGCCAAGCTGGAACTGGAATTCTCGTTCTCTTATGGTGACACCTGCTGGCAAAGGCAGCCTCCTGTAACAGCTTCTGGAAAAGGATCAATCCCAAAAATCTGGATTGGTGAGACCAGGTCAGGGGTTTTGGGAAATGGGGCACAGGAGAGTGGGAGGAACTGGAGTGAATCAGCCAAAACAAGGAAAAACAGGAAGAACACACATTGGGTCTCGAAATTCAGGGAATGCTGCTACAGAAGGGGATAAATTGTTCTCCATCCCCACAGATGAGACATAATAAAGGATCAGTGCACATCCCATTGAGGCAACAAAGATTTGGGCAAGATCCTGTTTAGTGAAAGGTTCCTTCCTGGGGAGGCAATGCTGGAAAATCCTTCACAACCCCTGGATCTGAATTTCCAGTTGTGTTTTTCCCAGCTCATTCCAAGCTGATCAATCAAGACTGATCCCAGCTCAAACACAACCACCACGCTCAGCCCCACCTCTTCTTCTTTTATTCGTTTTCAGTGCTGCTGAAAAGTGAAACCCAGGTGGTTTTCAGCAGGACACCGTGGAAATCAGGGATGAAATTCCCAGTTTATTAATGATGTGCCAGAAAAATGACACAGGAACAGCAGCTCCAGCACTGATGGAGCAATCACAACCACGTGTTGCACACCACAGGTATCCTAAAGGACCAGAGCTTGAATCCCTGGGGATTCAGCTGAAATCCCTGTGTTTTATCCCAAAATTACAGTTCCAGAAATCAAAATGGAGGTGAAATGGTGCTTGGTTGCTCTTTTGGTGTGGAAGAGCAGGGATGGTGGGAGGGGGTTTGCCAGGACAAATCCCTTTGCTTGGCATCCCAACAGGAACCACCATTAGAGATGGAGGACTCCTGAGCTCACATTAAGGCAATTAATTCATAATTAAAAGCTCTGAGCTGCTCCCACACCTCTGGAGAACAGGGAAAAGAGTAGGAATAAGCCATAACTCCCTGGAGGTGGCAAACCTTGTCCAACTGCATTGAAAACTCTTCAGTACAACTTCCAGCCAGTTTATCTCCCTTTCAATAAAGTCCACATTTCCTTCTTTTCCTTTGTTATGGAAAATTCTTGGGATAACAGACAGCGTGGAACCAGCAGGACTAAGTTTGACGAAACCTTTTTAATGATGCATCATGGAAAAAGCAACTGTGGATTGTTCTGGCGGTGCCAAAAAAAAAAGTTTCTGGTTCGTGTGTGGAGTTTCTCCTCCAAGTTTTAGTCTCCACAAGCACCTTGGAGCACACAGTCACTAACAGCTTTTCCAGTCTTTCTCCTGGAGCCTCCATCCCACAATATTTGCCTTGTTCAAGGGGGAAAGATGCATCTTGGAGCCATTTGCTGGGGCAGCTCTGGGGCATCATGCAATATTTATATTCTGTTAATCTGAGAGCTTGAAATGAAAGATGGGAGAGGCCAAATCCAACCTTTCCATAAATGCCATTGATTTGGGAACAGCATTGGATTTGGGCCAGTGTTTTCCCTCGCCTCCCTCTCTGCCTTTCAGGATATTTGTGGAAATGAGGAGCAGGGTCATTTGGTATTCAGCCCTGGCTATGAATTATAATCTGGGTACGAACTGCGCAGAAATTTAAAAGGCAAATTTTTCACCTCAGAAACAAACTTTTCTTCCAGCAGCCAAAAAAACCCAGGGCCAGAGGCAGCCCCTGGCTGGCAGGAAAGGGCAGCACACAAAACACACACGGGGGGTTCACCAGGCTCCACTGCAAAACCAGAACAAAATTAAAAGAATTCCACCCTGGGCAAGGGGGACAGCTTGGAAACTGTTCAGAAACCTGAGGGGGTTCACAAGATTGGCATCATCAGGGACATAAATTTCCATAATATCTGCATAAAAAAATAGAAGCAGGCCACCTTTATGTTCTGTACCTTGTTTAATAAGGGCTATAATGCAATTAAATCACTTCACAATTAATGTTTTGTCTCTGGGCCATTCCTTGGAGTGGCTGATTCCTCCCCCTCAGAGCAGGGAGAACAATGAGGCACCAGAGGGGTTGGGCACGACCTGTTTCATGTGTGGATCACCCTCCCTGAAGGGTCTGTATCTACTGGGGAGGTTGGATAAGATCTCAGATCCTAAGGGTGCTCTGAATTTTTGGATTTGCTGAATTTGTCATGAAACAAAGACTCCAGAAACACCTCAATCCTGCTGGATTTTAGTGCCTTTCTAATTCCTGGATGTATCAAACCTTTCAGATTTCTGGATATACGGATCCCTGAAGGATCTGCATCTTCTGGGGAGGCTGGGTGAGATCTCACATCCTAAGGGTGCTCTGAATTCTTGAATTTGCTGAACTTGTCATGAGATAAAACCTCCAGAAGCACCTCTATCCTGCTGGATTTCACTGTCTTTAGATTCCTGGATGTATCAAACCTTTCAGATTCCTGGATGTCGAGATCCCTGAAGGATCTGTATCTACTGGGGAGGTTGGGTGAGATCTCAGATCCTAAGGATGTTCTGAATTCTTGGATTTGCTGAACTTGTCATGAGGTAAAACCTCCATAAACACCTCAGTCCTGCTGGATTTTATTGCCTTTCCAATTCCTGGATACATCAAACCTTTCAGATTCCTAGATGTAAAGACCCCTGAAGGATCTGCATCTTCTGGGGAGGCTGGATGAGACCTTGGATCTTAGGGATGTTCTGATTCCTTGGATTTGCTATGAGACAAAACCTCCAGGAACACCTCAGTCCTGCTGGATTTCACTGCCTTTGAGAGCCCTGCAGTATCAGACCTCAGTCTGAGTCAGTGCTGGACCCTGACCTCACCAGCTCCACTGCAGATGATAAATCCTGAACTGGAGTGACTTAAGCTAGGTTTTAGGCCCTGGGATCAGTGCTCAGGAAGAGACTGAGGGTCAGGCTCTGTGGAATAGTCCAAACCATCCAAAGCAGACTCTGTACTTCTGACACCTTCTTTGTGTATTGGCTTTTCCTGTTTGGAATTAATTCCTGCTCCATTAACGTCCAGAGTGTCTCCACACATCCAAGTTTTTTGTCAGGTTCTCTCTCATAGATGCAATTTTATCTTAACTTTAGATTAATTCATCCTTCAAAATCAAAAATATCAAGGAAAGCCACATATTTCCTTTCTAGATTTAATAATCCCAGAATTATTGAGGTTGGAAAAGTCTCTCAAGTCCAAGGGGTCCCAGCTGTGCCTGATCCTCCCCTTGTCCCCATCCCAGAGCTCTGAGTGCCTTGGACACCTCCAGGATGGGGACTCGAAACCTCCCTGGGCAGCTCCAAAGCCTGATCACCAAGAAATGAAATGAAAATCCAAATTTCCAGTTTATTAATGATGCAAGAAATGAAATGAAAATCCAAATTTTCAAATGAAAATCCAAGCTTTCCCCCTAGAGAATGTCAGCTCTGCCCTGGTGTCCTTTTCCATCCTTTCCCTCCATCAGCACAGGCACTTGCAGGAACGCTCTGTGAATTTCTGCAGAATTCGCTTTTCCAAACCCTGAAGCTCCTGGGAAGCACCAAAGGCAGGATTTGATCCAGTGGGTCCTGGATGTGTTGCTAAGCAGGGGCAGGGAATGCTGGAAATCCTCCTGTGAGGATTCACTACAGGATCAAACTCTTAGGAATAGGAATGCTGCATTCCAACTGAATTTACCTAAAACTGTCCTGTGTGGGATTCTTCCCTGGAAAACCTCAGTGATAGCAGGAGCATCTCCTGCCTGTTTGTGTAAAAATGCTGTTTGTTCATAAATTTTATTCCCTTTTTCCTCCACGGAAAGGCAAAACATATTAATTTATTTTTATTATTTAATTTATTTTTATTGCTTCATTTATTTGTATGATTTAATTTATTTTTATGATTTATTTGTATGATTTAATTTATTTTTATGATTTAATTTATTTGTATGATTTAATTTATTTGTACGGTTTAATTTATTTTTATTATTTAGTTCTTTTAGTTGTTGTGTGGACTGTGTTGCATCTGAGCTGGGCCATGATTAAACTGACCTGCAGTAAATTGTTTAGTTTGCTCAGATTTCTGACCTCCTCTAAAATAACAATAGCATCTTTTCCTAGGGGGAAACAGGGGTGGATAAAAAGGGAAAAGCCAGCACCCCACTAATTCCAGCCAGCACAAAAGGAGCCTCCATCCAGAGGCACATATGGCATTTTCAGTTCACCTTAACCCTTCCCCTTGGCATTTCAAGGCCTATTAATAAACAAAACAAACTGGCCTCAGAAAACACATGAGCAAACATCTTGGATGGCTGCAGCCGATTACTGAGCCCCTTCCTTCCTCCAGCCAGCACCCCAGGCCTCCACGCTTTTCCCTGGAATATTTTTACCATGAAGGAGCAGCCCTGGGATGTGTTGTGGTAAATATTCCCCCCCAAAAAAGCCCAGGTGGGAAGGTCAGGCAGCGTTTCCTGAGCTCCACGGGACCTCCCCAGCCACTCAAACAAACCCCCTGTGTCCCAGGGAGGAGGGAGGCAGAGCCAGCCTGGCACCAGCAGCATAATTTAGTGTGCAGGTATTTGATTTGATAAAAAAAACCCGACCTTAATTGGAAAGAACTCCATCTCGGGGTGCAGAAATGGATCTATGGATGTGGATAATGGGCTCCTGACAGGGCTGTAATTCAGTGAGAGGGGCCAGAGCCCAGGCTGGGGCTGACATGTCACTCCAGCCTCCAGCAGCCCAGGTTTTCCACCACCCCTAAGAGGGTAGCATGTTGCAGCTGGCAAAAAAATAAACAAACCTGAGCTCTGTGCTAACAGGATTTTTTTCCCCCTCCTATGATTTATGCCATGAGTGAAGGAAAAACAGCCACACGTTTGTGAGGGGAGGTTCCACTCGGCCCCTCCTGGGCATGGACACTGGGAAATGCAATTTTTTGGGGAAGGACAGCATCTTAAATGCACGTGCAGGACTTTATTTTTAGTTTTTCACTTTAATTTCCAGGGAAATCTGTGCTCTGGTGAGGAGAAACTTGTGCAGCAGTCAAGCAGCACTTTTGGTATCACTCATTAAAGTTGGGGTTTTATTTAAAAACTCCTCCTTTATTCAGGAGTCAGAAAACCAAATATATCCCTCTTCCAAACAGGATTTTCTGCTCTTGGCTACCTCGGTGGGTTTTTCCAAACTGTAGTTTGCAGTCTGCCTTCTGAAACAAACTCATTTCGACTTTTTCCCATCTTCCCTCTCTGTGGATTCAGAGCACAACTCTGGGTAAGAGCAGAGTCCAGGGAAGCTGGAAACTCCTAAATGAGCTCAAGGAGGGTTTGAAAGCCCTGAATCCCTGTCAGGCACTGGAAGGAGGGAGCACACAGGGCTCAGGAGTGATGACAGGCACAGACAGCACCCCAGGGCTCCCCCAGTGCCCAGCCCAGCCCTGGGATTCCCTTTTCCAGCTGGAGCCTGGGAAATGACTGAATTCCCTCTCCAGGCTGGCTCTGGGCTTTCTCCCATTGTTCCCAGTTTGTTTTTCTTTCCAGCAGGAACACAGGGCTGCAGTGTTGGATTTGCAAGGGGAGATGACAAACACAGAGCATCAGGCCTTGCTTTTCACCTTGGCCATGTGGAACGTTTCACCTGGGAGCCAAAAGAACTCTGTGGATTTCTTCTCCCATTCCTTTCTATCCCAAAAGTGACAATTTCAAGGGAATAAAGATTTTAAAGAGAGGATTCAAGCCTTGTTTTTCACCTTGACCAAATTTTACCTGGAAGCCAAAAGAACTCTGTGGATTTCTTCTCCTGTTCCGTTCTATCCCAAAAGTTTTTAATCCCTCATAATTTCAAGGGAATAAAGATTTTAAAGAGAGGTTTCAGGCCTTGCTTTTCACCTTGGCTCTGTGGAACATTCTACCTGGAAAAGAACTCTGGATTTCTTCTCCTGTTCCTTCTATCCCAAAAGTGATAATTTCAAGGGAATAAAGACTTTAGTGAGAGGATTCAAGCCTTGCTTTTCTCCTTGGGCATGTTTTACCTGGAAGCCAAAAGAACTCTGAGGATTTCTCCTCCCATTCTTTCTATCCCAAAAGTGATGATTTCAAGGGAATAAAGATTTTAAAGAGAGGTTTCCACCAGATTTTACAGAAGAGGGAATTGGATAGGGAGCTTCTCTGGCCTTGAAGACAGCAGAAAAAAGGAAGGAAAAGAGAGGGAGGGATGGTGAAAAGTGGTTTTTATTAAACCCTCTGCACAGCAAACACTTGTTTATTGCTCTGGGGAATTTTCCATCCATCTCCCTGCTCCCAAAATCCAGGAGCTGAGTCTGAGGAAGGGCCCTGAGCTTTACGAGCTCTGGTCCATAAATCTGCTCTGGGCTTTGGGATCCTGGTGTCACCTTTCAGAAACAGAACCCAGAGGAACCTCTGAGCCTGGGCAGTTTCCACAACACCCAAACAGAAATATCTGAAATATCTGTGCCAGCAGAGGGAAAGAGGGTCAGGGGCTTGTGCTGGAAGACAGAAATTAGCCAAGATCCTCCATCCCAGAACAGCAGGATTTGCTTTAAAAAAAAAAACAAAAAAAACCAAACACCAAAAAAACCCCAAAAACCAAAAAACAAAAACAAAAAAACCAAACAAACAAACAAACAAAAAAAAAACAAAACAAAAAAAACAACAAAAAAACCAAAACAAAACAAACAAACAAAAAAACCAAACAAACAAAAAAAACCCAAATAAACCAACCAAAAAACCAAACCACAGAAAAAAATCACATAAATTTCTGTGATAAAGTTTTTTACAAAAATACATCACAGAAATAACTGTGGTAACTTTTTTTCAAACACAAAGAAACATCTTTTTTTTTTTTTTTACAAAAAAATCACAAAAATATCTGTGCTATCTTTTTTTTTACAAAAATACAGAAATAGATATTTTTTTACAAAAGATATCACAGTAATATCTGTGCCAGCAGAGGGAAAGGGGGTCAGTGGCACTGGGCTTGTGCTGAAAGACAGAAATTAGCCAAGATCCTCCATCCCAGAACAGCAGGATTTGCTTTTTACAGCTTGCTGCCACCCCAGCTTGGTGCAATCCTCCTCCTCTTTAACAACAGCGAGTCCAAGCACACAAAACCTGAATTTTCCCATCATTTTTGTCCTTCCTGCAGAAGCAAACCCCGATCCCCAGCCCAGCAGCAGCCTGGCTTCACGTGCCTGAGCTTTATATTCTAGAAATGGAATATAACAGCGTGTCAAATGTTTGCTTTGGCCATCCCAATGCCTCAAATCCCCTTTTTATACTAATATTTCAAATGGGAAAAGCTTTAAAAGAATGGGCACAAATTACTGCTTCAAAGGTTTTATTGGGCTTCCAGCTGAGCATTGCTTCTGCTAAGAATGGGGATTTGGAAAAAAAAAAAGGCAGAGTTTAGGCTGCTTTATTGGGGTTTATTTCCTCTGCTGCTGCAGTTCTGAAGGAGGGAGAGGAGCAGCACAAAGAACAAGGAGCAAAGAATGATTTTCTTCCCCCTATAAATCCCAATAACTCTGATTTTTTACAGTTCATAAAGACTGACCTCTAAGTTATCCCAATTTAAAAACCCAGGAAAAGTCACTTCAGCAGAAGTGAGAGGGGTTTCTCATCAGTGACAGCCACACTAAAAATACTCCTTTTTAAACTATTATTTTATGAAATATTAGGAAATTGTGGGCAAACATTTTGTTGAAAATTCAATCTATAAAATCTCTGTTGTTTAAGCTCAGAGAGAGGCACAAGAGCAGACAGAAAGGCAGAACCAGCCTGGCTGGGATTGAGGGATTCACACCAGGGCACCGTGTGGGATGATTTCCCTGATTTTAGTGCCTTGCCACTTCCCAGGGTTTATCAGCTCAGCTTTCAGAGTCTGGGCTGGCCGGGACAGCCCATCCCATCCCATCCCATCCCATCCCATCCCATCCCATCCCATCCCATCCCATCCCATCCCATCCCATCCCAGGGAGGGGCTGCTCCTGCTGGGAATCCAACCCTGGGCTGAGGAGGGAGGGGTCAGCCAGGTGTGCTCTGGGTGACACTGCCGGGGTCCCAGGGCAACAGAGATAGTGAAGCTGGAACCAAACCTGCAGCTCAGAGGGGATATTGCAAAAAAACCCTCTGGGAGGGTGGGGAGGGGCTGGGACGGAATTCCCAGAGAAGCTGGGGCTGCTCCTGGATCCCTGGAAGTGTCCAAGGCCAAGCTGGAGCAAACTGGGGCAGTGGAAGATGTCTCTGCCATGGCAGGGGTGGGTTTGAGGTCCCTCCAACCCAAACCATCCCGGGATTCTGTGAGAACTCACTCGTGGCATTTTCTTCCATGGCATTTATTGTTCCCTGCAGTTTCCAAATGCAGGGATTTGAGTGTGGACACAAATCTGCCCTGCTGCTGCTCATCTCTGCACTTTTCCCTGGCTGCCAGGCCACAGCAGGTGCAGGTGAGCCACTGCTTGTGGGGTGGGGAATAAAAACCCAAGCTCTGCATCCAAAAGCTTTTCAGCTCAGTCTGGGAGCAGCAAAAGGAACTGCACTACTGGAATCACCCATCCTTCCCTGCCAAGGAAGCACTTTTTGGTGGAGAACAACAGCCTGGGGAGAACTTTGAGAACTTTGAGTAAGAGAGTGAAGGAGGAGTTAACCCAGCCCCGTTTGACTCCAGGACTCCAGTGTCAAAGCACAGCAAGCTGTCCCTGGTCCCTGTGCTCTGTCTGAGCTGCAGCTCTTTGCAGCAGGAACTTCCCTGCTGGCAGGGCTATCACGGATCCTTTTCCTCACCTGGCACCTCCAGGAGCTGATCCTGCAGGGTCTGACCCTCTCAGCAAGGAAGTGAAATTTCCATTTATTCAGCCACAGAGAACCAAGTCTGCACACCAGGGATTAACAATGCTTGGTGCTAAGGAGCAAAAAAAGAAATAAAAATAAAAGAAATAACAGCATTTCAGGTTTTAGAATGCCCAAATCTACCAAGAGTGCTCAGATATTAAAAAGCAGATTTATTTATAACCCCTTGCCTCACAATGGCACCTTTGGATGCTGATTCCCTGCACTTTACAGGGAGTTCATCTCCAGGAATCCATTCTGCAGACAGTGCAGCCAAAGCCACATGAAAGAGGGACAAAGATCAGAGGCAGCAGAGCCAGGGATACACAGAAGGAAAAAGACAACTTGAAGAGTAAATCAGGGTTTAAAATTCAAGCAGCATTTTTCAATTATTCAAGGCACTGTTTTCTTAACAAGGATTAGAAAATGATATTTCAAATGCATCACTTGAGCAGGATGACACCTTTTCAAATGAAGGGTTTCTGTTGCTGCTCCTGTTATTCTGTCTGGACTAAAAGATGACTTTCAAGTATTTTGCCTATCATTTTTAAAGAGGGGAAAAAAATTAGCAAGCCTGAAAGAACAAAGGCAACACTTCAAAGCCTTCAGCAGAGAAGGAAGTGCTTTCTAGCAAAAATCATCCACTTGTGTCAATGAAACCTTTGTCAGGCAGTTCCTCTCCTGCCTTGGCTGCTGCTGCCGCTGAAGACAGAAGGGAAAGAGAATCCTGAGAGAATGAGGAAAGTCATGTCCCAGCAAAGTCCCCTGTGTGCCCTCTGTGGTTGTGTGACAAGCTGTTATGGAGAGGAGCTGAGGAGCACACGCACCTTCTACTGCCCTGGAGAGGGTTTAAACCCCCTGGAAATTTGGGAGGCTGATTTTTTATCCCCTACCCCAGGAGCTTCTGGAGAGGTTTTTGCAGCAATAAGGAGCAGTGGTAGTTAGAAGCAAGGCCATTTCCACAAGAACTGCAATTCCTCAGGCTCTCCATATTTGTTCATGCTCCTCAGTCCCAGGGAACTTTGCAGTTTCAGAGAATTGATCCAGTGATCACCTGCACTGGGCTCTGGATCAGCCCACAGCATCAGGGGAGGCTCATTCCCTCTGACCCTCAGGCTCAGCCAATGGAGATTTCTCTTCTCAACCATCTGGAGTGCCATGGGGATTTTCAGCTTTTTTGGTTCAGGTACTAAATTCATGTCGGGACCTCTGTTCTGTTTTCTAACAGGTTTTTTGTGGTCACATCCTCCTGTGCAGCTGTACCACTCCTGACACAACCCGAGCCTTCACAGCTCTCTTCAGGGCCCCTTTTCAGGGGGGCCCTACCCCAGAACTCCCCTTGGCAGTGCTCCTTCTCTCCTGGAATATTTGGAATATTGCAGAACACGTTGTTAAACACGGCTTTAACACGAGTCAGTGCAGTTGCTCTGATAGCTATTACCCCTAACGAGCTTCCCCTCCAAACCCAGTCGCTTTTGACCTCCACACACCTGGAGGCTTCACCCTCCTGCTGCACCTCTGACCTATCCCCTATAATTGACACCGGGCAATTATCAGCAATTTGTTGGCTTTGTTTTCCTTAGCACCCAATTATGCAAATAATAGACCTGGAATAGAGCTGCTGGGAGCTTGGAGCAAAGTGTTTCATGCCTGAGTGACTCTGCCAGCCCAGCCCGATGTGCGGGAGCAGGAAATGAGAATTCAGGGAATACTTATCCCAGGCAATCTCTGTCGGGGTGGCAGAAGGATATTTAATACTTTTTTTTTATTAACTCTTATGAGAAGCTCCAGCCTGGATGCTGCCTGCTCCCATGGACTGCTGGATATTTCATTTTCCTTTGCTCCTGAGCTTCCCATCCTGGCTGTGCACCCTCAGTTTTCCTTCAGGGACAAGGCAGGGCTGGGATATTGGCAAATGCCAGCAAAGAAATACACATTTTCCAAACCCAAAGGGGAGAACTTGATCCAAATCATGTGGAAGGAGTATCCCTACACAGGGAGTGGAGCAGAGCAATGCCCTGGCTGTGTCCAAATTGGATTTTGAGCTTGAATTCACGTTTTGTTTTTCTCTTTCCATGTTCTGTCCATGCCCACCTTGGATTATGTGCTTGAATCCATTGGTTTGCCTTTTTCTGTCCATGCCCACCTTGGCTTTTGTGCTTGAATCCATTGGTTTCTCTTTTCCTCTCCACGCTCTGTGCAGTTCACAGTGCTGAAAGCAGAACAGCTGATCCCATCCCATCCTGCCCTCTGTATATCAAAAGGGTTTTTAACCCACAGAGTTTCATCTGCACCAAAGACAGGGATAAAAACCAGTGGATAAAGGACATTTTGTGCCCCTTTTCCTCACCTTTCTTCACCCCACTTGGGTCTATGGGAAGTGTCAAGATCAGCACTGTCTCCACCAGTCCCTTGCCAGCCTTGTGACCTCATCCTGCTAAAAGATTAGAACACATTTTCAGATGTTCAGGGCTATTTTTAGACAGACCCAGAGACACGTGGAGAGGAAAGGGGCAGGAGGACTTTGTTCATCATGGAACAAACTGTGTGTCTGGAGAAAGCACTCAGATTTCATGTCAGTGCACAGAACTGCCCTGGGTAAAGCTGGGTTAGCTCCATCCAGCTGAGGTGGCACTGCTGGAATGGATTCCCTCAGGGAAGGGGCTGCAGTGACTGAAAATGCACAGGGGGGCTCTGAGCTGCACCACAGGATGATGTGCTCTGTCAGGTGTCCACAGAACAGGAACAAAAGCAGCAGATCAGAGCACAGACAGCAATCTGGGCTGTGGGCTGACAGCCAAGCTCTGCCAGGGTGACAAGGTCTCCACTTTTCCATGACAAGGGGACACCCGAGGCACAGCCCCTCTGGAGACTCAGTCCCATCTCCGTGCTGCTCCTCACCCAACACTGGAGAATTTGCTCCCCTGACATTCCCTCTGTCCTCTCCAGGAGTTCAAAACTTGGATTTCCATCAATCCATTTCCTGAGATGAAAACTTGGTTTCATCTCAGGAGCCATCAAGGAAGGAAGGGAAGAAAGACAATTAAACCAACCCCCCCAAATCCACAACAACACATTAAACCAAACCCCCCAAATCCCAGAATAACACATTAAACCAACACCCCCGAAATCCCAGAATAACACATTTAACCTACCCCCCAAATCCCAGAGTAACACATTAAAGACACTGCTGCAGAACAAAGAATCTATATTTTATAAAGAATATATCTATATATTTTGGAATATCCAACAGGCAGCTCCAGAAAGCCCCTCCCAGCACTGTGCTTGGTGATCTGCCCACCCTGCCAAATGCAGAGCTTGCTTCCAGCCATGCCTGGCACTTTGCCACCCAGGAACAGCACTCTGGACTCGGGAATGGCTCTTGCATGTCACGCTCGTGGGCATTTGGCCCACGGAGTGCTTTGTTACCCAATCCATAAATCCATGAAATCCAAGCCTGAGTCAAATCGGAGACATTGTGGAAACCCAGGAGGGCTTGAACGAGCTCCTGGAATAAAACTGCAGCCCCTCCCCAGGCAGAGCAGTATTTTTAGGAAGTGGATTGAGAAATGTTTTCCTTGCTCCATTTCCATGTTTACTGGGATACAACATTGTTACACTGGATTGCATCAGAAAACACAGAAACAGCTCCACAAATCGATCTGGCCACAAGATCTCTGAGGAATTTACTCCTTGTCTCCAAGGAGTTTACTCAGCACAAACAATGGCAAATAAAGACAAGTGCTTCTCCAATAAATAACCACTGGGATATAGATATGTCAGGAATTTGGGGTGGATTTTAGGATCCTAAAACCTTGGATATGGCTGTTTATAAATGTAGAGGAAATAATCACATCCAAATGAAATTTGCTGTATTTTTTAAAGGCCCTATAAATGAAATAATGATGGGACCATCCTCTCCCTGGGGCTTTCAGTGTCTCAGCCACTCCAGGGAATGAACTGGACTCTACTTTAGCATTTCCAAAGCCCAGAAATCCTTCTGAGGTCTGAACTCACATCTCCAGCCAGCCAGAATTCCAGGGAATTGATTACCAACATAATGGGAAACATGGCAGCTTAAAAATGGTTGGTTTGAACTTGGGATCTCTTCAATAACAGAGAGAATAAAAATGTTCAAGCGTTGCCTTTCAGACATCTGAGTGGCCTCTGCGTGTAATCAATTAGAAACCAACTCCATTCCACAGGAAAATGGCTCTGGCTTAGCCAAAAGATAATTTTTGTGAAATAGGTGAACTAATTTTTCCCAGGTCAAGCATATCCTGTGACTCCTTCCCTGCTCTCTCTGCTCCTTGCCTTGTCTTCCCAGTTAGTTTCAATTCATTGGTCCAAAACCAATGGAATTTCCTCTCCAAAAATAATAATTAAAAAAAAAATAAAATAATGATGGAAATTATTCTGACAGGGACAAAAATCCCAATAAAATGGCACAACAACAACCAACCCTGATATGAATTCATTTGCATGCAGGGATTTCCAAGTCCTACTAGTTGTTTTTTTTTTTTAATTAGTTTTTGTTTGCTTGCTTGAAAAATTAAAGAAACATTTTATTTTATTTTTTTTCCTTCAATAAACAGCAAAAAAAAGTTACATTGTGAGGCTTCCAGGTGGGCAAGCAGGATGCTGTCACTTCCATTTCCCCACTGAGCTGAATTTTTCTGGCAAAACTCTGGCAGGCTCCAGGAGCAAGTTTGATTTTGCAAAGAGATTATTTTGTATCAGAAAATTCTCTGGATGGAAAATGCCCCAGCAGACCCATTCAGTGAGAGTGGCAACACTGAATTTCAGGGGGATTTGTTGCAAGGCTGCTTTTGCCATTAGTGACCAAGCACTGCGTGCAGGAAAATCTGGGAATTAGGGGGCTTAATAACAGGAATTAATTACCTGAAGTAAGAGGAAGTGTGGATGTATGAAGAATACAAGAGGTTGTGGCTGCCCCATCCCTGGAAGTGTTTAAGGACAGGGCTTGGAGCAGCCTGTGATGGTGGAAGGTGTCCCTGCCATGGCAGGGGACGGGGTGGGATGAGATGTAAGGTCCCTTCCCAACCCAAAGCATTCCAGAATTCTTTGATTCTGTGAAATTTGGCTGTCGCCGTGAAGCCCTTTAGAATTCAAACTCCACAAAGAGAAGTGGTTCATTCAAAAGTTGAAAAACGGGCTCAGAACCTCTGTCTGCCACGGCTTTGTAACCAGGAGCTGAAACCACTCAGCTCCGGAGCTCCTCGTGCTCTTATCAGGACACTGCACATTTTCATGCTGAGGAAAGAGACTCAAGGATCAAACACAGCCAGAGCTGCACTGGTTCAGTCCCAACACCACAAACAGCACCCAAAAATCAGCCCTGTGCCCAAGCTGCTCCCCGAGCCTCCCCTGGGAGTGCTGTCTGAGCAGGGAGCTGTTCCTAGAGGCTGGCACACCGGGATAATTCAGGAATACAGCTCATGTCCAAAAGGAATTTGTTCCTCCTCCACCCTGTACGTGGCAGACGCTCTGTGAGGACACCCAGATGAACTTTTTCACCTGAATTAGAACAAAGTGTTTTGCTATTCTCTCTCGGGTTTCCTTCTCCTCCCTCTCCACCCCTTTCCCTGTCCTTATTTTAATCTACAAACCAGGAATGGCTCTGCGGGCGTCCTGCCAGGGCACAGCTCGCCTTCACCTGGCAAATGCTGGGCTCCTTCTCCTGGCTCCAATTAAAAACCAGGACAAAAAGGAGGAGACAGGAGGTCCTTTTTGAGCCAAGGCATCCGCCCAGGGTGTCCAGACTTTATAGGAATTAAATTTATGGGAACTAAAGACTCCCATCACTTTCTTGCTTTTTCTTTTGCTCTAGAAGATGTTTTTATCACCCTTGGTACTGGGGTAAAAATGTTTTAAAAGGCTGACATTATGAATATTTTAGTATTATTTTCCTTTTGCTTAATAAATAAAATGAAATTGTTTAGAGATGTGCATTTTAATGCAAAACCAACTTTTATTTCTGGTCTAACAGCTAAGTGAGAAATGTTGGGAGGCACTTCAGAACACAGGGCCTGTGGGGCTCTCAAATCCAGCAGCAGCAAGTCATCCATCAACTCATTCCTAATTGTCTTATCCCCAATAAACCAATCATATTTTAATTGAGCACTTTGCAGGTCTCATCGAGGAACTTGGAGCTGTTACTCACATCCTAAGGGCTTCTTCAAGTGGGACAGAGAGCCACCAGCAGGTGCTGGCAGCAGTGTTTGGGGGGATCCTTCACCTCAGCCAGATGTGCAGCTGTGATTTGGATCCTTCACCTGAGCCAGATGTGCAGCTCTGATTTGGATCCTTTACTTCGGCCAGATGTGCAACTTTAATTTGAATCCTTTACCCGAGCCAGATGTGCAGCTCTGCTTTGGATCCTTTACCTGATCCAGATGTGCAGCTGTGATTTGGATCCTTTACCTGATCCAGATGTGCAGCTGTGATTTGGATCCTTCACCTGAGCCAGATCTGATTTGGATCCTACCTTTGAGCCACCCTCCCCACGACCCTGTCACCCAGCCCTGTCCCTCACACTGATTTCCTGCCCCCAGCTCTCCCCACTCTGGCATCCTGCTGTAAGATTTGAGTTCTGGCATTTGTCAGCTCCCTCAAACCCCTTTTTTCCTCCCCGTTTCAGTCCCCAAACCATAATTCCAGCACATTTCAAGGGTGAAGCTGGAAGAACAGAGCCTTGCACCCATCCCTGGCACTCCCTGCGGTGGAACTTCTCTCCCGCAGGTTGGGTGAAGCCCTGAGCGCCCTCATTTCCATCTCAATAAAAGCAAGACGGGAATTCATCCCGCTGACTGACGTGGGAACGGCTCGAAAGGCAGGATGAAGAAAGCAGCGCTTCTTCAAATTGCAAACTCCTTTGGGCAGGGAAAAATGCCAGGTCCTGCCACTGCTGAGTGACTCGGCAGGGATGGAACGGGGACAGCCCAGACCTTGTGTGTGCCACGGGCTCTTCCAGCCGGCCCGAGACACCTGCTCGCTTCCAGCCGTGGGCAATCGCATTAATTAATGATTAATGATGATAGGGCTCTTGGAAACAATTTTTTTAGCCAAGCATCACACTTAAATGACTCAGAGGAGTCGGTAATCGCTGGGCACCCGCCAGCAGCTCCAATGCAGAGGAAGCAGGCTGCCTTCAGGGATTGTTCTGCACTCCGGGGGAATTAGGGATGCCCGCTGGAATGCGATTAAAGCCCCGGGCTGCGATGGGATCAGCCCGCGGAGGATCAAAGCTGCTCTTGGGCAATAATCGGCATTAATAATCGGCATTAATAACTGGCAATCATCCGGGGCCAGTTCGGATCAGCCGGCTCTTCTGGGATGCTGGAGAGCAAAAGTGAGTTAGTTGAGTGTCCAGGGCCTCGGGGCTGAGACAAGATCACCAGGAATCACATCAGAGCAGATAAATAAATGTGAAATCAGAGCATTCCTGCCCTGCTGTTGTCACAGCTCCTGAAGAATGAGCAGAACACCTTTTTTTTTTTCCTGTAAGATTTCCATCTTAAGCCTCATCCAGATGTGGCTGTACCCATCAAAGGACCGGAATAACCTGCTGAAAACAGTTTCCCCTCGAAGCAGGGGTGAGGGGAGGTTGGAAAATGCTGGGGGACAGGGAGTGACTCACTGCATGTCCAGACAATCAGACTGGACCCAAAAGGTGTCAGACATCACCTAATAGTGGAAATGAGGAAACCCAGATAAGATAAGTGCAAAGAGACTCGGTAACTCTGCAAGTTGCAGCAGCCCAGAAGTCCAAAAATAAGATGAAACAAAGACCCACAATGAAACAACACAAACTTGACAATGTCAAACAAAGCAGCAAAACAAGGCAGAGCTCCCGGATGATTCTGGAATTCTGCCTCCCTCCCTTAATCTGCTCATGGAACCCTTCCCAGCTCCCTTCCCTGCTGGCTGTCCCTTATCTGGGCAGCAGCTCATTTTACAGGAATGACAGAAAGGGTGAAATAAATGTTGGCTATCTGCAGCGTCCCCAAGTCCCAGCTGCCAGCCTGCAGGGGAAGGTGGCACCACAGGGGACACGAGTGCTGAGGTCAGGAAGAAAATATGTCACTGTCGGATGCCAAACGCCAACCCCTGCCCACTTGTGGAAGATGCAGGGGCACAATTTGCAAGGCTGGGGTTGTCAGCCCTGGTACATTGTCCAAATCTGGGTTATTTATGGCCACCTTCCCTAAAATACTGCTTGGAAATGTTAATTTTGTGTTCTGCCTGCAGGCCCAGCAGCAGCACGGGGAATGCCATGGGAGCAGTGGCCCCAGGGCTGCAGGATCCTGGGAGGAGAAATGTTCTTTATCACCTTGCAGCAGCACTTGAACACCCACACAATGAAAAGAGACCGATAAAGAACAAATTAAAAAGGGATTTATTTTAATCCTAGACTTTTCATGTGTTTAACAGTCCCAACTTCAGCCCTGGTTTTCCCCCATAATGCTCAAAATTCCACATCTCCTCTAGACACCTGGAGCTGTGGATTCCAGCTCTGCACTCCTGTGTTCCTCCATCACAGGTGTTGAGGTTTGAAGGATCAGGAACCAGGAATGAGCAATACTTAATTAATTTCCTCTCTTCTCATAATCTACAATTAATTCTGAACAGTTGGTGGGTGCAACCTTGAAGAGTGTTTTGCTGGGGAATATGAAGATTTTTCAAAATTAAATATTAATTCTAGTGTCCACCGATGTTTCTACATAAAATAAATAATAAATAATTCTAATAAATTATTTTAATTTCTAAGACAAACCAGTCAGAGCATGGGGATGGAAGGGCAGGGAGATCCTGGGAAGCAGGGCTTGCCAGCTTCTTGGATTTTCCACTCATTTTAGCATAGAAGCCCAAATCCTCAGCATTGTGCTTTTTGGCATTATTAAATCAAAGTTTTCCACCGGTACAGAACTTAATACTGCATTGCTGGAAGTGGAATCATGGGGAAAATTGTGTTTTCTTTACCTTTCAGATACAATAAATAGATAAAAGAGTGAAAAAGGAAAGTTATTCAAAGAACCAAAGGCTCCAGCTCAATGCAGCCAAGACAATGTTCTGTGAGACAGATCTGGAAAAGAGATATCAGCAGAAATGTCCATCAGCCAAAATTAATATTTGCACAAAAATGGTGACTCATTTCAACTGGGATTTCCTCTCCTGGCCACTTATGGAATATCAACTGTGTCTCCATCGAGTTTGATGCAACAACTTTCATCTGAGAGTGAAAAATGTTCAGCTCAGGTAAGGCAGGTTTTGTTTTTGGGCCTGGATTCTTCCCCTGAGTGCAACTTCTGAAGTGTTCAGGGAATTTTTGTCACCCAAAATTCCATCACAGGGTATTGCTCAACTCTTTTTATGATGCAGCCACTTCCTGACCCAAGCTGTCCCCCGGGAATGCAGCATGGAACCAGCACACCAATTCCACACTAAATTCTCAAATTGGACTTCCCAAATAAAAGCAGAAAACACCTCAGGAAAAACAACACTCCAGATTTCTTCCATTTTCCTAAAACACAAATTTAGTTCTAAGCTATTTAAGCCAAAGGGAGGCACTTCAGGGCACTTTCAGTTTGCTCCAGGCTCGATTTTGGAGTTTTGGAGTTTGCTCAGTGTCACAGAGGTGGAACATTAGGAAGCTCCACCTCACAATGGCACAGACAATAACTGGAGGTGTTCAAAACATTTAGGAACATGTCAGCTGTAAACTCAGGTGTAAAGTGACGAAACTTACTTAATTTCCTTCTGGCTCTGAATTTTATAATTTCAGTATCATTGAATGTGTTTAACTCAGTGTATGAGGAGTTTTCCCTTCTCCTCCTGCAGCTTGCAGGATGCTCCTAAATAAAAAGGATTTTATCTAACTGCATCCATGGAAGGGAATGATAAATAAACATGTCAGGAAAACATCTAAACTCAGGAGTAGCATGAGAAAACTACACCATCTATTTAATGTTCTTCTGGCTCTGAATGTTATAATTTCAATATCATTAATTGTGTTTTATTCAGTGTATGAGGAGTTTTCCCTTCTCCTCCTGCAGCTCGCAGGATGCTCCTGAACAAAAAGGATTTTTTATCCAACTGCATCCATGGAAGGGAATGATAAATAAACAATTAACACTGAAAGGAAATCACTGCTGATTTTCTTTTTTCTTTCTTTCTGAAAATCACTGTCAGGAGTGTGTTTCATGTAAAACACAACAGCTCTGGGGACATTCGCTGAGAGAAAAAAAAAATCAGCAGAAAATCCGTCCTTGATAACTCAGAAGCAACTTCTGAAATTCAGAATCTGCACAGAAATGAAAAGACAAAACCCTGCTGTGAGGTGCCAAGGGAGAATCTGCGTTTCTGTCTCAGTCTGACTGCACACTTACCTGCTCGTTAATATTTTATATTTTGGATTCTCCAGAGCAGGCACTATTTTCCAGAAGTACAGAGTATTTTAGTGCTCAGCTTGCTGCTCTTGGCACTGGATAAACACTGGGTCACAGTTAAAAAAAGCACATTATGCATTTAATCATGTCGATATGGAAAGAGTAGGATTTATTAAAAGCACCTAGATAAGTTCCAGGCCTTACTCCCATTAGCTTCCAGTGGTGACTCACAAGCTGGTTTTATGAACTGTCTGGAAAAATCCCTCTGGGATCCCACTGCATCTTTAAGCGCATTTTGTAAATGTGACCTGCTGCTCCTTCCAGCCCTCAGAACTACGGGGTGATTCCTGTGGGGAATTTAGGAATGACAGGAATAAACCAAATAAACCCGGGACACCCCGCCTGAGGCACGCTCAGCACCCATCCCATTCTTAAATCCGTCCATTTCTCATTCTCTTTTTGTTGACATTCTTCTGAAAACCCACTGGGCTCTTGCTATTTCATTAACTGTCTAGACAGTGCTGCAGGTAAATACGGGGGACTTTAAAATGGGAATTAACACAGTGGGGATTAAAAAAAAAAAAAAAGGTAAATAGCGGAAAATAGCGAAGGTGCTGCTTCTGCTGCCCTGAGCGCTCGGTTAATTTAGGAAGGTGTTTCTGTGACTACTCAGCCAAAAGGTCTCTGAGGATAACTTGCTGCGTGAGAAGGGTGCTTGGGAGGACTGGTTAAGGACGGAGTTGCTCAGGGATGGAGTAATTTACACCGATTTTATTCCTTACACCCAGCCCCGCTGCCGGCCACGCTCCTCCGCCCGCTCGCGGCTCGCCGCCGCCATCTTGCCGGCGGCGAAACGCCGGGCGCTGATTGGCTGCTGCGCCTCGTACCGACCAATGGGAGGAGAGCTGGCTGTTGCCATGGCAACAGCGTGCGAGAGCGGCCCCGCGGCCTGCGCGGGGTTCTAAGGAATTAAATGTGAATTATAACGCTTAAAACGAGTTATACCCGAATTATAACCGAGTTATACCTGAATTATAACAGCTACAACTGACTTATAACTGAATCGTTGCTCCGTCCCTTCCACACCGTTTAAATTTTCCCCTCACTAACGAATTCAGCAGCTCACCCCCCCAAAAAAAATCTGTAGGGACCTTGTGGCTGTATGGAAACACAGTCATTAATAACCATACGTTCATAGATATACATATGTATATGAATAGCGCATAATTTTATTCCAGTGGGCCAATTTTGCTTTAATAAATAAAATGTTATGAAGGGAGGGTGGTCAGCTTGTTTGGAAGAACAACACTGGCCGGCGGCGACTCAGCTTTCCCTGGCTTTTTCACAGCTATGAACTGCTTGATATTTTTGGCTCGGCTCTATTATTATAATTTTTTTTTTCCCTTTTAAAAAATATGAGGCAGTAGGCTTCCTCCCAAGACACACTCAGGTGGGGCTGCTTCGAGCTGCTGACTTTCCCCTGGGGCACCTCATTTTGGTAAAAAAAAAAAAGGGAAAAAAAAATGGACAACTCCCCCGTGACACACTCAGTAAAACTCAAATGGCTCCGCTGTCCCCTGCCCGTCCCTCCAAGGCTGTGCAGCCTCATTACATCCCTCCAAATGGTTTTAAAAGGCTGCAGATGGAAGAGCAGTGACATTTATCACTTGCAAATGAGAGCCCTGCCGTCACCTCCAAAGGAGAGTTACATTCTGTAATGCTCATTGCAGGCTATTTTTCTGCTGACTTTATACCCGGAGTCTCGGGGAAAATGAGCTCCCTGTGCTCAGTTTTATTGCTGCAGGGTTGGAGTGACTCCCCAGGGGTGGATTTGGAGCCCCCCAAATCTCGGTGGGATTGTTTTCCTGTGCACACATCACCTGAACGAGCAGAATTCCTCTGCTGCTCTTCCATCTCTCCACGAGGAATTGTTTTCCCTGATGTTTGGCCTTTCTCAGACCAGAGTTTTATTGTATTTGTTCCGCCTACAACTGTGCTGGGCCAGCCTGTCAGGTTGAGGCTTGATTTGAGTCAGACAAAGTTTTGACTCCAGAGTTTTAGTAAAAATGATAAAACTCTTTGAAACCAGTCCATCGTTGGGGAGCGGGGCCAGCTTCTGCTGGAGCCTGAGCTTTGTGCTGAGAACCAGTGTCAGCTGCACAGTAAAACAGAATTTATCAAGAATGTTTGATCTCTGTAGTAGAGAACATTATTATCCCTGTTCAGGCATTAATTTCTGTTTTATTTGCTTCCCCCCCCCCCCCCCAGCATGATGTTTCCAAATAGATGGGAGTGAGAAAAAAGGGAACAAGAAACACTGGGAAAGAACATAAAACACCGACCACGATGGGAGTGCTAGTGTGAATACAATGAGAATTAGGAATTTCAGGAAGAGCCACCAGATATAAAAGGATGAAGGCAAAATGTGGGATTTGCTTTATCCTTACAGCTGGTTTGTTTGCAGCTGCAGGGGTTTTAGTGCCTCAGGTGATTCTTCCTGCATCATTTTCATTTAAAAAGTTTCAATCTCATTTACAAAGGAAGTAGTTGTTTTGGCCCACTAGCTAGATCTGGAAAAGGAGGAGGAAGCTTCACATGGAACAATATTTCTGGATAATTTAGGAAATTTTGAGCATTCTGGGTCCACTTTTTACCTTTTGACTGTAGAGAAACTGGAAACTTCTTTCCCAAAATACCTCCTGAACTGAGGTGCTTAAATATAGGCAGTGTGAAGAGTTGCCCAAAGCTTGGTTCCAGTGCTTCCCAATCCCTTAAAAATGAAAATCCCTTGTGCTGCCACTGGGCTGTGGGGAAAGAATTGGAGAGAGGAGGAGAGAAAGCCCCAGCAGCTCCATTCATAGGGGGGATGCAGCCCCTGCCAAGTGTCATTATGAAAATTCTTCCTTTTCATACGATATTAAACTCTCCTCTTGGCAGGTCCCCTGATGCAGCCAGTGTTTTTAGTGAAAATACACGAGGCACTGAATTCTTTAACCTCAGTTCATTTCTCATTATATTACTCTGTTAATAGTCCTGGGAAATACACAAAAACCCCAGCGCTGTGTCCGAGCTCAGCGGGGATCTCTGCGTGTTTAGGGTGGCCCTTGGCAGCCAGTGAGCAGAGAAAAGGAAAAACCATTTTTGCAATGGAAAGAAGGCTCAGGAAGGGTTGATTTTTGTGAATTTAATTGGACATTGAAGCAAGGCCATTTGGACCTCATCTTTCTCTTTAAATGTCAGGGGTTTGAGGTTGGAATCAATATAGAATAAGTGCTGGGTTTGATTCCTCCCCAAATTGAAGATTTTATTTAGTTCTTGTAGCCAGCAAAGAGAAAGTTGACATGGACTAAGTGTGGAGTTTGCCCCCAAGAAGTTCCTGCCCATTGGGCAGAACCACAATAAATGACAAACTCAGTGTTTCTGGTCTGTCCCAAATAGAAATCAGAGATGTGAAAGGACACATGGAAGTGTGACAGATCCCAATCCCGTGCAAATGGGGGTCACCAAAACTAACATGAGGGTGTTTCAAATACACCTGCTTTTGCTTGTTGTTCTCAGGAGAGGCTCACAGTCAGCTTTTGTGGCTGAAATCACCAAGTACAACTGGGCAACTGCAATAAATTTATTGCTTATGACCATGAGTGTAGCTGCAGGAGACTGGATGGTGATTTATGGTGGTGTGGCTATAAATTTTGGTCCTATCTCCTGGTCTGGGTATATTTCATCCAGAAATATTTGATTAATAATATTTTTTTTTCTCAAAACGTCAGCTGATCTTTAGTTTTACTGCATCAGCCAAAGAGGTAGAAAAATGTCTAAAACTCCTGTTGAATATTGTATTGATTGCAGGTGAGCAGTGGACAAGGCCTCTTGACCAGGAGCTTTTGCACACAAGTGTGAAAAATGAGGAAAGGAGGTAGAATGGTTTGCTCAGCGTTGGGCAAAAATCTGTGGCACAGGTGGAAAACCATCCCTGGTGATGTTTGCCCAGTCCCTGTCATCATTCCTGCCCTGGCTTCTCAAGCCACTACTGAATTTGTAGCTTGTTGTCACATTCTGTCACCCAGCTGTGTGTTCTCAGCATTCCCAGGCTGGGAATCCTGCTGGGGATGGGGAGCAGGGAGCTGCACTCCCACAGAGCTGCTGAGGGCTTCTCTGTCTCCAACAAAACCAGCGCTCCTCCAGCATCTCTTCCAATTTCTGCTCCCACTGACTCTTGCAAATGGTTATTCTGAGCCAGCACAAACTGAACAGATGTTTAAATGTTCACTCACTCTTTTTTTGTTTTATTTTTGTCCCCTCATTTTGCTGTTAGTTCAGCCCATGACAGCTTTAGGTTGGGAGTTTTTAAGACCATTCACTGCTCTACTCACAGCACCTCAAGCAGCACCACAACCTCTATTTGTGCATATCTCCAGAAGCAGCAGGAAAAAAGTTCCATTTTCCAAAAATTCCTCCCACTTCCTCTTCCCTGCGTGTGCCTCTAACCACTGCTGTATATGCAGTTAATTGAAATGGTGTTTGTTTTATCTTGAATAACCTTGTAATTGATTGAGGTGGTGGACAGCGAGACTCCAGAGTCATTTACATACCTGTGCACGGAGCAGTCATTTCTGGGAGCCTTTCCACTGCTTTTTTAAATTTTTTTTCCCCCCTGAAGAACTATAGCGCCCTGTCTGTGCATGTTTGCATATATCTATAGATACTTGCCTTCATATAGATCTCCCCACAGTCCATTCACTCTGGCTGCCACTGTCCATTTGCTGCTCCTTGGGATCTTATGTTACCTGGGCTGGGGAGACTCCTGGCACTCTTCCCTCTGAAAGAAAAACAGTCTGATTTGGGGAGTGCTCGTTCTGCACAAGGCCCCGATTGTGTGCGAGGGCCCAAAAAGTAACAAATGCACTTTAATTATGTTGGATGCTTGGTGGCTGGCTTTGCAAATCTTTTATTTGTTTTGAGAAGTGCCCCAGCAGCAGCAGCACTAAATTTTGTGTGCATTTGGGGAGCCTCGCGGGCTTGGGCTGGGGGAGGGAGGACGGGCTAATTAACTGGGCTGCTGTCAAGCTAATAAACTAATGGAGAGCTTAAACAAATACAAAAATAAAGGAAGTAGACATGATGGGGGAAAATAAAGTGACTAGACATGAAGTCTTGTGCCGTGCGTTTCCAGCTCCCATGAAAAGGTGGCCGTGGGCACCCAGAATCCTGCGAGGGAGTTTTATGTCTCCTCGTTCAAGTGCCCCTTTTAGGAGGCAAAGGTTTAGCAGATCTCTCCAGGAATGAGTAACGAGAGAGGAGCTTTTCCCATCCTGCCCAGAAACCAATTCCAGCTCATCAGAGTTGTTCATTTTGGAAAAGAGTCAGATTCACATTCATGGGACAGAGGGGAGTGGAAAGCAATCAATGTTTAAATCTTCTCTTTGCCAGGCCGAGATGTTACATAAGGTTGAGGAAAATGTTTTATTATCCCAACTAAGCCTGAAGTGTCAGATACTGACGGCGTTTCGGAGACAGGATACTGGGCTTGATGGTCCAATAGTCTGACTCAGGCTGACAGATTTTCTCTCCCGCCCTCTCAGATTATTACTTGTTCTTTTTTGGTCCATTAGGTAGGAGGTGGTTTGAAATTCAGAAAGGTTAAAGCAGCACACACGTTTCTTTGGGACTGGGCTGAAAGGACCCTCCCAGCTCTGCTCATCCTGGGGCACCAGACAAATATAGATCTTTGCTCATCTGATTTCTCAAGTCCTTCAGCTCCCATGATCTCATCCAAGGTGGTACACGCTGGGATGGGGCAGTACCTGTGCCCAGCTCCTTGGGTTTGTCTCATCCTTCTTTGGCTCAGTGTTATTCCACGAGACTTTAGGGTATCACGTCAGAGTTCCAGTGAAATTTTCAACCCTTTTATCACGTCAGTGAGTACTGGTTGTTCTACCTGCATTTTCCAAGGCTTATCTCAGCTCTAGAGTTTACTTAAAAACTCACAGGGCTTTCAAATGTTGTTGAACACTCAATTATCTGACCCAGTGGTTAACAAAACACACGGTGCTCCGTGTTCCTCTTTGGGAAAATATTTACCAGCCAATATCTGTGTTACTTGGCCACCTTTGCTTATCAAACACAGAAAGGCTTGTGCTGAATAAATCAAGGCAGCCATTGCTGGATAATAACTTGAAAAGCATCTTTTCAAATGCTAAAGAAAGGAAGTTTTGCATTTGGAGAGGTACAGGAGATGCTGGGTGGTCCCAGCCAGCGTGGGACACGTATGGCTGGGATGACACAGCCCTGGAGCTGGGCCAGGCTCGGCTTGGAGCAGGCAGCCAATATTCCAGATCTCCTGGAGAAGTTTTTGAACTGCCCCCTGATTTGCCTTTCATTTCCAGGATGAAATATTGGCCCAGAGGTTCCTTGCCCAGCTTTGATGGCGCCTCCTGAGTGTGACAGCGAGTCAGAGGAGCAGAAAGATTTCGTGGTCTCAGAACAAAACCATCAAACCACATTTTCAGTAGTGATTTCCTTCCTGGAGATGTCTGCGTGGCCTGATAGTTTCTTTTCAACTTGGAAAGGTTTGAAAGGCAGCGAGGTTGTTGGTTGCATTCTCACAGCCCTCCTTACACATCCTCCAGGGTGTTGCAGACAGATTTTGGAGTGTGAGCCCCAAACCCCATCCCCTGCAACCTTCCTGAATCCAAGGATTTCCTTCAGGAGAGTGGTGGTGAAGTCTCAGGCAGAGGCAGCAGTCACACAGAAAGCTGCTCCAAAGGTTTGGAGGGAGAAAGAGAAATCAACACCAACATCTTCCAGGAAGAAGGTTGATTTTATGTATTTATTGCCATTTTTAAGGCACTTCAGGCTAGTTTTTGATTAATAAATCTGGCTCGGGGAGTAGCTTTTGGTTGGCTTTGGTTAATGCTGTACTAGAAGATGCTGAGACACCAAACAGATGACGTGACTAAAAATTGTGCTATGAATAAAAAGAAGTTTCAGGGTGGGGGATTGTTGGTGGGTATGAGCAACTCCTCAGGATAAAAGTTCTCAGATCTGTGTAGATGTTGAGTGAAAATTAATTCAGAGGGTCTTGTCTTTATCCCAGTAACATCACTGGAACAGAGGAGAAGCAAAACTTTCCATTCCACTCACAACAAAAGCTTTCATCTTCCTCAACCCAAACCTCGGAATATTTTCTTGCCTCAAAAGCTGAGCTGTTCCCAAGCTCATGAAAGACAGGGAAGAGCTGGATGGTGCCCATTACTCATGGCTGTGTCATTTACCATCATCACTCTGCTCCTGATGCCTGAGGAGCTCCTACACTTGTAGTCCTGGCTCTGTCTCATCCTCTGCTGCTGCATCTGATGCCTTGGGTTTAGATTTTCTGTTTTTCAGGTTCTGTGCTGCTTTAGTGTGTGGGTCTGGGTTCACATCAGGGGATGCTGAGCTCTCTGCACAGAGCAGGGACACAAAACAATTCCTGCTCCAGCTGGGCACCAAGGACAAATGATCCAAATCTCAGCCCAAGAGCACAAACCCCGTGGGCTGGAGAGAGAAAAACAAGCAGGATGGGACTGGATGGGCTGCAGCTGGAACTGGACACTGAACTGCAATGTGCACATGGAGCAGAGCTGAGCCCAGGGAGAGACCCCGGCAGCGCTCGTGCATTTTGGGACCATTTGGGTTCACCTTGGGTGCAGCCCTGGCTGGGCTCTGGTGCTGCCCCAGGTGGATCCATGGAGGAGATCCTTTGAATAAATCCCTGCTTTATTCCTTAGCCCTGTCCAGCCTCTGCTCCAGCTCAGTCTTCTCAAGGCATCACATCCATGGGGAATCTGAAATTTTCCCATCCCTCCATGGAACACAGTGGCCTGCACAGAAGGAAATGGCCTTTGCTCGGTATTTTTGAAGCCTCTTAGAAATTTTATCCATGAAGATTTACCAAGGATTTCATCCCTCTGCCAGGTTGGGTGATGAGCATTCAATGTGAGCTTGGAGCTTGTTACTGAAATCCCCCAAGAATAACAAAACCCAAACAAAAAATATCAAACCCACCCTTGGCAGAGAGCATTTACATTTTTCAAATTAAAAATTTTTAAAGGAATTTAAAGCCTCATTTTTATCAGGAGATTTGAGATTGGCACTAGGAATTATTGCTGATGGAAAGGCTTGGGTCATTGGGAATGGCAGCAGGAAGAATTGTTTGTTAAGAATATTGTATTTAATAACAAATCCTGCTGAAGCCAGGCTCCCTCTCCAGTCCTGATCCCAGTATTCATCCCTTGTGGTTAATGGGGTGGATCTGGACCCGGGATCAGAGAAAAAATATGGTTAAGCAGTAAAAGAAAAGACAAGGAATTAAAAACACACTTCCAGAACTGACTGATCTGACACAGCCACCAACTGAAGGTCCCTGCTCAGTAGCTGGGTGCTTTTATCAGCAGCTTTAGAACATCCAAGATATTACATTAACTCTGGTTTTTGGTCCAGCCTATCCCTGTGCCATGAATTCACTTCACTCATGGCAAAAAGATGCTCACAGGGAGGTTTGGGTGTGTGCTTCTCACCTTTTCCCTTCATGCAGTATGCTTCCAGTTTATTTATTGTGGCTTACACATCACCTTCCTATTTTCCTGGGCTTTTTCCTGGGTAAGGGATGAGAGGGGGAATGGAGAGACTGAGGCAGGCTGGTTTCAGGGCAGCGTTTAAACCGAAGTGAACAGCACTTGAGGATTTGGTGTGTTTGCTTGTGTGACCAACTACAAGAGGTTTTAGCCTGTTAGGATAAAAACTCCAATAAAACTGGAAAACATCAGTTCCAGGTTTGTTTTTGCTCAGTGTTTTTGCTTTTTTCTGAAGACAGATGATATTTTGAAGCATCTGTCTTAGCTCTCTTGAAATCAGTGGATAGATCCTGCTCTGAAGGACTCAGCTATCACATTATCTCCACGACAGATCAGTGCAGTCAGTAAAAAGTTGTTAAAAACCCACATTCAGAGTTTTTTCATAGTTGTTTATTTATTTTTTAAAAATTTTTATTTTTCTTTTATTTAAACATTTAAAAAGCAACTTGCTCACAGATGCAGCCTGGAGTTTCCAGCTTGGAAACACAGATCAGCATTTGGTCTTGGAGTCAGGCACAGATAAAATTCCAACATGTAACACTTCATTTAGCAGGGTATTAACCCCTGGGGAGCGCAGGGGAGCCCTTCAGTGAACAAAACTCCTCAGTGTGGAGCAGGTAAAAATATCTCTGCAGGATTTTTCCCCCTGTGTGTGACAATGGTGAGAAGGTGACCAGCCCAGCTCCAATCCGTTTGTTTAACTTGCTGGGAATTAATCAGAGCACCCTGGGATTAATAATTACTTAATCAAATAATCGCTTCGTGACTCCAACACTTATCTTTTTTTTTTCCCCTCAGAGCAGGCTGGAAATAAGAGCCGTGAATATGTAAATTGGAACTGATTAGAGGATTAAGTTTCACTCTTTTTTTTTATTATTTGGAATAAAAACAGCCTGCAGATCCCTCCAAGCCAAGCCGTGTCTCTGAATTACAGCACCAGCGCCTGTCGGCTGTGATAATTTCACTTCATTAAGTTCCAGATATAAATAGGGAATGGTTCTTATTTTTTTTCCATGCACCACCTTTAATAAGCAGGGCCTGGAAACACAGGGGTTATTGATCCCCTCAGCCATCGGGCCTTCCCCAGCCTGAGGAGCAGGAACGAGCACCAAACCCCTTCTACCTGCTGCCTTCTGCAGCCAGGCACAATCCAGCTCTGTTGAATCCCTTGGAAAAGCCAGAAAAGAGTTGGAAAAGTGGAAGTGGCACTGCAAAGCAAACTGAAATTATTCTGTAGGCCCTGACAGCAAGAAATGTCAGTGGGGATTGCAAGGAGAAGACTCCAGTGTTGAGGAGACCCCAATAATTCCCTGGCACTGCTGAGCATCCTTGGTGTCCTCTAATCCACAGGGAAGGCTGGTGCCAAGTGTCCCTGGAAATCTTCCTGTCCTAACAAGGCCAGGATTTGGAAAAGGCCTGTCCAGAGCCCAGAATGTGCCCTCGAGGAGGAGTTTTAACCAGGCCATCCTCTCATATCAAGGAGGGTTTGCATTTTAGATTAGGATCCATTGTCTGGAAATCTGTGGGATCTCTGCTCTGGAGTACGGAGCTCACATCCTCATCAGGAAAGTGGCCTATTCCTTCACCTAGACTTTTACATTTATACCAGGACACATAAGGCCCAAAGTTCTTTATTGAGGCTCAGGAAAGAATTCAGAGGCAGAACAGAACCATAATTTTCTCAGATTTTAATGACTGTGTTATTTAATTTCATAAATTTGGGGATGGCTTGTAGCTAAGGACACAGAATAAAAGGAAGCTCCTAATTTTGCACTAAAAATTTTGCCATGAATAAAAAGAATCATGAGGGTGAGGGATTATTGGTGGTACAACCAACTCACATATTCTCAGATCTGTGTAGATGTTGAGTGAAAATCAATTCAGAGGGTCTGGTCTTTATCCCAATTAAATGCCACAAAAAATCTCTATGGAATGTGGCTGTGGCCACATGTGGATCACAGCCTTTCTCTGCCCAGGCACTGGCAGCAATTTCCCTGTGTGTCAGTGGATTTGCAGGTACCAATTCACCTCTGTGAGGAAATTATAAAGTGTTGCCTCCCCTCAAAGGTTCTGGGACTCAGATTTTCTTTTCCTCTGGTAAATGAGCCCTGGGAAGGCTGACAGCTTTGGGAGAGAGGTGCTAACTGAGGAGTGGGGAATGTGGAGGAGCTGTGCAAAGGGGGAGACTGAAAACATGAAAATGAAATCTCTCAGTTTAGCTAAAGGAACCAAACATTACAATAAAGCAGCTCTGTGTCCTAAAAGCCCTGAGAATTATAATTAATGCAGAATGCTGTAATGAGGATTTTCAGTGAGGAATGATCCTGGGTCTGAGATGACACCATGGAAAAACCAACCTCTACCATAGATAGAAAATTTGATGATTTTCTTTTCCATGACCTGCTGGAAGTCAGGAATAATCCTAACCTACTTTGAGACCAAGCAGGAGTTTATCCAACAGCACACAGTTAGAAATCCAGAGAGAGAAATGGAACCACAAAATCACGGACTGGTGGGGTTGGGAGACACCTTAAATCCATCCCATTCTACCCACACCTTTCCCTGTCCCAGGTTCTCCAAACCCCATCCAGCCTGGCCTTGGACACTTCCAGGGATCCAGGGACAGCCCCAAAGCCTTGACTGGGTGCTCACATTGTATAAATTCAAGTTTGAAAGCTTTAAGTATTTTTTTAATATTGCCTCACACGTGGGGCTCGTTAGGGAGCACTGACTGCTCCAGAGGTTCTTAAGGATTTAGGAGGAATTGCAATTTTGGAGTAAAACCTTAGGCACTCCAGCTAATTCTTATAAGCACCTTGTGGGTCGTGTGTGCCTTTCACAGAGGTTTTCTGAAGGACTTGGATGGTGATTTCCTGACAAAAAAATGAAAATAGGGAAAGAAAAACCCTTGCTGTGAAAGTGCAGAGCTGCTCAGAGAAATCTTGATGCCTTTAGCAGCATTCCCAGGTACTTTCGGGCTAGGTGTGCTTGAAATTGAAGTCCAGGAATTAGAGAACACAAACTTCATTTATTCAGGAGCAACTGGAAAACGTGAATGTGTTTCCATGGAGATGGGGTGATTTCCTTTCCCACAATTCAAATCTTTTCCACAGGTCCTGTTTCATTCTGATCACCCTCATGTTCTGTCGAGGAGTTTTTTGGGGGATTTTGATCTCAAGAGTTGGACAAGCTCCAGGCAGAACAATGAAAAAGTAGTAAATCACTTTAATAGATACAGCAAGAAGAAAAAAATAAAGAAGGCAGAGGAATGAAGGGACTGAAATCCAGCAGTCCCAGCACATCCATCAAACACAGAATAGTCTTCTTGAGGAACAGGAGGACTCTGCAGTGAAATAAAGCGCAGAACTGGGATGGTGCTAGAGGTGCTCTGATGCTCAAGGTGCCAGTCAGATTGAGCTTTAAAAAAACATATATTGAGATTTTCTCCAAATTGTGATGCTGGGGATGATCACATTTGTAGAATCATGGAATGGGTTGGGTTGTGAGGGACCTTAAAACTCACCCAGTGCCATCCCTGCCATGGCAGGGACACCTTCCACTGTCCCAGGGTGCTCCAGCCTGGCCTTGGATGCTTCCAGGGATCCAGGGGAAGCCACAGCTGCTCTGGCCACCTTCACAGGGAAGGATTCCTTCCTTCTTCACCTGTGCTTTACTGATGGTTGGGAGTTATTTACACACAGTTTATTGTGTATTATTTACACACAGTTTATTGTGAGTTATTTACACACAATTTATTGTGTACACACAGATTATAGTGTATTATTTACACACAGTTTATTTATTGTTATTTACACACAGTTTATTGTGCATTATTTACACACAGTTTATTTATTGTGAGTTATTTACACACAGTTTATTGTGTATTATTTACTCATGGTTTATTTATTGTGTATTATTTACACACAGTGATTTATTTTGTGTTATTTACACACAGTTAATTTATTGTGTGTTATTTACACGCACTTTACAACACTTGGGTGGCTCTGGCTGCTGTGACACTTGCAGCTCCTGGTGATACCAGAGGTCTGCAGCAGGTGCCTCAAAGACAGGTTGGTTGTTACATTAAATTCAGACCATGCCCCTCTCAGCAAATCTGAAACGGGTTTGTAATAATTTTTTAGCAATGTACAAGGGACCAGAAATTACAGAGTTTTAGTGGAGAATATTTTTATTGAAGACTTTCTTTTTTTCCCCTCACCTCTGCTCGAAAAGCACAGTATACACAACCTTTCTCCTCCAGAGCTGATAAATGGTTTAGCCATTATTTAAAGTTTGGGAAAAGGCAGCTACAGAAATAACATTTTAATGTATTCCAGATTAGCCTTCATGCTATATTTGTAATAAAGACTTGTTTCCAACGTTGGTTGGCAGATCACTCGCAGGGACAATTATCCAAATAGCTATTAGGATTCGATTGCGCTCATTTCCAGGCAGCGCGGGCTCGCCAGGACTGCCTTGGCTGGCAGCTGCCTTTTGGGTTGACTTTTGGAGAAAACCACAAAAATTTGTCAGTCGCCTTGGCCGTAGGGGAGTCTCCTTGTCTTGAGGCTATTCTTTTTCCTCTGCAAGGAGAGGAGGCAGAACATGCTCTGCTTTGGGCTGGGTTCCTCGGGGTTTGTCTTTCACCTCAGCGGCAGCAGGAGGAGAAGACTCAGGTGAGAGTCAGGCGTGAGAGCCCTCCCACCGTTCATAAAAGGAGGAGGATCAGGAGGGAAAAAACAATGTATTCTGGAGGGGAGAGCTGAAAAAGAAATCAAAGGTGGTGTGTTTTACTGGGGGAGGGAGCATTAATGCCAAGCTAAATCAGTGTTAGCTGGGCCTGGAGACTCCGCTCTCTCTCTCTCTCTCTCTGCATTTTGCTAATGTGTCGCTTGGCAGCTCTGAATCACCCTGGCTGCTGCAGGCAGGAGCTCGAGGCAAAGAACAGCAACTCCCTGAGAAGGGAAAAGAGCTCCTGGTGCCAGGGAACATGTTCTGTGCTGAGCTGATGTCATTGTTTAAGTCACACACGCAGTGCTCGGGAAGCTTTTTCATATTGAGAGATAAGGAGGTTCACAGTGGTTCGTGAATCTTCATATAACTCCAGTTGTTCCCTTTTCCAGAACAGGAACAGGTTCCTTATTTACAGTACAGTGTGGCTCCTGCTCAGACAGCAGAGAGCTGCTGTGTCCCTCTGTCCCCAGTCTTGTAAAGCTCATTTCAAGCCTTTAGATCACTTCAGTGATGATGCTCAGCATTGCAAAAAGCAGATAATAAAGCTGGAACCAAACCAGCAAGATCAGATGAGATATTACAAAGATTTTCCTCCCTGGGAGGGTGGGCAGGCCCTGGCACAGGGTGCCCAGAGCAGCCGTGGCTGCCCCTGGATCCCTGGCAGTGCCCAAGGCCAGGCTGGATGGGACTTGGAGCCAGCTGGGACAGTGGAAGGTGTCCCTGCCATGGCAGGGGTGGGATGAGATGGGATTTAAGGTCTCTCCCAGCTCAAACCATCCTGGGATTCTGTGATAAGTTTCACATTGTTGAAATGAATTTATGGAAGGTGATGTGCTCCTTGGGCCAACAGAGGATCTGGTAAAGGCTCCAAAGCTCTTTTGCTCTTCTATATTCTCACAACCGCATAAAGGTTTGGGATAAACACAGCCCAGCAGCTGCTAGGAGGGGCCAGCACTTGGGAAAAATAACTTTCCAAACTCTGTGTTTCTCAAGAGGAGAAGATTCAGGCCTGAAGCATCTTTATTTTTCCTATTTGCATGTCATGAATAACAACTGCATTACATATATATTATACACACACAAACACACATATATATATAAGAATTGGTTATCGTGCAGCTACATTAAAGCATTTATATATATGCATATATATATATGTATAAATGCATGTATATATTTATAAATGCATTTATATAAAGCATATATAATATTCATTATATATACTATTTAATATGCATATTAATATGTAGACACATATATAGATATATATACATGTTAATATGTATATACGTATATATACTTTACATATAATATATAAAATATACATAATATATATTATATATAATATATATAATATTTATAATATATAAAATTATACATATATACACACCTACACACACATATATATACATACATACATACATACATATATATGTGTGTGTGTGTATATATATATATATATATATATATATATAAAAAATATATATAAATTCTGTAATGTAGCTGCACAATAACCAGTTCTTCAAACCCACTAACTGATAAACACTCCAGCAGTAATTCTGTTGAAAATAAAACCATTTAAAGGACGAACCCATCACAGATCCTTCATTAAAGAATAACCCCAAGCTCCTCCGTGCCCTCCACCTGTGTGCCCCCATCCAGACTTTTCCATGGGGGAAAAGTCAGCAATCCCTCCGTGCTGGCCGTGCTCCAAAGCCACGACTGCACCACAGGGGCTCCTGCATCTCCTTCCAATGGAGCAGAAAATTGCTTCAAGGCTCCAGCAGCAACACCTCGGCAGGGCAGGGGCTGCAATTAGCAATCCAGCAGCACCCATGGCCAATGGGGCCATTGTCCCCACGTCCCACTCTGCTCCTGGTGCCGAGGGGAAACGTGTGTGTGAGTGGGAATGAGAGCTCCGAGGTGCTCCCCAGCCAGAGGGGGATGATGAATGTGCTGCAGTTGGCATAAAATGGAACCCGTGCCAACGTGGGGCCCTCCTGTTCCTTCCAGTCCCCCACCTACAGCTCTCCCAAACACCACATTATATTTTTAGCATTTTTATTTTCTTGGAAAAATATATAAACTGCAGTTATAAAATGTGTTTAAACAAATGAAATGGAGCTAGCAGGTGTACAAAAAATGGCCTAAAATGCTTCCCAGAGCTGCAGTTAAACAAAAAAAAAGTAAACTTAAACAGTTCCATAGTGGAAAAAATAATCTCTAGGTAGAGTATATAAATGTCTTTTTTTTTTTTTTTGCACTACACTCAGTTTCAGTTTTGATTCCTAAATGCCACTTAGATTTGTTTTTGGGTTGGATTATCATGTCTCATCCAGATTAAAAGGATTAATTCTCCAGAGGTGCCCCTATTGTAAATTCTGAGACCACAGAATCCCAGGATGGTTTGGGTTGGAAGGGACATTAAATCCCATTTAATTCCACCCCTGCCATGGCAGGGACACCTTCCACTGTCCCAGGCTGCTCCAAGCCCTGTCCAGCCTGACCTTGGACACTGCCACGGATCTTCCAGTCCTCTGGGCATCAGCACATCCCAGGGGAAGCTGATTTGCAAATCTGTGGCTCTTTTTGGTTATTTTCTAGTTTTGACATCTCCCTGATTAATCTGGAGAAGGCTTTGGTTCAGTTTGAAAATTATTCCTGTTAATTTCTGGTAGAATAATGTTGCATTTCCCAGCTTAATCCAAACTGAAGGCCTGCTGGCAGTGCACTGAGAAATAGAAGTGTAGAGAGAGAGATTTGTATTTGGATGTGTGGATATAGAGAGGATGTCAATCCAAAATAATTTATAATCAAAATACTCCCTTAGCCAAGAGACAGGAGGCTGCATAAAGAAAGAAAATAATTCATTCTAAGTAGAGCTGGAAGGAGAGTTTTATATTGTGCTTGTGCTGCCTGGTTAGATGGAAATCCGAGAGGAAAGGGAGGTTAAAATTCAGTGGATTCTGACTACTCTTTGCCCTCCCAAAGCTCAGAGGAGTCAATACCTTGAATTTTGGTGTCACCCATCACTATCTCCTCGTAAGAATTGCTGAGCACTTTGAGCACAGTGAGAGAGGAGTTGGGCTTTTATGTGAGAAGAAAAGTGACATTTTTATGGGCCTGGCTCTGAACATTTTTCTCTACCTCCCCAAATTTTGGTGAACTTTTGGTTCTGTACCAGTCCTACAGGCGACTTTCCTTTCAGCAATCAGGGCTAGCAAAATACATTATTTCTAAATGAACAGACCCTCATTTATTTCCAGGGAAAAGCAGTAAAATGTGCCATGCTCCTATTTCCAATCTTTCTGAAACACTTTGGTTCCCTGAGTAAAAATTTTAATGCATAAAATTCATGCAAGATCAAAAGTTATTAAACCCCACTTTGCCATCTTTGTTCATTTGTTTTAGCCTAAAATATTATCTGTAACTCTGATAGATATGTTGCAGCATTTATTTTTCAGGAGTAAGTTTTTCAGTAATTTTATGAATTATTAAATCAATATTGCTATCATTGCTACTGTTTTGACTAATTAAAAAACTACTGTTTTGACTTTTTAAACAAATACCAGATTTGAGCTGTGTATCTGAAAGGATATTCTGGATTATTCCAGCCCCAAGTGTTTGATTCAGATCCTCAGTCCTGACTTTATGGAACCCCCACCCTCACTCTGGTTTGTTAATTTAAGTGTGATTCTCCATCTCCACTCAGTATTCCAATGAATTCATCTGCAATGCTGACAAATCCACACGGATGGATTATTCCCACTTGTGTGTCCAATTTTCTTTTAATGGGTCATTTTCCTCTGAATGGGTAATTCATTCCACCCCTGCTCTGCAGAACTAGACCTGGTTTAAATCCTCTCTTTGCTGTAGAGTGATATAAATTGTGTGAGTTGGTGGGGAGTCATTTAGAAACTGAAGAGGGAAAGAAATGGAAAAAAGGAGGGATGGTTCCCTTGTCTGACATACAGAGGTGTTCTGGCTGCAGAGTCAGGCAAAGACAATTTAAATTAAAACATTTTTGAAGGCAGAGAGCTGTTGAAAAATGTGTGGAGATGTCTTCTCTTTATCATCATCATCCCAGCTTCTTGTTATCCCCATCTCTGAGGAGAATTACAAACCTAAGCAGCAGGAACTGCTTCTGAAAGTCTGAAAGCAATCCAGATTTATGTTCTGACAGCACTGGACATGTGGGAAATCTGCTTGAACTCCTCATCCATGTGAAGTTTAACACGTGGAATTTAGCATGTAAAGTTTAATGTGAAATTTAACACGTGAAGCTTAACATATGAAGTTTAATGTTAAGTTTAACATCTGAAGTTTGATGTGGGAAGTTTAACTTGTGAAGTTTGACATACAAAGTGTAACACGTGAGGTTTCACATGTGAATTTTAATGCATGAAGTTTAACATGAAGTTTAATACATGAAGTTTAATTTGTGAAGGTTAAAACATGAAGTTTGACATGCAAAGTTTAATATGTGAAGTTTAAAACATGAAATTTAACATGCAAAGTTTAATGTGAAATTTCAAACATGAAGTTTAACTTGTGAAGTTTAACATGTGAAGTTTAAAACATGAAGTTTAAAACATGAAGTTTAGCACAGCAAGTCTAACGTGGTTTGCAGGGAGGCTGCTCAGAGCTCTCGGTACTCGAGCCCGTCCGTGCGCACAGACAAGTGAAATCTTTTCAAACAAACAGGCTGGAAATTCTTGGCTTCTCCAGGAGCCAGCCTTATTTCCAGCAGATCGTGGTTTGGATTCCCATCCTGCCCTTGGCATTCCAGTTTTCCCCCTGCTTGCCACAGCTAGATTCTGTTTGCTGTTTCTGGACCGAGACGCTGAACAAGATCCCGGTGCCTCAGGTAGGCGATGTTTTACCGTGCAGGAAGAAATCCCTGTCTGAAGGCAGGGAATGGAACCTCCTGGTTAACAACTGGCAGACCTACAGGAAAGGGATTGAGCTGCCGTCAGTAGGTAACTTATTAATGGCTGGTGTTTCATTTCTCAGGGTAAAACAGAAGAATCTGGTGGTCCTCACATGAGTGGTGTAAGTACAGAAGGGGCTGTGTAGAAAGGTAGCGCTGTTTCCTTCCAGCCACCATTAAGGGCCTCGCAGATCTGCCAGAAAAGGGAAAATCAGCCTTCTGTGGAAATCCAGCAAAAGGCCTTTTCCCCTTTAAATCATTGCAGCAGAACTTAATGGTGCATCAGCGAGCAGAGCGTGTTCAGGCCAGTTGCACATGGGGTTCTTGGATTGCTGCTCTGCAGACGCTGAAGCTCCTCGTTTCCTCTGTAGCCTTCCCAGACTTGTTGGAGATGGAATAACTGCATTTCCCTGGAGTTCGGAGCTGGTGAAGTCCACAGGCTGTTGGGATCAGGGATAATATCTGTTGTTGAGCTTAGCTCTGCTCTACCCAACCTGTGCCAGCTCCTCTGAGCATGGCTGGGAGAAAAACCAGCACCAAGGAGAGAAGGAAGAGCCAGAGACAACTGAAGTGTGGCTGACAAAACCTCTGTGAGGCTTAAAAGGGTTGTGATTATGCTTAAAATGAGAGTGACAAAAAAAAATAAGAGAGAGAAATCCTTTCTTTCTTAAGACCATTTTAAATGCAAAGACTCATCCAGAGCCAACAGATGCATGGAAAGAGAATTTTCATTGGCTAGAGACCAAATTAGGGACAATGCTGTACATGAAACTTGCTCGTTTGACCAATGTTATGCTTCATTTTCATCAGCGCTGTCCATGGAATATTAGATATTCTGGCAGTTATTTAATAAGGCCAAGGCACACAAGGAGCCCTTTAAGGTAAAAAGTAAAATAATCTCTATTTTCTCTTCAGGAGGTTTTGGCAAATGGGAGAAGATGGAGGAAAGGGAATAAAAAGTGTATGTGAAACAAAAGTTTTAACAGTCTGTCTAACCAATTGGGATAATTAAGTTTTACTTCAGCCCTCAGGAAACCCCAGGGAAGTTTGTGGCATCCCAGTTCATGTGCATATTAAGTAGGGGATCGTGTAACCTTCATGCAAAGCTGGAAAGGGCTGGATTTGAAGGAGTTGTGGCCCTCCTTTGGAGCTGTATCAGTCTGAGGCAGCCGTGTTCATCCAGGACTGTACTGGGCTGCACAAACTTGGGTTTGGATTCACCAGAGCTCTCCAGATTAGAAGGGGAGTCTGTGGAAATGTAGGGAAGAACATGAGCTGAGCCAAAGGGGTGGGAACCCTGCCCAAACATCCCTCAGAACCACTCAGCAGTGGGACATCACCAGGGCCTCACCTGTGGAAAGCTGGGAGAGGATGAACTATGTTCTCCCATTGTCCCACACAAACCCAGTTCCCCTTTCCCTCCCTTCTGACCTGGTGCAGGACACAGAACATTTTTCATCTCTCTTGGTGAAAATCCTTGAGTTGATGCCAGAGGTGCTGGAATTCGGTCCCACTTCATCCCCCTGATGCCTCAGGTCTCAGCTTTTCTATTTTTCAGGTTCTGTGCTGCTTTAGTGTGTGGGTCTGGGCTCACATCAGGGATGGTGAGTTCTCTGCACAGAGCAGGGACACAAAACAATTCCTGCTCCAGCTGGGCACCAAGGACAAATGATCCAAATCTCAGCCCAAGAGCACAAACCCCGTGGGCTGGAGAGAGAAAAACAAGCAGGATGGGACTGGATGGGCTGCAGCTGGAACTGGACACTGAACTGCAATGTGCACATGGAGCAGAGCTGATCCCAGGGAGAGACCCCGGCAGCGCTCGTGCATTTTGGGACCATTTGGGTTCATCTTGGGTGCAGCCCTGGCTGGGCTCTTGTGCTGCCCCAGGTGGATCCATGGAGGAGATCCTTTGAATCAATCCCTGCTTTATTCTGTAACTCTGTCCAGCCTCTGTTCCAGCTCAGCCTTCACAAGGCATCACCCCCAAGCCACTCTTGTGATTTACATCTTTAAAATGAGGTAGATGCCCAAGGAGGGCACGGGACCCCCAGGATTTGCTCAGGGGGTGCTGAGTGGAGTCTGCCATAGGCCCAGCACACTTTGCCTTGTGACTGAATGGGAGCTGTGCTGGAATAAATCAGGATAATTCCCTCAGGTTCTCATTAATGGTGTCTCCCAGTGGAAAAGTTGGAATGGGAGAACCTCTCCAACAAGAGCAGCTTTGTCCCCTCAGCAGCTTGGTTGGCAAAGCAATTTTAGCTGCTTCTAAACATTCTTATCTGCCCAATGTACCCAAATCTGCTCACCCTCACCCTTAATCCTTGAGTTTCCTACAACAGAGGAGCCATTCTCAGATCTTCACCCAGCCCTTCTTTAATACTTAAAACTCTCAGTTTACACTGACATTATTTCTTCCATTCAATACCTGGGTATTTGATTTACCTGGGTAAATCCTCAGCTGCTGAAATCAGCCCAGTTCCATGGGATAAAATTCACATTGAGGGTTTTTCCAGATTTAAAAAAAAAAAGTTTTTTCATTCAAAATGAAGAAGAAAACATGAGAAGTTTTTGTGTACAAAGTGATTCATGACAACTTTTGTGGGGTCCCTGAGTAGATCCCAACCAGGTGGAGGAAGAGAAGGAAAGAGGACAGAGGAAAGAGAATAATTTTAACACATAAGCACTAATGAGATCCAAAGTCACCGCTTCCAACCCTTTCCTCCTTTTCCCTTCTTCAGCCCTCAGTCCTCCAGCAGTCCCAAATATGATACAGCACTTCAGGAGGCAAACATTCCTATGGCATTTCAGGAGTGCTGGGGTGGGAGAGATTGATTTACCAAGGCCTTACAGCCAGGGGGGATTTTTTGCCCCCCAAACAATGCTGTTATAGAACATGTCCTCACAAAATATTCAACCCTTGCACATTTCCATTTTGGGCTTGCAACCAGGTGTGTCTGAGTTCTCTGCAGCAGGGTTTTTACCCAGCGTGGTTCCTGGAATTAGAATGCAGCTTTATCCCCGTGTGTTTTCTCCAGCAGCCTCAGTTCCTGGACAAGCAGTTCTTGCCTTGCACGTAGGTCACCTCCATGCTGGAAAAAACCTGCAAATAGCTCACCTCATGTCCTCCAAAACACACAGGCATCTTCCCTGAGATGTTTCTCTTGGATTTCTTGGCTTGGCTGTCTCCAGGGTTGGGAATGTGCAGACTGTGTTACCTGTGCTCCGGCTATTTTGACAAAGTGGTGGGAACGGAAGGATTAAGGTTGTGGCACTCTCTGAGCTCACTTTTGGGTGATCCCAACCAACAAAACTGGGAGCAAAGAGGACATTTAGCTCGGACCCTCCACCCCAGTGCTCTGGCCTGGAGCAGCGTGTCCTGCCCAAGGCCACAGTGGTTGTTCCCTCGGCTCAGGTGGCAGCAGCACATTGCTGGGAATGTCCCAGGCTCACTCTCACAGGTGACTTTCTGCCACAGCAGCCCTTTCCCAGATGCTCGTGGCAAAAATGGAGCATTTAATGAATTAGCTGCTCTGGAAGAAGCTGTTCAAGCTGCTCTGCAGGGGAGAGGGGAGGCACCTGCCAGCAGGGCTGGGCTTGGTGTGGTCCTGGCTCTTGGAAGGGTTTTGGACTGGCTGGGTTCTTGAGCCCCCTCCAAGCCCAATCTCGCAGGATCCTGGCCATCTGTATTTTCACCCCTTTTGCACCCAAAGCTTGTCTTTAATTCTTTCCTAAGCCCTCATTGTGCCTTTCCCTGCTAAGGAAAACTCCAGCCCAGGCTGAGCACTAACCCACCCCGCTAATCAGAGAAGGGTTAAAAACACGATTGGTGGGCACGGCCCCCCTGTTCTCTGCAAGGTTGGTTGGAATTGTGACTCGAGACTGACAGCTTGCCTGAGTGTTTGTGGTTCAGCTCGAAACCACAAGAGCCAGAAGCACATGGTTTACATTCAGGGTCTCTCTCCAGCTAACACGAACCAGTTGTTCCAGAAGCTTGGCTATCTCTTGGAGGAGAGTTTTGCACCAGGATCAGCCTTGATTCACCCCAGACGGCCCTTTGGCAAAAAAAACCCCAAAAACTTCCTAAACAAAGCTTCACATTTACTTTTTCTTGTTTATTTTTGCAGCTTGTAAAGGAGCTACTAATATCCTGGTTGTAAAAAAAAAAGAAAAAAAAAAGGGAAAAAAGACAGAAAAAAAGAAGAAAATTTGAAATGCCAATCAAAAGCAGTGCCAAATTAGGGAGTGTTTACTTCAGAAGTATGTTTTTTGTTGCCTTTTTTGAGGCAAATTCCTGTAATGTAGTAATGTTGGGGAGGGCATGGAAAGATGAGACTTAATTGACTCCAAAAATATATTTATACCAATTTTTTCAAATTTGGATGGGTAAAATGAGACACAGAGTAGGGCTAAGGTTTAGTCAATGAGCTTGCACATAAAAAGCAATAAATATGCCCCTAACACTGGTCACTGAGCTGAGTTCCACTGTCACAGAGAACCATAAGTTTAATAGAAAGGAAGGAAGGAAAGGATGGAAATTAAAATGAACAATGAGGAATGTCCAGATGTGGGTAACTCCTTCACAAACCAGGTGATCATCACCCAGCTCGTGTTGGAGTGGGAATCAAGTGGGGGTCAGTGGTTAAAACCCAGGTTTCTTGTCCTCTCACTGGTTATCTGCCCTGTGCTGCTTGTCACTGAGCACAGATTTAGCACATCCTCTCTGTATTTCTCAGCCCTGGCTGAAAGGAGCTGCTCCCAACAGGGTGGGACTTGTCACAGCCAGATGTGACATGTGCACAAACCCCGGGCAAAAGAACAGCCCTGGCAGCAGGAGAGGCAGCAGGTCAGGCAGTGAAGTCACATCAGCAAGGCAGAATAAAACCATGCATGCCTCGAGTGTGCAAGAGGCTGATTTGCTTTAATAATGCTAATTATCCACTCACACACACTGAAATTAGGCAACGTCCTTCAGGCCCTCTGAGAAGTGAAAGAGCAGTAATTTGATAAATTATTGTGGTGAGGAAAGAAACCCAGTGCTCAGTTACCCCAGATCCCAGGTATTAGGGCTGAAATGAATTCTCCTCTAACAATTTCCCATCACCCAACCCCTGGGATTATCTGTTTGTATCTTTCTCCTCCTTGATATAAAACTGGTTCCAAGCTATTACATTACAACAATGTGGAACCACCTTCTGTCCTCGGAGGTGAGGAGCTTGAAAGAGAGAAAGAATCCTTCTCTGCTGTGTCTCTCTATCTCCTAGTTAGGAATAAGTGACCATAAAATCTGTGGATGTGTGAAACCACAATATATTCCCCTGTTCTGCCATTAAAAGCCGCTCGCGACACGAAGGTGAATCAGGGGTGGGAGGAGCGTGTGATTATACACCAGCAGTTTGCTTCCAAGAACAGATTACATTTCTGGGAATTCCAAATACCATATATTTTATTTTAGTATTATGAGAATTTTCAAAAGGCTTCTAACGTTACTGCTCTTTAAGCTGCTCTATAATCGCGGGGTAATTTTTATTAACAAAAAGACTTTATACCTTGAGAGCCACGCAGGGGCTGGGGCAGGGCTGTTGGGCTGAGCAGGAGGCTCTGAGGGCCGAGATTCTCTGTAGGTGCATCAGAGCTGCCCTGGCAGGTTTAAACCTGACTGGAAATGGAGGTTTAAGGTGAATTGCTGTTCCTTGAGCCATTTGGTGGGGCTACACTGACCTTTTCACCACACACACACTCTTAGGGATCCTCCTTGTTTTCCACTTCCTCCTATTTCTTCAGACCTCCAAAGCTTTTCACCTCTTTACTTTAATGATCACATTTGTGAAAGAGAGGCCTAAAATAATGAGGCTTTGCTCCTGTGGTAAAAAGAAATTTTAATTACAATTAAATGAATTAATTGAAAACTAATGGTAAAAGCAAGGTTTTAAACTGGCAGAAGGCAGGGATGGGTCAGATTTTAGGAAGAAATCCTTTACTCAGAGTGGGGTGGGTTCCTGCAATGGGTTGCCCAAAGTTATGCAGAATCCCCATCCCCAGTGTCCAAGGCCAGGCTGGATGGGGCTTGGAGCACTCTGGAATGGTGTCCCTGCCCATGGCTGGGCTGGAATTAAATGACCTTCTTAAGATCCTTCCAACCCAAACCATGCTAGGATTCATTCCACAAGGATGAGTTGGGAAGAGGAAACGCTCCAAGATCTTGCCTAAATTAACTGTGTCCAGTCCTGTGCCCCCGAGTTTAAGAAAGATATTGAGACGTTTGAGCGTGTCCAGAGGAGGCAACGAGGCTGCTGAGGGACTTGGAACACAAGCCCTGTGAGGAAGACTGAGGAGCTGGGGTTGTTCAGCCTGGAGAAAAGGAGACTCAGAGGTGAACTTATCACTCTCTACAACTCCCTGAAGAGTAGTTGTAGTCAACTGGGGCTGGGCTCTTTCTCCAGGCAGCACTTGACAAAACCAGAGCACACAGCCTCAAGCTGTGTCAAGGGAAATACAGGTTGGATATCAGGAAAAAGTTTTTCATGGAAAGAGTGATAAAGTTCTGGAATGGCTGCCCGGGGAGGTGGTGCAGTCCCCATCCCTGGGTGTGTTTAACAAAGCCTGGATGTGGCACTGGGGGCCAGGATTTGGTTGAGGGGTTGGGGTTGGGTTGGACTTGATGATCTTGAAGGTCTCTTCCAACCTGGTCATTCTGTGATTCTGTGAAAATGATGGACACTGAAATGCTTGGAGCAGGATGATTCCTGTTCCTGCCTCAGTGTGCTCTGGGCTGTGTGGGAGACCTGGAGACAACTGTGCCCAGGGAAAGGAGTCCCCAGACTCTGCAAAGCAGTGCCAGGAACATGGAGAACCCTGTGGGAAGACGGAACGTTCCAGAAGCATTCATCTGCCGTCGAGCATGGAGTTGGACGGCAGCACTGAGAATGTCCTGCCCAATTTGCTTTTAGATCTGTTTATTTTATTTCGTGGGGACTTTTTAGCCCTGCCCATTGTGAGTGTCTTTGGTTACAGCGGGTTTTATTTCAGGGATCAACCCGAATCTGCTGAAAAGGGAAAGTGTGTCCCTGTCAGATGCCGTGAGCCATAAATAGCCCATGGCACAGCTCCACCAGAGCCTTGGCGAGGCTCACAGAATGTCCTGAGGTGGAAGGGACCCACCAGGATCGAGTCCAACACCCAAATCCCATCCTGGGCATCCCTGGGAGTGCTGTCCAAACGCTCCTGGAGCTCTGGCAGCCTTGGAGCTTTGCCCATTCCTGGGGAGCCTGGGCAGTGCTCAGGTGCTCAGGGGGAAGAACCTCTCCCAAAATCCAACCAAGCCTCCCCTGACACAGCTCCAGCATTGCCTGGGTCCTGTCCCTGTCACAGGGACAGACTGGTGCCCAGCAGAAGGTGGGTTTGTTCAGGAGGTTGGTTCTGTCTGGAAGAAAAGTGAAAATCCTCCTCCAGAGGCAGAATTGCTCTTCTGTAGAGTCCCACAGGATGAGAGCTTGGGCTTCCATCCTTGATTATTTTGCTTTAGATTTACAGAACATCAAAACACACCAAGAAACTTCCACCATGAAAGGGTTTTTAAAAGAAAAAGCAGTGAAATTGGTTAATTCTTAATTCTTCTGTTTCCATTTAGTGTGCTTTGTTTGCAAATGTGGCCTCCAGTGTCTGGGATTATCAGACTCCTTTTGATGCCTGATATTATGACAAGTTACTTCTCCCATTTTTTCGATTGGGACAAATCATGTTTATGGAAACACAGAAGGGAGGGAACGATACCTTCAGGTTTAGGTTTTAGTTTCCTTTAAATAAAACCATCTGAACTGTGTCTTATTTGGAAATGGAATGATTTTTTTGCAATAAAAATAATAATAATAAAAAATCAGAGTGATATTGTACCAAAATCAAATTGAAACAAAACAATATTAAATTAATAATATTAAATATTACCACTTTTACCAGAATGGGAAACTTTTGCTCTTAAAAAGCTGAAATACCTCAGTGTTAGGGCTCTCAAGAGAGCACAGAATTTTCCTTAATTTTAATGGAAGTGTGATAACCTCCTGTGGATAAGGATCAGGAGACTGCTCTGTGATTTAGGACATTTTTCTCACATGAATGTAAACAATTCACTGCTTTGTGCAATCTAGGAGTGTCCCCCAGAAACAAACCCAATAATTATTTACAAACCCTCTGATCTTGGTTTGGCCTTACAGGTCCTAAATGTGGAGCAGCTTTTTCCACCTGGGATTGGGAATTGCAGCTGTGGTTGGAAAGGGGCTGGGAGGGACATGGCATGAGGCATGGTCCTGCCCCAGATGAGGAACCAAAGCCAGAGAGAATTTTTTACCTGACTGCAGCTCTCACTCTTAGAGAATTCTTAGGACAATTAAGGTTGGAAAAGACCTCCAAGATCATCAAGTCCAACCTTTGGCTGATTCCTGATATTCCCACTGAACCCTATCAGATTTCTCCAGGTTAAGGCTCTGTGGGGCATGTGGGGTTGGGTTAGAGACCCTCTGAAAGTCCCCTCCAACACAAACCACCCAGTGATTCCATGACTCCACTCTCCTCATCCCTGCAGGCCTCTGGCTGTCCCTCGTGTCACATCTCCTCCCTTTGTGACAAGACACGTCTTGGACTCCAGCCTGGAATGTGATGGAAGTTTCATCCCTACCCATCATCAATGGAACATTTAATTTCAGAATTACACAGGGCTTGAAGGAAAGAGCATCTCCATCAAATACAGATCATCAGCAGCAGTGCCTTGAAGAGCCAAGGTGGAGCTTTGGGGTTGTGCAGGAGCTCCGGTGGAATGGACATTGTGGCCTTTGTGGGGTGCACAGACACCAGGGAGGGTTCCAGGAGTGTCAGTGACCTCAGCCAGCCCAGACACACGCTGGAGTCCAGCTTACAGCTGACTGGAATCCTGAGGTTTTACTGGCCCACAGCCAGTTTGAAACCCACTCGAGCCACCCCGGTATTTTATAACATTGTAAAGACTTTATTGTTTAAAACATTTCAAAAATTCTCCACACAACCTGGCGGCCTCCCAAAACCATCTCAAATGAGCCAAAACTATCAGCAGCCACCCACCTTCCTGTCCATTATCCTCTGATTAATGACATTCCACCACCAGGGTCTGACATTTGGGGTCTCCCTGCTGCAGGACCTCTGCGTGGATGTGGTCCCTGAGACTGCAAAGTGTCTGTGGGGTTGGCAGCTGTGTTTAATTGGGGGTGGCTCTTTGGCATGGGGAGACCATGCAGGAGGGGGCTCTGGGGGTGCAGAGAGACCAGGGCTGGCAGCATCTTGGAAAACCTTCATTGGAGAAACCAAAACACGTGGAAGTTTCTCTTTCTGGATCATTTCAGTTTCTGGATTGTTTCAGTTTCTGGATTGTTTCTGTTTCTGGATCTCTGTTTCTAGATGGTTTCTGTTTCTGGGTTGGTTCTGTTTCTGGATAATTTCAGTTTCTGGATTGGTTCTGTTTTTGGATCATTTCAGTTTCTGTATTGATTCTGTTTCTGGATCGTTTCAGTTTCTGGATTGTTTCTGTTTCTGGATCCCTGGTTTTGGGATGGTTTTTGTGCTCTTTGCCCACTCATCTTGTACCTTCTGAGGCAAAACAACCATAAGAACAACCTGAACAAATAACTACCAGCCAACCTCTTCAGCTGGAATTAATTATTGAATTAACTCCATCAGGAAAAAGAACAGCAATGTTTATTTCCTGTTACAGATGCAATGTGCAGATGATAATTCATTAAAGGATTAAAGTGGTTTAACGAGGGTGGGGAGGTCCTGGTGCCCAGAGGAGCTGTGGCTGCCCCTGGATCCCTGGAAGTGTCCAAGGCCAGGCTGGATGGGGCTTGGAGCACCCTGGGATAGTGGAAGGTGTCCCTGCCCATGGCATTGGAATAATTCAATTCCATGATTCTATGATTCCATGATTCCATAATTCAGGCACCTTGCTGAATGCCCATGCTGCTCCCTTTGTCCTGTGCATCCAGGAGGTTTTCCAGGGAAGCTGCTTTTCTGAGTAAAACCATGAAGAAAAGGCTGAAAAGTGCTCTGGAGTCAGAAGTTCCCACCTGTACAATGTCTCCTAGTCCCTGCCTTGCCCCAGGCATGTGACACAAGATGAGCAGAACATCTGCTCTGTGATTCCACCCAGAGCTGGGCATCCAAACAGCTTTCAGATCTGGACCAGAGGGTCATTTCTTCCTGAGAATTGACTTTCCCAAAGCATTAATTCTGGTGCAAAATAGGCACAAGGGCAGGTGCTGCTTTGCTGTGTGGGTCCTTCAGCAGATTGAGGTTTTATTCCTGGACTCTGTGTTCACCTCCACCCAGAATTTGGTGCTGTTTTTGTTTTATACACAAACATTTCTGGCTTCCTTCCTGCTTGAATCTTTACATGTACGTGTTTATTCCCATGTCTACACCAATATATAGCCCAAATGGGGGTAGGAGCCCAGCAGATGATTTTTCAGGAGGTTTTATTTCCATGAGAAGCTTCAGAGCACATTTTCACTCAGCACTGACTCATCGTTCTCTCTCTCTCTTTTAATTTTTTTTTTATTGCTGCCTAATCCAAGAAACTCTGACTAAGTCAGCTCTGCCACGTCTCGAGTGTAGCAGGGATTCCTTGATGCAAACAGAACTGGTAATTCTCCTCCGAAATAGCAAGAAATTGCTATTTGTGGGCTCCTGCTTTACGCAATGCTGACCTTGGCTGAGGCAGCCCCAGTGGAAAGGGCCGTGGTGCATGAAGTCAGTGCCACTGTGGTAAATAAGGGCCCAATTTCAACATCTCCTGGCACAGCAGGCCGAGCTGGGCAGGGGCACGGAGCTGGATTTTCTGAGCAGCAGTCTGGGAACCTCATGGCTCTGTGTCATGGGGACACAGCCCAGCTCGGTGTCTCAGGCGGGTGTTTTGGTGAGTCCTTCCTGAACATGCAAAGCCTTTCCATGTTCTGCACAGCCATTAAAGAGAGCTGGCAGAAAAACTGATGGGCTGGGAGCACCACAAGAGGGTTTTGTCAGTGGCCCAGGCTGCCACTGGAACTTCAGAGGGTTACAGGTATTGACTGAAAAAAAAATAGAGAATAAAAATATGAGAGCCCATTTCAGCACTTCGGCTTGGCAGAAAGAAATCACTGAGTGAGACCAGGGCTACGCCATGATTTAGCCTCACACAGACCAGTTTAGATGGAAAAAGTCAAATTAGGTGAATACCTGCAGCCCATAAACCCCAATGACATGTGTACATGTTTCTAAAACAAAACACAACTCAGACTCCTGAAAAAGGCCAACTGCCCTGGCCCAGCTTGCCCAGAGCTCTGCTTTGTAGGGCTGATCCATCTTTTTTCCCCTGTAAATCCTTAAATAACACCATGAGTAGTTAGTACCCATCAAGTTCCCTTTGCTGATCGAAATTAAATTACAAAATCAGACTTGGAGAATCCCAGATCTGCCTTTTCCTGTGGCTGGACAATCCTCTTCACAGGAGGGGATCAGGAACCCTGTGGCTGTCCCAGAGCTCCTTCAACAGGGTCATTTCCCTCTTCCACATCCTCTGCAGCCACCTTTTAACCCCCCGGAAAGAGCTGGGACCATTTCCCTGCTGAATGTGCCCTTCCTTTCAAGGCAGTGTTTTCAGTCCTGCCCCTTGTGTGATGTTTAAATTGATAAATCCACGGATCTGCCATAGCTTGGTTAGCTCAATTCCAGTGTCTTGCAGTGGTGTTTTCTCTCTCTGACATTTCCCACATGTGTTTGCTGCACAGCTTCTTCCCTGCACAGGCTGTATCCTCGTTATCACATGAAATCGTGTTTTACTGGGAGAAATATCACCTCAGAAACACACTGGAGGTACCTGAGCTGGCTGGTTCTCCCCAAATTCTCAGCTTTCTTTCATCAGGATGGTTTTGTTGAGATGATATTGCCTCTCCTGGGCGTCATTCACGGGAGCTCCACAGTGGTGATGAATAAAACAACTGTGGCCAGACTGCAATAAATTAATTGCAGCATTTTATGTGAGTAAGAGAATGGGCAGGAGACCTGAGACTGAAACCCAAATCTGCTTCTGACTCGGGATCTGTGGTTGAAAGATTGGTCTGAAAAAGAGAAAAGATGTCAGAGTGGGAAGAGGGAGTTTGGGGGGGAAAATAAACCCAAAGCAGCCCAGCACACTGTGGTTTCTAACAAGCAATTTGCAGTCTCCATTTCCAGCCAGCCAAGTACATGGAAGATCTGAATTTCTAATTTAGCAACTGCATGTTATGTTTTATGAGATGCAGAAAGTTTTTTATGGATCTGTGTCTCTGCCTTTTATTGGCTGGAAAGTGATCGTGGAGCTGCATTTCGGGAGTCCTCCAAAATCCCAGGGCCAGGAGGGAGATGCCAATCTCCTTCTCCAGCTTTTGTTTTGCCTCAAGGAGGATCTGAGGTCCATGTCTGCTGCTGTAACTCACAGCTGACATTGCCAGATTTCACCTTCCAGGTGTCCTACAGCTCCCAGTCTTGCTTTATTAAGCACTGCTCTAATCTTAGTCTGCAGTGGGAAAACGGGATTTTGTCCAGTTTAATGGAATATTTAATGAAGTAACCAATCACACAAATTGAAGCCATGTGATGCCTCAGGTTCAGCTTTTCTATTTTTCAGGTTCTGTGCTGCTTTAGTGTGTGGGTCTGGGCTCACATCAGGGGATGCTGAGCTCTCTGCACAGAGCAGGGACACAAAACAATTCCTGCTCCAGCTGGGCACCAAGGACAAATGATCCAAATCTCAGCCCAAGAGCACAAACCCCGTGGGCTGGAGAGAGAAAAACAAGCAGGATGGGACTGGATGGGCTGCAGCTGGAACTGGACAATGAACTGCAATGTGCACATGGAGCAGAGCTGAGCCCAGGGAGAGACCCCGGCAGCGCTCGTGCATTTTGGGACCATTTGGGTTCATCTTGGGTGCAGCCCTGGCTGGGCTCTGGTGCTGCCCCAGGTGGATCCATGGAGGAGATCCTTTGAATCAATCCCTGCTTTATTCTGGAACTCTGTCCAGCCTCTGTTCCAGCTCAGCCTTCTCAAGGCATCGCAGGGAGAGGAAAGAAACCTGTGCTGAAACCCAGGGTCCAGTGGGGTGTGCAGGATCATCCTCCTGTTCAGGGAGAGCAGCCAGTCCTGGTGTGGGAGCAATCCTGGCAATCAAAGGTGGGAATTGCTTCAAATCTCACCACAAGACCTAATCCACGGGGAGTTTTGGCACAATAAGATCCATTTGGGGAGGTGCAGCCCTGTGTTTTCATGCTGGCACTTGCTCAGCCTGCAGGGAAATCCCTTTTTTTGCCCAGCAGGAACCCTCAGCCTCTCCCCATCCTGCAAGAAGCAGGAGGGAGGAAATCCAGAGCAAAGCATTTATTTGATAATCCCAAATTTACTTACAGATATTTACAAATGATCAGACCCATGGCTTTGCCAAATTAAATTCAAGCTCGATGCTGTCAGTGAATATTGGGCAAGGGAGACTTTTGCTCTGGGATGTGCCATGACTTGGAGTCCTGACTAAATCTGGGCTCCTCTTGTGCAATCAGGATCATTTTCCAGAGAGATGCCAGGGATTAAATGTCCTGGTAAATCCTGTGGGGTGGGAACCATTTTACAGCTGTACTAAGGCAGAATATTGATTTATTAATTGCTTTTGCTGTGAGTGGATGAAAAGGTTTGCTCTGCTGTCCTTTCCTCAAACCTAAAAATCAAGTTTTACATTCATTTTTAAAGGGAGGGCAAAAGTATATCCTTTTTAACATTGACATATTCATCTGAAGTATTAACATATGCAGCATTCCTAGGACAAATATTGCTGATTATTCACTGATTTTCAAATCAGGGATAAAGCCCACCCTGCTGTTTTTAACTTACTGATATTTTTACCTATAACGGCACTGCCAAAATCCAACATTTTAACATGGATATGGCCTATTTTAGATATTTTGAATTTTGTGTCTAAACCCTTGAAAGTTTCAAGTGAGCGCATGAAATTCTTCTGCAGGATTTGTCTGTGAATAAATCAGAGAATCAGATACAGTTCAGTATCTCACTGCCAGACAGGGAAGAATCCATGTCCTCAGCTTCCTGTGAAAATAAATCAAAAAAATCAACCAGAAATGTGGGATTTGAGAGGGGAGAAAAAGCCCTGATTGCTGGAACCTTTCTTTTTTGATTTTTAAAGCCTTCCTGAGCTGACTGGCCAATTCTTTTCCCAGCATTTGGGGCCAGTCTGGGAATTTGGGAGGTGGGATTTGGTGCGGGGAGTTATGGAGTGAGGGAGCAGTGATGATGGGCAGGCAACAGCTCCTGGTGGTAATTCCAGGGATGGGATTGGGCTCAGAGCAGAGGGGCTGGGATGGCAGCAGCTCTTCAGCAGCACCTCTGCAGAACCTGGGATCGCTCCCAGCTCCAGCTCCGCCTTTTCCAGAGGGATCCTGGAGTCGGGAAAGCCTCGGGATGTTGGCTGGGCCATGGGGAGGGGATTTAAAGATCTAAATATTTGAATATTTAAATATTTAAATATATAAATATTTAAAATTTAAATAATCTTGATCAGCTAAGGAAACTTTAAGGGTAATGACTACTCATGGTGTTATTGAAGGATTTACAGGGTTATTTTAAGTAAATCTGATGGAAGTTGATAGAAAGTTATTTTTCCTCCTCTTATTCTGTTATAAATTTGTAAGAGCATCTTGCTCTCCCAAAGAACAGATCCTTCACTTCTATTTATCATTAGTTTATCATCAATGGGTCCAGCTGGGAGAGGGGAGACGAGCCGGCACCGAGCTCCAGTCCCAACTTCCCAAAGTGGAGTTTTAGGGGGGATTTTCATGTCAAGTTTTCCTTACTTTGGGTGGAAGGGTTCAGGAGCTTTGGGGATGTGTGGCCAGGGTGTTACAACCCCTGCAGGGCATCATCCCAACCTCCTGCTCTGCTCCAGCCTCCCTTTCCCCACGGTGCAGAATTTCCTTCTGGAGAATCCATAAAGAAAACTGGCATAGAAAGCCAATTCCTCTTGTTTTTGGGGAAAAAAAAAATAAAAATCATAACTTTTTTTCTCTTTCACAGCAGGAGCCCCATCCTGTAAACACCAGGCAAACCCTGTCAAAACATTGGGAATAAGATTTTATCTATTTTCCTTGGATGTTTCCCCCTGTGCCCCCTCCTTTGTGGATCGTGGTTAAAGTGATAATGAGTAAACCCTGGGATTCCTCCAAACACTTCAGCCAGTGCTGGAACTGTGCACAGATACCCAAAAAATCCATGTCCACAGATTGTCAGCACCCCAATTTGAGCAAAAAATAATGGTGGGGACCCCCTGTAGGCATGGAATTAAAAAGGGAATGATCTTATGTGTATTCAGAGAATTTCATCCAGGGGGAACCCAACTGCTCTGGAAGCCACTGCTCATGGATAACCATGGGACAGCTGAGGGCAGGCAGGGAAAAATCCAAAATTCAGGAGGAAAATCCAGGGATCCCCCCCAAAAAAACTGGTTACAAGAAGCAAAGGCTGAGAAAGCATGGAAGCTGCAGAACGTGCAGGGGATCATTTACAGAACAGATGATTTCTGGGACAGAGAAACTCCAGGGAAGATCAAAACAACCCTGAAGGATCGAGGGAATGAGGGAGTTTTTTCCAGCCCCACTTGGATGTGCTGACTGTGCTGTCAGAGCTCCGAGGGCTCGTGCGAGGACAGTTTCCATTTGTAATGTTAATTTAGCCATAAATTCTCCAGCTCCAATCCCAAGGCCAGCTCCGTGCCATTCCCTCATGGCAAATGTTCCCCGGGCTCCAAATATCCCAGGGTTTGGTGGGGGTCATGCAAGGGGAAGGGAAAAGAACATTCTTGAATTGGCTGGGTTAAAACTGAATTTTAACTTGGAAAAGGTGAAAGGTTGGCGGTGTTGAGTTTGGGGAGCTGCAGTTTGGATGAATTAAAGCCCAATTTTCCCACCTTATCTTGGGGTATCCCTTCCTGGGAGCCCCAGTTTCCCATCCCAGTCACCCACAGACCAAAAAGGAGACAACTGAAACATTTTTCCAAAATTCGTGGAGATTTTTCTTCTGAACAGACTCTTTTCAGGCATTTAATGAAATGTTTTAGCTTTCAGTAAGGACAAGAAACTTCTAATGTTTTCCAGGATATATCTTTCTTTAAGAAAAACCTGATTTTCTCCAGCAACCCAGGCATTTTGTTGGAATATTTTAATTTTCTCAAGCCCCAGTGTTTCTGTCAAGGACCAGCCCTGGTTGTTTAGTGGAAAAGAAGCCAAGGAGTGCTGGGGAGGCTTAATGAGATCAGATCTTAGCTCAGACTTTGCTCTCCATGTTCCTTAAATCAGCTCTAAATAACACTTCAGGGCAGCCTAATCAGCTATTTATTTATTCATTGATTCCTCTTTAAATAAATCTGATGGAAGCTGCTAGAAAGATATTTTTCCTCCTCTTATTCTGCTATAAATTTGTAGGAACATCTTGCTCTCCTGTGGCACCCCAAAGAACAGATCCTTCGCTTCTATTTATCATTAGGGTTCATCACATTTTTTGGAAGAAACTCCATGTTCCCTCCCTGCTCCTTCCCCTTTATTTTTTAGGAAACTCAGGCACTTAAAAGCAAAACAGAGCAGCAAAGCAAAGCAGACTCAGCACTAATCTAGAAATGGAGGAAAGGCACTAAAACAGCTTTTATTGTTGAAAACTCAGCCTGAAGTTTTCCTCCCATAAAACCAACAAATCTTGGTGACATTTGTTGGAAATTCTGGGAGCGAGTGGCTCATGAATTCCATTGCAGGTCTGTAAAATCAGCCCAGCTCGAGCCGCCATGGAACCAGGCTCTGATTCCCACTTGGACAAGTGGGGAGTTCCACAATTCCAATTCCATTCAATTAAATGTCAAATTCAGATTAAAGTTACTCTTGACTGAGTGTGCTCTGAGAGGATTTGGAGCTCCTGGCCTGGAGGGCTTTGGGTGAGGAGGATTTGCTTGGTGGAGGAAAACTTAATCTGGTGGAGATGTGAAATCACCGGATTTTGGCCCATTTTGGTGGGAGCAGGGTGGGTTTTGGCCATGGAGTGTTAAAAGCCACTGGGTTTTGGCTGCCTGGCAAAGGAGAAGCTTTATGGAGGTCACACAATGAAAAAAATTCACACAGCCCACACAATCCATAAAATCCACACGATGCTCACCATGCACACAATCCCCCACAAATCCACACCATCCACATCATCCACAAAATCCACACAATCCACGAAATTCACACAATCCACAGAATCCACACAACCTCACACAATCCCACACAACTCACACCACCACATTATCCACAAAATCAAAAAAATTCACACAATCCCACACAACCCCACATCATCCACAAAATCTATAAAAGCCACAAAATTCACACAATCCCACAGAAACCCACACCTCCACACCAGGGGTTCTCTCACTTCCCCACTGAGGGATTCTCTGCTTCCCTCTGAAGGACCTGGCTGCTGATATCCCACATTTTAGTTGGAAAAGCTTTTCCCCATGATCTTATCTCAAAGAGACAAAGATTCTGTGTTTGTGCTCACTATGCAGAGTTTGTCTCCATGGCACTTCCACAACTCACAGAGAGTGAGGGCATCATTCAGTACCCAATTCACATTTCAGACTAAAATAATTTCATTTGGGAAGAATTAATGTGGACTCTTCCAACCATTTCAGTATCCCCTTAATCCTGTCCAAATCACTTTGTTTGGGTCCATTCAGAATCTGTCCTTTTGTAAATTTAGATTTAAGGTAATAAATATATTAATAATAAAAAAGTTTTAATAATTTAAAGAAAGTTTTCAGTCCGTCACAGGGATATCTTGTGTTTAGTTTTGCAGACATAGAAGTGTTCAGACACCCCTTTGTGGGACTCCAGCTGGGTGCAGGTGACCAGATTGATGCTGGTTGGTGTTTTCAGTGCCCACAAGGTGCTTTTTGCTGCTTTTAAAGGAGAAGGTGCCTGAGGCAGCTCCAGCAGCTGGTGGGGGAGCTGAATTGTTCCCCAAAATGTGTTCTTGCTGGGAAAACTCCACGCCAGGAGCTGCTCTGCTCCCTTCTTCAGACCCAGCTGGAAGAGAGGATCAAACTCTGAAGGTGATGCCTTGAGAAGGCTGAGCTGGAACAGAGGCTGGACAGAGCTACAGAATAAAGCAGGGATTTATTCAAAGGATCTCCTCCATGGATCCACCTGGGGCAGCACAAGAGCCCAGCCAGGGCTGCACCCAAGATGAACCCAAATGGTCCCAAAATGCACGAGCGCTGCCGGGGTCTCTCCCTGGGCTCAGCTCTGCTCCATGTGCACATTGCAGTTCATTGTCCAGTTCCAGCTGCAGCCCATCCAGTCCCATCCTGCTTGTTTTTCTCTCTGCAGCCCACGGGGTTTGTGCTCCTGGGCTGAGATTTGGATCATTTGTCCTTGGTGCCCAGCTGGAGCAGGAATTGTTTTGTGTCCCTGCTCTGTGCAGAGAGCTCAGCATCCCCTGATGTGAGCCCAGACCCACACACTGAAGCAGCACAGAACCTGAAAAATAGAAAAGGTCAATCCTGAGACATCAAAGACAACCTGAGAGAGAACATCCCAAAAATCAGCCTGGCCAAGGAGCTCTCTGAGCTCTCAGAGCACTGAGATGGAGCTGCTGGTAGAATAATAAATGAATCAATCAATAAATCAGGGAATAAATACCCAAATAAATCAGGGAAGAATAAAAGACATGGAGAAATAGGCCTGGTATCTTTCCACCAGCTGGGTAACCTCAAGGCACTGCATGTCCAGCACAGAAAGCCCAGTTTGGAGCTGGGATGTGGGAATGGTTTTGCAGGGCTGGACTGGTCAGAAACATTACGGAATTTGTCACATTTTTCAAGGATGAGGGGAAGAATAGAAACCACAAGTGAAAGCACCCCAAATAACCACAAATAACTACAAAGGAAGCCCAACCTCAGGGTTTTAGGCTGTCTCTCCCCTGCCCTAAGTCCTTTTCCTGTTTGCTTCAGCTTAGCCCCAAAATACGTCAGAGATTCCCAGGAGACTTTTCTGCCCTGGAATGGCCTCGTGCTTCCTGCAAGGCTCTGTCTACTCCCTCATCCTCAGCTCTGAGGGGTTCTGCTCTCTGACTCTCCCTGTAAATCCCCATTTCCCAGGTATACATCCCAGGCAGCCATTTGCTCTCAGATGTTGGACTCTGCCCCCTTGCCAGGTGCATTTTTTGCATGAAATTCTATGAAATTTGGCACTTCATTCCCATTCTTCTGTCCTGACGGAAAGAAAGTGCCCCCGACCATCAGGTTAGAGAATTTGGTCTCCCCTCCTCAACCCAGGGTTTATCTCCAGACTTATTTCTGTTCATTTGGATTCATTGTCCCAGATATTCCCTGCCCCTCACATGTTGAAAACTACAGCGATGCTTCCAGTAGGGAATCACTTCTGGAACAGCTTGGGAGTTTTAGCATCCAAGATGGACATTTTAGAGCAGCAGTTTTCCTAAAGCCTGATATTCCTGTGATTTTTGAGGGAAAAAACCAACAACCCAGGCTTTTTATCACAAGAATTGTTGTTTTCTGTACTGTAGTCACTGTCTGGTCCTCAGCAGGACTGGGACCCAACCTCCTGGGACACTTGGGAAGGGTGAGATTTGCAGGAATTCTGTCAGCACTGCTGTGATTTCCCACACATCCCAGGATCCCACTGCCCTGCAGCCCTCCTGGAGCCCACGGGCTGTTTCATGGAATGTATATAATCCATATAAACCTTCCAGATCCGGGAAATCTCCCATGGACTGGGGCTGCCATTGTTCCACTCAGACACACCACAAACCTCACAGAGTCTGTGGTTGATCCAGCCCAGTGCACTCAGACGAGTTCCTTTCCAAGCAGCCCTTGGACATTCTGGAATGCACAAAATTCCTGAGCTGCCATTCCCAGGGGAGAGACTTCGCTCACCTGACGAGCCCTGGAACACCTCAGCCACCCTGAAACCCAGCTGAGGATCAGGTGGAGCTACTATAAAACTGGAAATGTTAAAATGGACTCTTTATCCAGTACTCTGGATTATTAAAATCCAAAAAATCTGCTGCTTAAAAAAATAAGATGGTTTGGAATAGGAGGATTTAAAAAAAATTGGGGTTTTCATTTATAAAACAGAACAATGTTTAAATTCTGTGCCTGCAGACCAGTCTGGGGCTGAGAGCAATTTTGCATCCCTCAAGTCACTTGGAAGCAGAAGTGGCTGCAAGTCTCAGAGTTTTTCATCTGAACATCCCCACTGGAAGCATTTTAATCAGGTTTTCTTTGTCCAAGAGCATTTTGTAATCAGAGTGAAGGTGCAGATACCTGACCCTTAAAATAATTGGATTCTGTTTGCTTCCCTCATGAAGGAGCAAGTGGATTGATTTGGCAGCTAAATTCCAGCCTGAGCTGGGAAATTGGGGATCTTCTCTTTTATTTCCTGCCTTCTGTGCAACACAAAAAGTCCTTCTCCCCCTGCATTCCCCACCTGTAAAATCCAAGTGTTTTCTTTGCAGTTTTGTTAAAAACAACAGGCTAAAAACTGCAGAGGTGCTCAGGTGGTGTTGTAAGGCAGGAATGGAGGCTCTGCAAACCTCAGGTGGCCAGACAGAAATGACCCTTGGGACAACAGAGCCTCAGGAAGCTCCTGGAGCTCAAATAAACACTCCAGAGCAGTTGCTTGGACACCCTCCTGTAAACCTGCAAAACAAGGGTGGAAACCTCGTGAGCTGCTCCGTGCCCAGGTTAGAAATAGGAAATTCTGCTTCATGGTGTTACAGCTCCTCTCCTCATGACCATGACTCAGGAGAGCAGCAAAAAAACCCCAATCAGATGGAGACAGTGAGGCTGGACACCCCTCCCAGTAAAGGGCTTTAAGGGGTTTGGGGTGACCTTTGGCAGAAGTCTTGGAGGCTGAAGCAGGACATGAACTTTCTCTGCTGAAAACCTGCACTGGGCTCTTCCTTATCACAGCTGACCTTTTTATTTATTAAGTCCTGCAGGATTGAGTTGCTGGCCTGGGTCTGGAGCAGGAGGTGGGACCTCCATTGCTGCTTAGTCTTTCTAGGAAAACGGGCACGTTATGAAAACATTCAGATCCTTAATTGGCCTCATTAAAGGCTCTGGCCATCTGGACCTCACTCATTCTAATTAGTCATCAATAGGGCAGTGATTTAGTCATGAAAAAAGGGGAAAAAAAGCCACCTCCACTGTGTCAGCTCTGCCTTTACTCAGCTTTTACCCACCAGGCTGGAGCGGGGGATGTGCTCCTAACAGCAGCTCTGGTTTTGGCAGGGTCACTCCACCCCAGAGCAAGTCTGGAGAGGATGGAGCTAAATGTGGCAAAGAAATCAGGAACATGTGATCACCCCGCCCTTCCCATGTCAGCCAGGCTGGCATCCACTCTTCCAAGTGTCATTCCTGTGCAGAAAACCTTGGAGAACACAGGCGGAGGCTGCTGGAGTGCTGTTGGAAATCTGGGGCTCTTCACTGGCACCCCCTTTGTTTCCAGGCAATTCCCATCTTGCTTTTCCCACAAGGACAGCTCAGGAGTGGAGGAAAAGGAGCTGAATGAGTCCTGCTGCCTCTTTTAGGATTCCCAGATTCACATGTTCCATGTGCTGCCTTTGACTCACCCAGTTTATCCCAGTCAGAAGGACCAGGACACTGCTCCAGGCTGGAGCCTCCCCGTGTTTGTCCATCTTGGGACAGCACAAGCCCAAACAATCCCGGAAAACCACAAAAAGGTGGCTCAACAAGGATAAACAAGAGAGCCTGGAGCACAACATTTGCAGCAGTGGGTGGGCAGGACTGGGAAAAATGGCCAAAATTTGTCCCTTCAGCACTGGTGGTGCATCAGGGGGTAAATCACATGTGGGTGGTCTTAAAAGCTGAGGAACTTCTAAGGTCACATTCCCAAAGCTGTCACATCATTCCCAAACTGATCACAACTGCTTTGCCTCTCAAAGTCTCACCTTCCTGTTCCCATCTCCATGTTCTTGGACGGTGTCATCCTGAAAATTATGTGTTTAGGGATTGTATCTGAAAATAGTGATGGAATATGTGCACAGGCCCACCATAGGCAGGTGAAGAGAGATTTACTGGCTGCTTTTTAGAACTAAATGTCATGGTTTTGTACAGATTGTGCTGGGGTTTAATGAGCCTGAGCTCCTATGACCTGGTTGGGTCCAGGACATTCCCCTAAAATTAGTGACAGCAAGATCCAAACCCAAGGTCTGGTTACAGGCAGAGTTGGAGGAAGGCTGTTGAATCAGGAAAATAATCTGGCTTAGCCACCCCATATATTTGACAGTTAATTTTGTATCTGTATTGAGGAAAAACACCCCAGAAAACCGGTTTTTATTGGGCCAGCAAAAGCTCTGGCTTCTGGGCACCTTATTAATAATATTCTTCTGCAGGAGAGGGACACAGTTCTTTATAAAGATTTATTAATAGTCATTATTATTTGCACAGGAGCTTTAATGTGCAGTAAAAGACCTATAAAGACCAGCAACCAAAGGAACTCTTCGATTTCACGCCGATCTGCACTAAAAAAATACTTTTTTTTTGGTCTTTTTTTTTTTCAGATAATAATAAAACAAAGAGCTTTCAGGAGCAGCCCCAGCAGAAGGCTAATGTAAAGTGATATATTTGAGCCCCAGGAGGATGGTGTAAGTTACTCTTGCCTCTGAGGCCTGTTTATTGTGTTTGTCTGGTTGCCCTGGGAACCAGCTCACGCCGTTTCACTTTATTTTCTAATGTTCCTGTAAATGTTAGGTAAGGCCGGGATTTATTATCCACTGTCAACACCTCCGGTGGAACGCGCCGCTCGCTGGCGTTTCCTTGGCACGGAGCCCTCCCTGCTCCCTCTGACCAAAAAACCCCTTTTTCTCCCCCTGAAACGTGTGTGAGTGTGAGTGTGCACACGTGTGCATGTGTCTGGGCATCCCCATCCCAAGTGATAAATCCCAAACTTATTTATTTGTCCAGCAAATCCCAAAGGCTTTCACGGGGATGGCACAGGGTGCTCAGCACGGGGGGGCTGGGTGGGATCTGTGACTCATTTTTGGGGTGAGGTGGATATTTAGGGGCTGGGGAAGGAGTGTTTACCAGGAGTGTTTATTATCCCAAAGGCAGCAGCGGGATCCTGCTGCTCCTGTCCCCAAAGAGCTCGGGTAATTCAGAGCGATGAATCATCAGAATTATTAGGGCTGGAACGAGCTGCTTTCCTCTCCTCTCCTCCAGCAGTCCCTCGGCATGACAGGGCACATTTGGTGGCAGACTGGTGGGTGTGAGGCTTATTTTTTAATTTGCTTTTTTTGCCTTGGGTGGTACCTCCCAGTCTAAGAGCCGGGGTTTCACTGGGGACACTCTTAACCTTTGAAATGTCCAACAACAAACGCAGTCCTGACTCCCTGAAAAGTGTGGCTTGGATTCTCCCTGTCTTTTCCTTAGTCCTGCTTGGAACTGTAGCCTGGTCTCTCCTTCTCATTTCCCAGGGGAGGGTTCTTGCCCACCTCCCACTTTCCTTACACAGGAACGTGTTCCTGCTCCAGTCCCAGACAGGAATTCCCATCCCCTCTCCATTTGCCTCTTACAGCACCCTATCTCCCAGAATTTCTTCACCAAATGGATTGTCAGGTTTGGAATGGGCTGCCCAGGGAAGTGGTGGAGTCACCATCCCCAGAAGTGCCCAAAAAGCCTGTGGATGTGGCACCTGAGGACGCGCTTCAATGGTGACCATGGTGGTGCTGATTAGACTTGATGATCTTAAAGGTCTTTTCCAACATTAATGATTCCATGATTCCATGATCTCCACCTATTCCTCTTTGCTTGTCCCCAGCAAGATTTGGGCAGTGATTTGGCCTGGCTCCAAATGCCTCTCTTGCCAAAAAAACCCTCACTGTGGACATTTGTACTCAACTTTGCTGCTGGTGGGATTTGCCTCCACTTTTACAAAGGGATTTGCCTCCAGCAGTGATGGGGACCAGGTGAAGAGCTGAGCTGGGTCAATCCAGGGGGAAAATCCAAGAAAAGTGCCTTTGCTCCTCCCCACTCCTGGGGCTGATCCCACCTCCCACTGCCCAGGAACCTTCCCTGCTGGGCAGGAACCCTTCCACCAAGAACAGCTCCATGGAAACCCCATCACTCAAAGCACTGGGGTGAGACTGAGGGTGCAGGTGATGGGGAATAGCCAAAATATTTGGGAATGCAGGTGGGAGAAGGCCTGGAGCAGACTGACTGGGGCCAGGAGGGAAAGCTCAGATGGGGAAAGTTGGATTTGACAGTGCGAAGCCATGGAGAATGGATTTGTCTTTTGGTTGGAATGAGTTAAGGATGGCAAAGTCTCTAAGGGAATATGATAAACTGGGATTCCTGTTTCCTGTGTGATGCTGAGGAATTCCCAAGTTCTGTGTGAGAACTGGAGTGAGGTGGGATTAATTCATATTTCAAAGATCCTTGAACAATCCTTCCCTGGACTCAGGTGTGGTTTGTGGGGGTGTTTCCCAATGAAACCAGCCCCTGCTGCTTTGTTCCAGGGGAGATGATGGAGAGAAAATGGATTTTTTCTTTGTTTTTTTGAGGAAGGCATTACAGGAAGGCCAAAGCTGTGCATGGAACTCTGGATTTTCCAGAGCCTTCTCAGGCAAATCAGCTCTTGGAATTTGTACCAGCAACAGCCCCTGCTGAGGTTTTACCTGAACCCCAGTCAGTATAAAACCTCACATCCCTCACCCATCTCCACTTCAGGGAAATTTCCAAATGTACAAAGTGTGGTTGGAACTATTTAAAATGAAAAATGCCACCCTTAAAGAAAAGTGTAATGGGCAAAATACCTTTTTAATGAGCCTGGAATGGAACAGAGATGACAGTGACAAGAGCAACTCAGTGAAATCCCAGCTGCTCCTTTTAATTGCTCCTAATTTTCTCTCAGGTGCTGGTAATTGGAACAATTTGCCTTCAGGAACCTGTGAGGTCTCAGACATTAATTGATTTTGTCTTGCTTAATCAACCTCACCAAAACCAGAGCTCATTTCACTGCCTGGTTTTCAGCTTAGAGCTGTTCTGGGTGAGACGTTGGGCAGAAAATGTCCCCAGCAGCCACCCAACTCCATCACCCACACTGGGGACTGAGTCAGGGAGAGCTGAGCACCTCTATTTGCTGTTATATTCCTGAAAAATCCCCCTAATGAGACAGCACAGCACTGGGAGATGGATGAAATAGAGAAAGGTGCAACTTGGAGTTTATTCCAGCTCAAGCAGCCCTAACAAATGTGCTGTTTGCAGGAATTTTTCTTTCTTGTGCTCGGAGAGCAGCTGAATTTTAATGGAAAAATGAGCTCTGCCTTACACGGGCAGCAAGAGAGGATAAATCACAGAATGGGCTCTTTAATTTTCTTTTGAAAAACAAGTCCGGTTCTCAATGTTGTGGTTTAAGGAGGCTCTGTTATTCTATTTCAGGAGAATTTATTACATTATTATCATCTGGTACAGCAAAATAGTGGAGGAGACATGTCAGGAAACACTGGAGTGGTCACGAGGTCAGTGTTTGGGAACAGGAGCCATCCTCAGGGCTGATATCCCAGGTGTTATTTCTGAGCTGGGTGAAGCTCAGAGCTGCTTTCACTGCCCTCTTAATCCTACATTTTGCCTCTTCCCTCCAATCAGAGCCCCAGGAAAACCCAGGGGATGTTGGTAAGCACTCTCAGGAAAAGGGGAGCAGCAGCTGGATCGACCTGGAATCGCTTTGGATCACTCTGATCGCACCAAACTCAGACCTTGAAATTGCTGCAGTCCAGGCACCACTTCAGGAAAGTGGATTTGCTGCTCAAAAATCCCCATAATTTCCATTTTTTCCCCCTAAAGTTTACCCTATTTAATAAATTCTTCATTGTTTCATTGAATTAATTTGAAGCTCTTGTGTGCACTAAGCAGCATTTCGAAGGTGTGAATCCCTGCTGGATCAGTGCATCCTCCCCAAAACCCTTTTGGTGGATCTGTCCCATCTGATTTGAGGCCAGTGAAGAGGATCTCCCCTCAAAAGGAGCAGTTCCATGTTTGCTGCATTGACACCAAACACGATTCCTTACAGCTGTAAATTTCCATTTGCCATCACCCATTTTTCAAAAGGAAGTAGATTGTGAGCCTGGAAAGATTTATAGCTCCATTCTAAAATATCCATCATTTTAAACCCAGCCCTGCTGCTCACATCCACTGAACTGCCCTAGATAGACTGCTAAAGTACTTAAAAATTATAAAAAACCCCCAAACTTTACAATATATCCAGATATTTCAAGCCCTTTTGTGGGGGCATGGACAAACCCAGAGCCATATTTCATAAAACATATTTACATTTCAGCTCTATATTTTTGCTCTTTATGTCCTTTTCCATGGCTCTACATTGCCAAGGCTTTTCTTTTTTAATTTTTGCAGGAATAGAAATTTTCCTTGCTGTGACATCACTGCTTGTCCTCAGGAGCACCACCACCCTCACAAGATCTGACCTCAGGTGTTGGGTTTTTATTTTTTTGGTGGAACCGTTCTTGCAAACCCAAAGATTTACAGGCTGGGAAAGGTTTGTAACGATCCCAGATTAAGGGTGGGACTTTCCAAACAGTCCCAGCCTTGAGAGTTTGAACTCCATTACCCAGTAGCTTTTCAAAGCTCCACCCTGAAGCTGTGTGAAATTATTCTGGTGGCGTGGAGAACATATTTACCTAATGTCAAATATTAAACATTACTGCCCATTAAAATATAGGCCCTCATTATATTTGGCCTGGTGGAAATGTGCAGGAGAGAAGGAGCAATTCTCTTTTCCAGGCCTCTGGAGTTTGGCAGAGAGGCTGGCACTGAGTTTTGGTGTCTGCCTGTGGGTTAGGAGCTCCTTTTTGGGGAGTTGAGTCCCATCCTGGTGGAAAAGTGCAGGAGAGAAGGAGAAATTCTCTTATCCAGGCCTCTGGAACTCAGTTTAGGGGCTGGCATGATTGTTCTTTCTGGGGAGCTGAGTCCCATCCTGGTGGAAATGTGCAGGAGAGCAGGAGCAATTCCCTTTTCTAGGCTTCTGGAGCTTGGTCTGGCACTGATTTTTGGTGTCTGTCTGTGAGTTAGGAGCTCATTTTTGGGGAGCTGAGTCCCATCCTCACACCACAATTACTTGGGAGCCCTCAGAACTCAGCAAGGAACTGAATTTGGTGTCTGTCTGTGGGTAGGGAGCTCCTTTTTGGGGATTTGAATCCCATCCTGATGGAAATGTGCAGGAGAGCAGGAGCAATTCTATTTTCCAGGTCTCTGAAGCTTGGCAGAGGGGCTGGCACTGATTTTTGGTGTCTGCCTGTGCGTGAGGAGCTAATTTTTGGGGACCTGAATCTCATCCTGGTGGAAACGTGCAGGAGAAAAGGAGAAATTCTCTTTTCCAGGCCTCTGAATCCCAGTTTAGGGACTGGCACTGATTTTTGGTGTCTGTCTGTGGTTCAGGAGCTCCTTTTTGGTGAGCTGAGTCCCATCCTCAGGCCACAATTCCCTGGGAGCCCTCAGAACTCAGCAGGGCCCACTCGACCACAATAAAATCCTGATTCCTCCAACCCTGTGGGTTCTTTTGGAAAGTCCAGGCTGGAATAACTTTATGAGCCCTTCGTCCCCAGCCCTCGGCCTGCTCTGCTGTCCCCCCTCAGCTCTGCAGGCCGCCGGGCTCCGTGAGGGGCTCCTGGTCCCTTTGTCCCCTCCCCAGGTCCCGGGACATCCACGGAATGCCTGGAGGAGGAAGAGCTGCTGGCAAGGCCTGCAGCACCCGGGTGACAAGGACAAACAAAGCTCCCTGCTGTTTGCTCTGAGCGTGCCAAGCTGGCACTGCTCCCTTTCCGGGGACATTAGAGGCCAGGTGACAAATCTGGCCTGTGAGTGGAAGGCCAGCCACCCCCGGGTGGTGCTGACAGAGCCAGCTTGGGAAAGGGAAGGGGAAAAAATCCCTGCCAGGCCCAGCTGTGGCCCCATACTCTGCTGGGCTGTCCCCACATTGTGCTGGGCTGTCCCCACACTGTGCTGGCTTATCCCCACATTGTGCTGGCTTGTCCCCACATTGTGCTGGGTTGTCCCACACTGTGCTGGGTTGTCCCACACTGTGCTGGGCTGTCCCCACACTGTGCTGGGTTGTCCCACACTGTGCTGGGCTGTCCCCACACTGTGCTGGATTGTCCCCACATTGTGCTGGCTTGTCCCCACACTGTGCTGGGCTGTCCCCACACTGTGCTGGATTGTCCCCACATTGTGCTGGCTTGTCCCCACACTGTGCTGGGCTGTCCCCACACTGTGCTGGGCTGTCCCCACACTGTGCTGACTTGTCCCCACATTGTGCTGGGCTATCCCCACACTGTGCTGGGTTGTCCCCACACTGTGCTGACTTGTCCCCACATTGTGCTGGGCTATCCCCACACTGTGCTGGGTTGTCCCCACACTGTGCTGGGTTGTCCTACACTGTGCTGGGTTGTCCCACATTGTGCTGGCTTGTCCCCACACTGTGCTGGCTTGTCCCCACACTGTGCTGGGTTGTCCCACATAGTGCTGGATTGTCCCCACATTGTGCTGGGCTATCCCCACACTGTGCTGGCTTGTCCCCACACTGTGCTGGCTTGTCCCACATTGTGCTGGCTTGTCCCCACACTGTGCTGGGCTATCCCCACACTGTGCTGGGCTGTCCCCACACTGTGCTGGATTGTCCCCACATTGTGCTGGCTTGTCCCCACACTGTGCTGCCTTGTCCCACATTTTTTGGCTTGTCCCCACAAGGCCACCCCAGGCTCTCTCTGCCCCTCTTTCAGCTGGAGCAGTGATACAGAAATGCTTTTCCCTCAAACCCCTGAAAAGCTGCTGTGAATTTGGCAGAAAATGCAGATTATTTGTAACAGTGAGGGAAGTTCTGGTGTTTCTCTGCTCAGGTTTTTCTCAATCTCTTTGCTCTGAGCTCCATCCTGAGGTTTTTTCCTGCCCAAGACAACCTTGGGTGGGGTTGGAGGATTCCCAGGTATCTCCAGTGCTCAAGATCTCAGCTGTGTTCCCCAGGAATTTGTAGGGCAGGGTTACATGGGATTTTGGGGAGGAATTATTCCCTGTCAGGGTGGTGGGACCCTGGTACAGATTCCTACAGAAGCTGGGGCTGCCCCGGGATCCCTGAAGTGTCCAAGGCCAGGCTGGAGCACCCTGGGACAGTGGAAGGTGCCCATGGCTTTAATATGAGTTTTGAGGTCCCTTCCAACCCAAACCATTCCATGATTCTATGGAAACAGCAGAAAAACAATCAGTTTGGGAGTAAAACATGAACTGAACCCCCAAATTAAGGGTTGGAGGAGGACAAGGTTGCTGTGCTTATGGAAGCACTCATAAAATAAAAGTATTGGGGACACACAAAGCGTGGAAAAATGAATCCCATGGGTTCCCACTCAGCCTCCAGCCCTTTTCTTGTTAGAGCAGCTCAAACCCCTTGAATGTGTAATTATGCTCTTCACACAGTGACAAATGACAGTGCTGGGTGATTCTGGTGTCCTTTCAGTGATGTAAATTTTATATTGTCATAGTCACTATAATATTTTTTCCCAGGAAAACTGCAAAAGTTGTAATTGCCAAGTCTCCCTAACTTGAAAATAGTTTAAGGTCTTTCCCTGGCCACATTGAGGGCAAGAAAGGAGGAATTATTTTCATCTATAATAATTTTGTACACTGTTAGTGGGCAATACCTAGGTGAAAACTGAATTAAAAGCATCAGCTCTGAATCCTCTTTGCAGGTTTAAAATGAGATTACTCCCAGTGCTTTAATGAATATTCCTCCTTCCTCACTCCCCCTTTTTCAGGGCAGAGGGGCAAAGAGAGAGGGAGGTGGGGGACTGCACATTCCAGAACAGGGTGGCAATTGGATGGTAGGATTGGTCATGTCCCTGCTCCTTCCAGAGGTGCCACAGCTACGTGGGACATCGTCATTATTATGGCTCAAAGTTGGCCAAGGTCACCCCGGTTCATCTGCTTTATACATTGGGAGCCTTCTCCTCATTACTTGCCAAACAAACCTTTTTATTTTTGCACACGTTTATGTTGATTTTGTGGTTTCTGAAATTGGATTCTGTCTCCTACGGGCCTGAGTTTCCACGGCAACCCCGGCCCTTATCTGCTGCTGCTGTTTGGCAGACAGACAACAAGGCCTTTCAGTTTACTTCTCCCATTTTTCCCCTAATATTATTTTCTTTAAAAACCCTTTTTTTTCTTCTTCTTCAGCGTGTTCTTTTTCTTTCTCTTTTTTTTTTCCCCTGCCCTTTTTATATTATTTTTACTTTCCCCAACCCCTGTCATTTAGAAATCACATAATTAATTGAGCACATCCTGTGCCACACGGGGCTGCCACGACTTTGAAGTCCCAATAGATCATTTTATGGAGCCGTGGGTACCATTTTTTCCAAGGCAGCACCAGGCGCCAGCTCGAGGCCTTGTGGAATTCAGCATATCCTACTCCAGGTATGATAAAGAAACCTTGGCACCTTCTGTTTGTTTTTACTAATTTCCTTTCCAAACTGCCTTTTCAATATAGAGGAAAGACCTCAGGACTTAAAGTTTGTTATTTTCTCTCCAAAGTTAGTCCCTGTTCCCCCTGGCTCCCTCCCTCCCTTCCTTTAAACCAGACTGAACTGCTTCTCCTCTCTCCATGCTAAATTTGCTTTTTTTCCCCTTTTTCTTTTCTTCAGGAAAGTGTGGTCTGATTTAGCATCATGGAGCTGGGAGCTGTTACTGATCCTGCAGCAGCAGTGAGGCAAAAAGACCCTGACAGGCTCTATTAACCCTTAAAAACAATAAATGATCTCATCAGCCCCTCAAAGACAGAAGAAGAAATAATAATGCAATCATTGACTTGGGTGAGGGAACAAGGCTTTGGGGGATTGATGCTGAAATCCATCCCCAAAGCCCCTGGTGCTGGAATTAGCCAAGAGGGGCTGAGTTTCTCTAAGCTGAAAAGCATTTAAAAAGGAGAATATGGATGCACAGACATAGCAGAACTTGTATTTATATATATTTATGTAGCTATTTATGTGAAGAACAGAGAGAGGAAGACAGAAGCTGAGTGGAAAAATCTTAAATGGAGTGAAAAATAATTGAGCCTGCACCACGTTGGTGCATTTGGAAGAAAGGGCTGCGAAACTCCCTAAAAACTCTTTAAATCTGAGAACTTAAGTCAGGAACTTCTGGAGATGCATTGAAAATTGTTAATTTTCATGTATTTTTAGCACTTTTTGAAAAGACAAACAGCATCACTCGGTGTGGTTTTCTAGACTCGTGCAGAATGATTATCTTCCCTCTGGAATGATGGGAATTCTGTGTCACTGGAAAGAAGAGAAATGAGATTTTTTTGTACAGACATTTCAAGCCAGCTCCTGACATCTGATGGGAAATCACATTCCTGCCTCTGAATCCATAAAAGCATTTCAAAATCCTGTAGGGAAAAAAAAAATCATCTTATTCTCCATGAAATTCTGAGCAGTTTAAAGATGATTTCTGTGTGTATTCATGCTTCATTTTATAGAGCTTCTTTAATTTCACGGCTACTTGGGGTCTTATTCAAAATCCCATGTTGGAAATGAAAAATTTCCATTGTTTCCGATGGGCTTTGGATGAAGCAGTGGAGAAACTTTCTGTGGGACTAAAAATGGGAATCAATTCATTACAGAATCCCTGAGGTTCATTTAAAAAGTCTTGTGAGCAGAAATTGCTCTGTCTGTGGGGCAAACTCATTAAATTCCTTGTCTTGTGCCTTGTATTTTCATCCTGAGGTGGATAAACAGGCAGGAAAATCCTCATTTTATATTCAAATGCTCTTCAAAATGATGCCAGTAGGAAAAAGGTGAATTGAACAGGGCTGGAATTAAAAGTGGAGATCTCCAGTCATTCATAATGATCTAAAAACTGCTTTATCTAGTGAATATTTGATAATGCCATTAAATATTTTATATTTTTATATTTTGGATATTTTTATATTTGTCATTCTGGCTGTTTTAGATGGATATTTAGTGTGAGTTATTCCAATTTTCTGCCTCTCTCCCTTTTTTCTCTGTTCCCTTCTGGCAAATTCACACATTCTCTAAAAGTGAAGAATATGTTGAACTTCATGCTCTCCTAATTTGAATTGTGCTTACTGTAGGATGACAAAAATAATTCCAGATTTGCTTTGAAAATGCTTTTTAATTTAATTTTTTTTCCCTGAGATGAATATAGGGCTCTTTAGAAAGAAAAAACCCTGAATTTTGAAGCATTTCTGTGTCAAAGCAATGACCTGTGTTGATAATTCTAATTTTTTTATTTCTCAGTTGTAATGGTTGGAGCTGCAATGCAATGCAATATTGAAAACTCCAATATTTGGTCAATAAATCATAAATGAAATGTCATTTTTCCCTTCATTTCCAAGCTCTTGGGGCTCTGGGTTGAACAGAGCCACAGTCCCAGGGATTCTGGAAGGGAGGCTCAGCCTTGGAGAGTGCCTCAGTCCAACCTGGTCACTCAGTTTTCTCTGGAATTCTGTGTTCTCCAGGCAGCTCAGCCCCATAAATGAACCCATCCATTTCAGTGAGTAAACCCCATAAATCCGGCCTGGATTTGGACCTAAAAGTTGGGCAAATTTCAGATGATTTGGGGGTGACACTGAAAGCAATTCCCCTGCCATGGGCCGAGCGAGGCAGAAAATGCAAATCCCATCTGAGTGTGCAGGTTGGGAGTGATTTCAAACAGCCACTGGAGCTTCATGACAATTCCTTTAACTCTAGAACGTGTTCAGCGCAAACCTACAGGAGTTTTTTTTTGTTTTTTCCCCCTCCTGTACGAGGCAAAGCAGACAATGAGGTTGCAGAAAGTGTACGAGACTGGTTTTGTTTAACTTTGGTCTTCTCAATTTACTCTCCCTGCCACTGCCCTCTGGATATTTTTATGGAAGCAAAAGAAAATGCTCCTTTTATGTATTAGGGCTATGCATGGGGGTGACTCATTTGGCAATATTAATAAGAGGTAAAATCAGTTTTATTTTGAAATCTCCTCCAGAATTATTTGGGTGAAAGAGAAAAATGGTCAAGATTGCAGGATGAGGCCGTTTGCTGCATGGGGAGGGTTTTACCTTTCCTGGTGTTTCTAATTCTGCAGAATAACGAGATTAGAAAGAAAATACCCAGCACGGACTACAAAGAGAGCTCGTTCTGGGGAAAGCCAGGCTGGGATATTCTTGTTTTGGAGGGCTAGGTGCAGCTCAGGCTGGGAAAAGCTGGGAATTCTTCACATTTTGGTGAAGGGTGACAACATCACACCCTGCTTCAGGCATGGCTCTTCCTCTTGAGCTGCTTTTCCATGGATTGTGAATGGATCCTGCAGCCACAGACAGATTGCCTGATTTTTACAGGGCAAAAACAAACCCCAAAGCAGCCCCTGTTCTGTGTTTGTGCTTTCTCAGCACAGGGGGATGTGACAGCTCTGTCTCAAACACCTGGAGCATGGCCCTGGATGCTGTAGGATCTTCTGCCTTCATGTAAGGGCTTCCACATCATAACATCAGTCTGAAAAATAATCCCAAACCAAGAAATCGTAGTGAGGGAGAGCAGAAGGAAGGAGGCCATCAATGGTACTCACAAATGAATGGTTTCTAGCAGTGCAACCCTCCCAAATGTCCCAGCCTGGCCCTCCTGTTTCATTTCATACACTGAATTCAAAAACCCATCCATCTTTTCATCAGGTCATTTTTACAGGCAAGTGAAAATAAAGGGCAGTACCTTGATGAAAGCTGTGTACAAGATAACCAAAGCAAAATGTGCTTTTTATAAATGACTGTGTCATGCTGGCTGTTTTGGAAGGATATTTAGTGTGACTTATCCCAGATTTCTGCTTCTTTCCCTCGTTTCTCCCTTTCCTTTGCTCTCCTCTTCTGGAAAACTCACACATTCCCTAGAAGTGAAGAATATCAGGAGCTTTATGCTCTCCTAATTTGAATCCTACTCACAGTAGGATGAGAACAATAATTCCAGGTTCTCTGAATGGTGGCTCAGCTTAGAGCTGTGTTACCCTGGTCTTTAAACTGAGAGTTAGACATAGTTAAGGGATAAAGAGTTTTTATTTCAGTATTGAATAAGGATTTTTATGGTGTAATAATTTGTTAAAGGTGGGATATGTTGAAATGTATGTTTATGGTTTGTTGCATATATAATTTTATAGACTTTGCAAATGAGCATATTTGACAAAGATGTTTTAATGAGAAGTTTAAATGAATAGAGTGACATCTCTATCTTAAAGTATCTTTTTAGATGGATTTAAATTTAGTTTATAAGATAAGCTCTATCTAAAGGGGGCTTTGGTTTTCTAAGATTTTTTTTGGCTTTTAATTGTGAGGCTTTTAGGATACTTGGTTTTCTGGCTTAATAGAATATTAGGATTATGTTAAGATATTTGACTTAAAGAATGATAAGTATGTATGTTAAGGTATATACATACATACTATGAATATATCAGAGACATGTAAGGGAATATATGAGAGGTATATAAAAAGAAAAGGCAAAAAATCATCATGGCACCAGCCCCTTTCAGTGCCTTTGCCTCATCCCATCACCTTGTTTTCCTCCATCCTGCATTTCCCAAGGCTGGACCATCCATCCTTCCTTTCCCGTGTTGCCTGTAGCTGTGTAAAACAGCAAAGTGAGTGATTTCCATCTGGCAGCTCTTGCCTCGAACCAGTCTGTGTCTCTACCCACAAATAACTCCCAAATAATTAAATTGTCCGGGTTTTGATCTTGCTCACAGGAGCAGAGCAATTTTCATTCCCTCATGGATTAGCTTATCCTACAAGGTTATGATTCAAGCCTTCCCTTCTGCTCCGATATGATTCTTCCAGACCTGGGGCCTGATAGGGCCCTGCACAGCACCAGGCCTCTGTTTTCTCTGTAAATACAGCCTACAAAATTTCAACAAGTCAGCCCTTGTGTGCCACACCGGGAGATTGATGACAAACCACATTATTTTTCCCCTCCATAGAACTGCCCACAATTACAGCAGGGCTCTCTCCAAACACTGCTCTGTTTTTGTCCAGCAGGGAAAGGGCAGCAGCACGGGCCGGGATCCGCCAGCGGGGCTGGAGGCAACACTGAGCAGCATTATTTGGGGAAAATGCCCTTTTCTTCCCTCTTTTTTCTCCCTATCCATGATAAAATATTGGAGCAGATTCTGCCACGTGGGTTTATGCAAAGCCATGAACCCACCAGGAAAGGTTATCTCAATACCAAGGGAAGGAAAGGAGGGGCTCAGACCTGGAAAAAATTCCCCTGAGCTGCTCCTGGGATGCTGAGGCGGCTCCCAAACCAGGAAATTGGTGAAATTGGGATTATTAGTGGTTCCTGGAGATTAGGCTTGTACTGTGCTGGGGCTTTGATCCAAAAATTCCTGTTTTCTGTTGGCCCTGTGTTTGATAATTCAGAAAATTAATAATCACACAGAGAACACCACCACTACGCTGTAAGATGTCAGGAATAAACAGGTTACAAAAATAAGTTTAAAAGGTAATAAAAGGCTCCATCTCCTGAAAGAAGATTCCTGGAGATGCAGGACCACACTGCTCTTGCTATCCCATAATCCCTAACACCCAGTTTTTTAAACATCCAGTTTTAAATCCCTGATTTTTGTCCTGCCATCCCTCCTGCATTTTGCTTGCATCACATAATAAAATTTGGAAAACAAGGATTGCTGGGTGCTCTGATGATCTTTCCAGAAATCTGCTGTCCTCCAGATAACTGAATTCCCAGACTCCATGGAGAACTTGGGAGCACCTGAAGAGCAGGGCTCCCTTTCAAGTGAAAAACACTCCGAGCATCCAACATCTGTCAGAATTCCCCAATTTGTCACGAGGCTGCTGCAGGCTCATCCATCATCCTGCCACGCCACGCTGGAAATGGTGCTGAAAAGATCCAAGTCATTGCCTCCAAAATGTTTTCTTTATCTCTGGGCACCTTCAAATCTTCCACAGGAGCCCTGAAATCTCTGCTCTGCCTGCTCATTGTTTATAAAATGTGTTTAATTTGGGTGGTTTGTGTATGAAATGAGGGTGGTTGAGGGTTTTTTTTCTTCCTGCAGGGGCATTTCTGGTCAAAACATGGATGTGCAGCAGATTTCAGAGTGATAAAGAACCCTCTTGTGTTAAGTTTACCCATTGAAACTTCAATTATTTTCTGCTAATTCCATTTTTTTGTTAGCTTTCTTTTTACTTATTTACTTAGATCTCCAAATAAATGGTGACATTCCAAGATGTACAGAATATTCAGACTACTGTAGGTAAGAAATCAATTGCTTAATTCTTCAATTATGGCACCTATATTGCCAATATTTAGCTCAAGAAATGGAGTTTCCAATGAGATCAGTTTAATCAATCTAATTTTTAGAGGCTCAAAATAGAATTTCTACAACTTCTCATGTCTGTAAAAAAAATTTTATGTGCATTTTTCTCCTTGGTACCCCAAAGTTTCTCAATAATTTCTGAGAGACTATTGTTCCTTCTAAAGCTTGTGTAGGTCTAGATAAGATGCACAAATTCCTGAAAAAAAAAAGTCTAAAATTCTTCTGGAATTGCAAATTGTCTCTGCTTTGGTTGTTTGAAGCGAAATCATTCTGAAAACTTAATTCTTCCTTGGAATTTCAAATCAAAAAATTTTGGAAAATAAAACAAGGCCTTGAGGTTTCAGCAAGAGATAAACCAGAATTCAAACACAAATTTCAAATTCTGTGTGATTATCTTGGATATCAAAGCAGATTGGCAAATAAAATTAAATGTGACCAGAATGCTGCTATTCAGTCCACAAATTTAAGACAACTTAATGCTAGGGAAGTGTTAAAAATCCGATATTTGGTTCTAGGAGGACAACGAATCAGTGCAAATGGATTTTTTCACAGTTCCTTGGGCAGGGAATGGGAAGGATTTTAAAGGACTTTTGGCAGGGAAGGGGGATAAAGAGCATTGGGCCGATGCCTCCAGGAGCTCTGAGAATCCCACCAGTTTTCCATGAGATTTCTGACACCTCTGTGGAAAATGTGAACGGTTTAATCCTGGGAGCTGCAGCCCTGCTCTTGAGGAAGAGGGATCCAGGATGGAGCTGGCAGCACTGGAAACCCTCTGTAGTGAACTCAGAAACTGTAGCAAACAGAAATATATTTAATTTAGGGCTTTTTAAAAAAAAATAATACTAATTTAAATTTTTTTTGTTGTTGTTGTTTGTTTTCTAACAAATGATCAGTTCAGAACATCCTGATCAATCAGAACCTCTGTGAGCAGCTTTGGAGTACTTGCAAGGAGGATGAACTCAGGCTGTGGCTTTGCAGGGCACTGAGCTGGGGTGGTGAGGTGAAAACCAGGGAAGAGCCATTTCTTGCCCTTAAATTTAAAAAAAAAAAAAAAAAGGAATTGAAAAAAAAGGGATAAAGAAAAAAAGGAAAAAAGAAAAAAAGAAAGGCAGCAATAAAGCAAAAGGCACTTCCTAAAGGTAGCCATTAAATCATTCAACACTCAGCTCCCCCGAGAGCAGAGGGTTCCTCTTTCCTTTCCAGGAGGGGTTTTCAGGAACCATTCCTCATCCTCTGCTCAGTGTCTTCTCCCTGGGCATTGTCCCAGAGCCCATCCAGGGGCAGCACTGCAGCATTCCCTGGGATGGCCTCGGGCCCATAGATCACTTCCCAAAAAGTTTCCAATGGCTCCCCAAAGAGGAGGGCCGAGGGCTCTGTTTTGCTCGTGATAATGTGTTAATGCTCCAAGACCCCACATAAATCTTCTCCCTGCATCATCATTTGTCAAAGTCACAACACGGGGCTGGAAACAGCAAAAAAAAAAACCAAAAAAACCAACCCAATTCAACCGAAAAATAAAAAAAAGTACGATGAGATAGAAAACGTGGCTTTGTTTTTTTCGTCCCTCCCATGTGATTTTTCCCCTTCCTCTCCCCCTTCTCCTTTTCTCTTAATCTCTAAACCATCTGATTGTGGAGAAATGGTAAATAAAGGCTTTGGTTTCTTTGTTTTTTTGTGTGAGTGCACACGTGCATGGTTTGCTGGACACTTAAAAATGGGAACTCCAAGTTTGTTGGAGGAGCCTTTGCCACCTCTGCTCAGGAAAATGTTCTTTGGGTGAGGGTTGGTCGCCCTGGCGCTGCTTCCCAGTTTAGTCATCGTTTGGGCTGATCAAATTAGATGGAAAAACACGATGGTATCAAAAGCCCTGATGGCTGAGGGAATTTGTTTTTAATCATCTCTGAGGGAACAATCCCACAGACCACATCAAAATGTTCTCCAGTGCTTGCTTGAAGTGAAACGAAGTCATGAGAGAGAAAATCAGACTTGTTTCAATGTTTTATTTCTCTTTTCCTTTTCAGCTCCATTTCACTGTCTTGTTCTCAATTTCATTTTTTCCCTCCACCATCCTGATAAAATGGTTCTTTTAAAACATCTCCTGAAAATCACTGGATGGGGATGGTTAGCTGACGTTTGTGCTCTGAAGTGCCAAGGCAGACACATTTTACTGGTTTTACCAGTAATTCTGTCTTAGATGAGTTCTTGATGTCCAGACAGGGAATCGTGATGGCATTTGAGCCCTGTCCCTCCCTTGTGTTTCTGTTAATAAACACCCATTTTAGGCACCTTGATAGGCAGGAAGGAAAATAAAGACATTTCTCCACCAGCATTTAATTGGATCTACTGGGAAGAGCCAAGACTTTGGACCTGACATTATAATCATTATCAGCCCAGCCAGATACGGATGAAAGCAGGTGGGAACTGAAGGGAAAACAAATGGGAATTGATGTGGTGACACCAACCCCAGCTCAGCCCTGCTGTTTTCAGTCAATTATTGTTAAATACATGGACATGGCAGGATAATCTAGAGCTCCAAGCCCTTCCCAGCCATGCCAGCAGTGCCAGCGAAGTCCCTGAGGGCAGCAAAGCAAATTGAGATCAGCCCCACACCCCCTGGGACATGCTTGGGGCAGTTTTGGGTGGCAGAACCCAGCCTGCAATGCCAGAATAAGGCAGAATTAACAGAATATTTTTATTGAAGCATTTAAGGGATAGTGTTGGTAGGCACTACTGGATTCCCAAATCCAGCCAGAGCCTGGAAACTCTTCCAGGGTTGGAGTGAGGAGCCATGAAACCTCTCCTTTGTTGCACTCTGACATTTGATACGCATTAAACATTAAATATTAAATATTCTACTGCAGGCTGACTGGTCTCCCTGCTTTGGAGTGGCTCCGTGGCTGCTCCCAGCTCTCTCCCAGGCTTTATCTCTGGTGTCCCCTTACAGCCTGGATGTGAGATCAGGCCGGCTCAGGGCTGGGATTGCTGTCCATGCAGGAGCCCCTGGAGGTGCTGGCAGCATTCCCAAGCCCTGGCATCCTCCTCCAGCCCAATTAGGCTTCACCTCAGGTAACTCTTCAAAAGAAAACTCTCAATAATCAGAACGTGATGGGCGACACGTCAGGAAAAGGCAAATAAGAGCCTGAAATCCAGCACGAAGCCGCAGTGGAAAATGAGCCATGGGGTTGTTTCCATGAGGGAGCTTGGAGGCCGTACAAGGGCTGGGGGGGACAAGGGGCACCCTGGGATGGGATGGGGAAGGGAAGGCTCCTGGGCAAAGGTCTGCTCCTAACAGGATCCTCATGGAGCAGGTTTTGGGTTTCACACCCTGCTGACAATTTGCAGCAGTTGGTACGGGGAGGATGAGAAGGGAAATGTTTATGGGGGCTCTCTCTGGAGAGGAGAAGGAGCCACACAATGCTGCAATGTCCTTTAGGGTTTTCTTCCTGTCCCAAATGGGAGTGCAGCTTTTCTTTATCACAGGGATCCTGCCATGCTTTGGGGGTTTGTGGAGCAGGATGAGGCTCAGGTCCACATCCCTGGTTGGGTTCCACACAGGATCCAGAGGGAGAGGGAAAACTGAACCCACAGGGGGATTGCTGCATCACCCCATCCTTCTCCTCCATGAGATCTCTGTCAGCCCTCTGGCACTGGGGATACTGGGATGGGGGAAGAGCCTGGGTTGATTCCAGCTCCTTCCTCACCCATCCCCATCCTCACATCCCTGAGGAGTCACCCTGCCATGATGGATGGGGTTATTCCACAGGAACACCAGTGGAAACTGGGCTGGAATTACCCCTCCTCCTCTGATCCCTGTTTAACTGGCTCTTCATTAGGTATGTTTTCTATAAACAGAGATTAAATTAAAAAAAATGACACTGGAAATACTCTGAGGAAAGTGTGTCTCTGGGAGCCAAATGAAACTTCACATAATCCCTCTTCTCTCTGTGAGAAGAGAATAATGTCCTCCAATTAATTATATTGAGGCATATAATTACACACTTACACAGTCAAAGACATTTTGTAGCAGAAACCAGATTGAATGTCAATTCCAGCTTCCAAAACCACACGGAGTTAAAACAAATTTTTGCTCCCATATTGAACTTTTCAAGCCACTTTTATTAATATGTAGAGTGATTATTGTTGACTGGACAAATTATTTGGGATAGAGTTTTTGCTGCAGTGCAGAGCTGGCAGTGCAGAATGCCAGACTCCACGGAGAACTGCAGTAAACCAACATATCTGTGCAAAAAAATCTGGATTTTCAGAGATTGTTATCAAAAATAGATGCTGAATAATGGCTGGTTTGGCCAAAAACAATATGTGGTGTTCTCACCAAGGGGTTCCTTATTTCCCTGTGGATTTTTGGCCTCCCTGGGCCATTTCCCTCCCAAATTCATCCTGTGGAGGTGGCAATGCCAAGTTTGATAGAACCCGTGGCTCTTGTGTCGAGGAGTTGAAAGCACAAGACAAATTATTGGAATTTACTGAGCAGCATTTGCACTCTGGGACTGAAAGGGAAGAAGTGGCTCCTAAAAAACAGCGTTGAACACGTCATCATTATTAAAAACAATCAAGGCAATTAGAGAAAAGTCAGCATTTTAAATATGAACATTCACTCCTGGATACCTATTGAGGAATTCTTTTTTCCAGGCAATGTTTGCTGATGGATTCTGATGTCTCAATCAGGATTTCAGGACAGAGACTCTTCCTTATGACATTTGATCTGGCGTGTAAGGAGATATTTTATCACAGCCCTGTAACTATCGACTCCAACTGATTATTTGCTTCAAGTTAAGCATGGGCTTAACTCCTCTTGTTGGCTCTGACATGGACATTCCCACCAGTATAATATTCCCAATCCCTCCTGTTATTACAGCATTCCACATAACGGGAACCCCAATATTACTGAGGACTTTGGCAACCTTGGCCAATGTCAACAGAATGGGAGGTGCTATTTCATTAATTTCCCCTGACTTGGGACAAAAATAACTTCATCCATGTCTTGGTTTTGTGTTTCAACCTCCAGGAGAACAATTTTCTTAAAAAATAAAGAAATTGGTTACTTTATACCCTGGCTGGTTACATTAGACTGTAATTTCACAAGGCATCAGTGATTCCAGGGGCTGATTTTCTGACAGGCAAAAAAAATGACCACACATTTGCGAGCATCAGTAGTCACCTCTCCTCATGCATAAAGCACATGGACACATTTTTGGCTGTCGGGGTCTGAGCAGCAGAACAGGGGAAGGAAGAAGCAGAGACGTGTTTTGGGTTCCCAACACGCGGGGTTGATGAACGGGAATCCCAGAGTGAGGACAGAAAAATGGGTCCCCGTGGGGCAGGGCAAGATCTCCTCTAATAACAGAATGAGTGAGCAAATCAGGGCAACCACAGCCTTCCTGCTGGGGGAGAGATCACAAAAAACGGGAGGCAAACAGGTAAGGGAGGGAGAATTCACTGCCCAGGTAGAGCCGGGTGTCAATGTATTTATGGTTTGGTCTCTTCTGTATCTCCTCAGGTCCTCCTTAAGCAGGATTTGGGGGTTTAGTCTTTTTTTTTGGTGTTTGGTGAGGGGTTAAAATGAACCCTCACAAACCCTCCTGCAGGACTCTGTTGTAAATTTGTAGCAACAAATGTTTAAAATCTCCGTGTAATAAAGGCCACGTGCGCGACCCTGAAACTTTTGCAACAAATGGTTTTCCATTTTTTATTTTGTATATTTTATTATTATGATTTTTTCAATGCTGTACAATCAGCAATAACACCACAATCACATGTTTGAAGCTGGTATTAATAATTTTACAGCCAGTAAACACCTGAAACCTCTCCTCTCCTCTCTTTATTGGCTCCCTGGATTTTTATGAGTGTATTGCTGCAAATAATGCAGAGCAGGGTGTTGCCATGTTGGGAAAGACCAGGTGCCCATCTGTTTCAAAATCATTCCTAGAGTTAAGCTTGAAATGCTTTAAAATCATGGGGGGTTGAATATTGACCCAGTTTTGCTCCCTGACCTCCGCTTTGCCGTGATGGCGAAGCAGTTTGACAAAATGTGTCCTGAGTTTTGGCTCTATGAGGGATCCAGGAGAAGAGCAGAGTGAGAGGGAGGAAAAGAATTCCTTCTCTTTACTTCGGGTCCTGTGAAAGGGTTGGTAGTTTTTTAGGGTCACCCCTTTGAGGGTCCACCCCTGTGGGATGTGGGAGGGAGCAGTGGCTGCTCCATCCCTGGAAGTGTCCAAGGCCAGGTTGGGCAGGGCTTGGAGGAACCTGGGATCGTGGAAGGTGTCTCTGCCATGGCAATGAGTGGAAGGAAATGAGATTTAAGGTCCCTTCCCAACCCAAATCACTCCATGTTTCCAAGATCTATTTCAGCCAGCATGGCAGAAAGGAAGGGCTGGGTGGGGTTTTCTTGGCCTGAAGAACGTGTCCAAGCCTGTCCCTGTTCCACGAGGTTCAAAGCTCACCAAAACCCTTTGCTGAACATGGATTCCCCCCAAAAACCAGCACTAGTTGGGGTCCAGGTCTGCTTTTGAAGACAATTCAGACCATGTCCTCTGTGCCTTTCCATGGAACATATAGACATAAACATAACATGCATTAAATGTGTATTACATATAATGTGTACTAAAATGAAGGCTGTGGCAGAGGGGAGAATTAAACCCAGGTCTCAAATCCCAAGTTAACCTTAACCACTGGATTATTTTCCTCTCTGGTGTGAATGCTGCCTGTGCACATTGTGTACAAATAGGAGAGAGATTTACTGGAGAAATAACCTCAGTCACAATAATCCACGTGTGCACATGGATATAAATATATATATTCTCAATAGCAGCCTGCGAAAGCATCGCCTCATAAAAACTCTCTGAACACTCAGTAAATTCTGGGCCAGATTTCAACTCATGTTCCTGAGATAAGGACCAGAGGGAGGAGGAAGAAATAGACAGCAGCAATCCTTTCATCCCCTTGGCCACAGCTGGTGGGGCCGTTCCTTTCAGCAGATGGGAATAAAAATAGATATATTTACAATTTACAATTGCAGTTGGATGGAGAAAGAAGCAGCAGTGAACACAGAGCAGTCGTTTGCTAAACCCATAATAGTGGGGATTATGCAGCGCTGCTGCTACAATAACATTCGTTTGCTGTCAGCGCTCCTGTGTAAAAACAAATTAGCTGGATGATTAATGAACATCCCCAGCAGCATGTGAATTCTCCTCGGTGATGCTCCAGCCCAGTGTGAAACGTGCTGCTCTGACCAGTCCCTGCTCTTTGTGGTGTGCTGTCCCTCTGCACACCTGGCTGCTGCTGGCAAAGGGGGGTTCTGGCCCTTTTCAGGGGTTTTTAGGCCCCCTCAATTTGGGAAGGACTTTGAGATGGTTGAGCCCATCCAGAGAAGGGCAACGAGTCTGGAGTGGGGCTGGGAACACCAACCCTGTGAGGAGCCACTGAGGGAGCTGGGGGTGCTCACCTGGAGAAAAGGAGACTCAGGGGTGCCCTCCTCACCCTGCACAGCTCCTGAAAGGTGCCTGTGCTCAGCTGGGCTGGGCTCTGTCTGCAGGCACTGACACAACCAGAGCACACAGCCTGCAGCTGCACCAAGGGAATACAGGATGGATATCAGGAAAAAGTGTTTTCCAGAAAGGGTGATAAAGTTCTGGAGTGGCTGCCCGGGGAGGTGGTGCAGTCACCATCCCTGGGTGTGTTTAACAAAGGCTGGATGTGGCACTGGGGGCCAGGGTTTGGTTGAGGTGTTGGACTCCATGATCTTGAAGGTCTCTTCCAACCTGGTGACTCTGTGAAAGAGCAAACTGAGAGTCCAGAAAGAGGTGCTGAGGTGAGAAATGTCTCCTTGAGGTTTGGTGTGACCTGAGGATGGCTTTATGGAGAGGGCCTTGCTGCCAGCCTCCAGCAAAGCAGCCCTTGGGTTGGAGAGCTGAAGGGGTCACAGCCAAAATTCAGGGAGTGTCTAGACAATGCTCTCAGGCACGGGGTGGGATTTTGGGGTGCCCTGTGCAGGGCCAGGAGTTGGTCTGGATGATCTTTGTGCGTTCCTGTCACCTGAGGGTATTCCATGCTGTGATTCCGAGGGTCTCCTGGGTGCTGTGGGACAGGGGTGGCTCTGTGTGACAGGAGGGAAGGAGCAGGCACAGAGCAGGATCTGCTCCCTCCTCCCCTGACCATCCCCTGCTCCATTGTGTTTTCCTTTTAGAAGTTCTACCTTTTCTATCCCTTCCAAGCTCACATACCTGACGGGAAACAGAGCAAAAACCGACTGGAATCTGTCACCAAAAGGCACCTCCAGAGATCTGCTGCTTGTTTTTGCTGCTGTACATGTGGGCACTGCAGCCACTGGGCATTTTAAAAGTGTTTTTTCATTTTGAAATACCAACTTATCTCTCTCAGAGGTGTTTCAGGTGATTCTTCAGAGGATAGGGAGATGAATGTGTTTTTTCACTTTAATTAATCAATGCATGATTAATCCAGGAGCTGAGCTTCAAAGATCCTGGTGTGTCCTTTCCAGCTCAGGATATTCTGTGAATCTTTGATTCTACAAATGGCCATGGAAGAAGGAAGCCCTCGGTGTGAGTTGCTAGCCCAGAAAGGGTGGGCAGACAATCCCAAATGTGAGCCAGCCTTGCAGGGAGTGCTGGATCTCTCCAGGTTTGTATGGAAAGGTGGAACTGCTTTGGCTGTGAACACAAAACCCCAAAATGGTTTGGGTTGGAAGGGACCTTAAGGATCATCTCATCCACCCCCAGCCATGTTCAGGGACATCTTCCACTATCCCAGGGTGCTCCAAGCCCTGTCCAAGCTGGCCTTGGGCACTGCCAGGTGCTCCTGGTGCCGAGCCCTCCTGCAGGGCCCTGAGGCAGATCTCCTTTCTGGCACTTACGGGGTTAAGGGTGTTCTTTCTATTCCACACACACTCACACGAGCCTCCAGCAGTTATATAATATAAAAAGGCTCTTTTCTCATATCCCCACAGCGCGCAATAGGACTCCACATATAGCACACCAAAAACATAAAAAAATAAAAGGAGCCCAAACACTGCCAAAATCTACATTTTCATTTGGCAAACCAGTTAAATCTATTCATAATCTGGTGCCTGAATCAGGTTTCAGACCAGACTAGACTGCCTTGGCTCCTGGTTTTTGTTGCTCGACCTGTCTCTGACTGAATTTAGCTATGATGTTACATCTTTAGCTGTAGAAAATTTCTAATAATGGTAGCCTGTTTTATTTTGCCACTGGAGGGTACAAGTTCCAGCATTTCCGTACCCAGGTCCAATTGGAGCCAGTTTTGGACTTTTTTTTGGACAGAAACCTCCCTTGTTGCTTTGCGCTGTTTTTTTTTTTTTTTCCCTTTTTTTTTCTTTTTTAATTTTAATACTGTTCACCCTCACAGCTTCCAGGAGGTGAAATGAAAACACAGCAAATGTGAAATGTGCAGTGTCAAAAATCCACGTTAGTTCCAGTCACCTGCCCCACTCCTTTGGGGCCCCTGGAGCTCCACCAGCCCATGGTGATGAGGATGGAGCCACAGATCCTGGAGGGTCCCTTGGAGCTCTTCCCCTCCTTGGGAGGCCACAGCTCACAGTTTGATTTAGGTGGTGGGAATGAAGGTTAATTAGAAGTAAATGAATCCCTGGTTTTGGGCACAGCTCACAGGGGCACTGGGTTGGGAATCCTAAAGGAGATGCACCAACCAAATCCCAAATTTCACTCCCTGTTCACTGTTCTTATCAACGAAGCCACGAAGGTTCTTCACTTCACTTCTGGTTGAACATCCCCCAGGATCTCAGGGCTGCAGCACCACCCCAAAAATATCTGTACATCCCAAACCCCTCCAATTCCCAAGCACAAGAAAGCAGAACCACGCTGGGCTGGGAATTAGGGACAGGACTATGTGTGCAGCAGAGAGTTTTGGTGGCATTTTGGTGTCTCCCAAAGTGACTTTCCCTGGAAGGATCCAGTTCAGCTTTTCTGTCAAACCTGCTGCCTGCTGGAGCAGGAAATCTTTAGGGTTTTATATAGTGCTAATAGGCCACCAGAAATTTTGGCTATAGAAATAACCCTACACAGAGAATTAGAGAACATGGACAGATTCTTGTTTTAAATATAAAGATATAAACAGAGTGATCCCTTCTCTCTCAGTAAATTAACCCAGGGTCTGTTTGGGCTGAGCAACCACAGGGAAATTAGAAAGGAGTAAAATTGTGGATTTGTTTGGGAAACAAATTTTCTTTAATTTTATTTTAAGCATCTTGAGGAGAAGCGAGGCAATGAGAGTGATTTGGAAGGCAGTTGTGAAGTTTTAGTTGTTAAAAGGATCATAAAATGAGGTTGAGGCTGGAGTTTCTTTGGTTTGATGCCTTTGTCTGAGTCCAGAAGTGGTGAAAGTTGACTCAGTCTGAGGAGAAAAGGAGGTTTTATCTCCAGATTTTCCCTCAGTGATCAGAGGAGAGAGTTCTTCATCCACCACACACCCATAAATACCCCACGGAAAATTCAGAACAACAGGGAATGCTGATGCTTAACTGGGGGATGAGATTATTCCAGCACATTTGTGTAATTATGGAAAGGTTTAAAGGAATTAGCACTCCAAACCCTGAACTCAGATGGGGAGAAGCCCCACCACAGTCCTGGGGGTGATGGAGAAGGCTCAGGGAATGACTGACACTACAGATGTGGATATTTGGGAACAAAAATGGAGAAAAACATGGAAAAAAGATGTTGGTTCTTTAACTTCTTTTCTGCCTCTGTTAGGGTTGGGAGTGAAGCTTGCAAGACAGTATTTTGTGTTCAGACTCAGGTGCTTATTATTTCTTATCGACATTACACTCTTACAAGGGGTGAGTTCTGCAGCATTTCACTAAAAAAACTAAAAATTGAGCCCTATTTCTCTCTACAAGGCCTTTTAAGGAAAAACTATCCAATTAAGAAATGGCACCTAAATTATTTTTACTTTTAACCCAATAACCAACCACCCGTGGTCTGCAATGTGGATTTTTATCCAATTACACAAAACCACCCAAACCCATGGAGAAGGTGAACAAGAAGGAGCAGCCTCTGCCCCAAAAACTCCATCTTGCTTTATATATATTACAGTATTCTAAACCCTTAAACTCTGAGTTTTCCACCCTGTGATATCACACACTTCTATTCAAACTCCACACCCACAATCCCAGTTCTATAATTTAATTTTGGAAGCTTCTCCAGGGCCTCAGGTCAGTGCAGTGTTCTCCTGGGGGTCAGTGCCTGGCAGCACACAAAGTCTCCAATTCTCAGCAGCAACCAGGGTTCCAACACAAGGAGCCTGTGACCTGTCCTGAGCAGCAGCAGGAGGGGATGAAGACAAAGCAGGGCTATGGCTCCACCTGGGATTCATCTTCCTCCCTCGTGGAGCAGGGAATTGTGTGGGGGATGCTCTGGGGGGTTTGGAGAGTGGCACCCCAGATCCTAACTGTTCCCATCAAGGGGACATGGAGGGGACACAGTCTGGGGCTGATTTGGTCAATTTAGGGCAGAAGTAACCCAAAGAGGGAGCCAGGAGGTCGGGCTGAGCTGGAGAGCTCCACCCTGCCAGCTTTGGGTGGGTTTGTGTTAAATTGGATGGCTGAGCATTTTTTTTCTGCCCAGGCCTTCGTCATTACATGCTTGCATAGAAAATTAAGTTACCACACCTTTAATGAACTTAATTTCCTAATTCTGACAGAGTTGCTACTGCCAGTGATTCACTCCCTGCTTTTTACACATTTGGGCTGTGTTTTGGTTGGGTTTTTTTTTTTTTTTTAAAACCAGGCAGATCTCCATGGCCAAACACTGGGCTCATTATTTTCTTTTCACTTAGCTGAAACAGAGTACGTAAGAAATTGCAATCAATGTTATCTTAGAGCAGGGATTCCTCCAAAATTTCCACCCTGGGGGGAATATAGGAAAAGCAAAACATTTCCTGACTCATCCCTTCTGATCCTTCAGCCTTCATCCTCTGGTCTCAGAGCTGAGCAGGAAGAGGTGCCATGGAGCAAACACACATTTTGCAGAGTGGTGCAAAACCAGGGCCTCGAAGCTCTGCAATGGTCAAGGTTTGGAGCTCAGCTCTGCCAGGACAGTCTGGGGCAGCTCAGACCTTCCTGCTTCAAAATCCTGATGAATCCATGGAAACTTTTCCAGATGCTACACAGGTTATTCTTCAAACATGTAAATTTTATTTAATTAAGTGAAACTGCTCTCAGAAGGCTAATTCTGCTCTCCAGTGCTGCTGAGAGGGGATATTAAAGGAGCTGCTCTGTTAAATTCCAGAAACTTGGGGTAATTTCAGTGTCCCAGTGTCTGCAGAGCCTTTCTGGCAGGTAATTGAGGGGTTTCTAATCAGGAATTTCTATTAGAAATTAGAAATTTAAATTTCTAATTTAAACAGGACCATGTTGTAGGAACACGATGCTGAAGCAGAAAGCTCAGGCAGCAAATATTCCCAAACTGAACATTATTGCTGCTATTGATATAAAAAGGGTGGGAAGGGGGATTGTAAAAGTGTGAGGAATTAACACACGGACTCCTTCAGCCCAGACTGGTTCTCTGCTGCTCTGACTGCACCAAGGAGTTTATAAATCCTTCACAGGCTTCTGCTTCAAGGACCTGTTCTCAAATTTGTCATGGGATTTGGAGGTGTGAATTAGCCACTGGTCTCCACTGGATCCACTCGTCCTGATTTGATTGGAGTTTAGGGTTCAACCCTGAGGCAGAATGTCAGCCCCTGCTCCAACACTGCTCCAGAACCTCTCAGATTTTCATGCTCAGAATCCTCATTTCAATTCCCAACCCGAAACACATCCACTGGCACTTTACACCCAGGAGTTCCTGTGCTAAAATCATCCTTCGTTTCCAAGATCTCGCCTCCCATTCTGCAGTTTAGTCCCAAGGTGCTTCCAGCAAAGAGCTGTGAATAAGGACTGATGGAATTGTGCTCTCAGACTCTCAGACATGGAGGGGACAGTTTGTTCTTGCAGTCCAAAATAAAAGAAACACAATCATGGAATCCCAGACTGGTCTGGGTTGGAAGGGAGCTCAAAGCTCATCTCGTTCTCCTTCCACTGTCCCAGGGTGCTCCAAGCCTGGCCTTGGACTCTTCCAGGGATGCAGGGGCAGCACAGCTGCTCTGTGCCAGGGCCTCCCCACCCTGCCAGGGAACAGTTCCTTCCCAAAATCCCATCCAACCCTGCCCTTGGGCAGTTCAGATTTGTTCTGTATCGACAGCCGCTGGGTTCAAAGCGCAACAGCTCTGCCTGAAGAACCAGGCTTTGATTTTCTTGCCATTTCTCCCCTGAACTTGCCCAAAGCAGTGGTTAAATAACTGATGTTTGCTTTCTGGAGGGAGAGTTTACTCTCCTTTGACCCTGCTTTGGAGTTCTTTAAGATAAGGCCAAATATTGACAAAGCTGGAGCTGAGATTTCAGTACACAGAAAAAAAAAACCAACATTGGTGTTGCTTAGGAGTGAAAAAACCCAATCAGCCTGGCTGTGAACTCTCTTTTAGGGTAAATAAATGGGGATGTGCTCCTTCAAAAATCCTGCTGATGAAGAAATCCGTGGTATTAAAGGGAGCAGAGAGTTCCCACCTAAATAAAACACAGGATTAATTCTGTGTTCCTAATTTCCTTGGTTCCAGACTCACACATGCAGAGGGGGATAAACCCAGGGACATTTAACTGGTCATGGCTTTCTCACATGGGGAGGAATAAAAAAGTTTCTCCCACAATTTGATGGGAATAGTAGAGCCAGAGGTGGCTGCCACATTGTGCCAAGCTCCAACCCTACTTTGGGAAAGCTTTTAAACCCTGCAGTCTAATTATGTGCTGGAAATAGATCTTAAATTATTTAGAAATACAAACCACTGTTGATTGGAATATAAAGTTTAAGAAAACCTGGGTAAAGTTAATGGCTTTATGAATGCCTCATGCTATTGTTGGTGGAGAGCTTTTATTGCTCTTCTGACAAATTTGTCCCTTTTATCCCATTCCAAGTCCCTCTGCTGTGCCTTGTGCCCAGAGTGGGGGTATCAATCCTTTCTACTTTGAACAACTTGGCCATGTTTTCCCTGCCTTTAAGGCAGCAGTTGTTTTCCCTCACCTAGGGGAGGGAATCTTGAAACCCTTGGAAATCACCAAACACATCCCTTGTTTTTGATGGTTTTAGTCAGCCGCAGACCTGCAGAAGCCATTGCTGAAAAACCAGCCCGATATTGATTGAAAACAACAATTTCCAGCGGTGCAAGGAGTTATTTATTTATTCCCAAATAACCCCCTCCTCACTCCCACGTGCCCCGAGGGCTGTGATGTTCCTGCCTGGCACCGAGCAGTGTTTACATCTCGGGCTGGCACCAGATGAAACCAGCTTTGCTTCCCAACAGCCCGACAGGATCAGGGAGCTGCGCGGTGACGGATCGCGGATCGCCGCTGCCCGTCCAGGAGGACCCTTGAGCGCCCTGGGAAGGCTCTTGTGAGATTTCTGGAGCTGGGTATTTGTTTTCTTTGGATCACACCCTCCTGGGAGAAGTGATGCTGGATGCTTTTCCTATGTTGATGATGCAGGCTCGTTCCTTAAGTAAACCACGAGTAATTCCTGCCCCTGGCGCTGCCATCTCGCTGTCCTGCCGTTGAAAAGCGGTGATTTGTACGTCTGCTCTGCTGGCTCGCCTTGAAACCCATGGGGTGGAAATCAACATCAGTCCCTCGCCGTTATTAAGTACAAACTCCCCACAAAAAAACCCAAGAAAAGACAAAAAACCCACAAAAAAAATCAACTTCAGAATTTTCCCTTTATTTCCAGCCTGAAACTACCTGAGTACCTTGTGGAGGGCTTAGAATGTCTAGAAAGTTCCTAAGGCCCACAGAAAATGAATATTTTGATGGTGATTGTGGTTATTTGTGTTTATTGCTGTGCTAATTTATCTGCTCTGACTGTCCAGGACAGCACCACCTTAATCAGTGTTGGGGGATGTAAACCTGGATAAGGATTTTGGCTTGAGAAAAGTTTGCTTTTCTGAAGTGAAATGATGCATGTATCATGCTAGATGTGAACAAAATTTTTATAAAGTAAAGGAAAATAAATTAAAACCAATGCAAAGCAAACTTTCTATTTTCTACAGAAAAATCCAGACTTATTTCATCTGAATATATTGATAAGATACTTAAAATTGAAATCTAGGATTGTAATCCTGTCCAGCTGGAGTAAAAAGAAATGGACTCTTCTACCAAATAATAATTTATCCCATCTTAAAGAAAACCAGAGGGGTCAATCACCTTCTAAGACACCCAGATTTCTCCATTCACTGGCACATAGCTCTGAAATTGAGATTTATCTGAATACATAAGAAGTCCTCCAGTACAACATTGCTGATGACAAAGTTTTAAATCAAAAAGGAGTTTATTGCTCTTTATCTTATTTGTCCACACCATGCTCACATTCTATTGATCCCAGGCATCAGAATTTTTCCAGAGAAGATAACTACTCCCTTCTCCTCCTCAAAACATAACTTGGCTCTGAGTTTTTCTTTATTTTGTTCCTCTTGAAGCATAAAGTTGAGATTTGATGGCCACTCCATGAGATGGGGACTTGTCTGAGGTTCAGCAGTACTTCAGCCCTTCCCAACTCATCCCAGTGAATCATTATTTGTTATTGTCCATAATGCAGTGTTGGCATAGAGATTATCCATAAAAATCCTGCTTCTCCCACCCACTCTGCAAGCAGGAAAGTGTTTAATGCAAGTGTTGGAAGGGACAGATCGATGACACATTGCTCTTGTCTTCATCTAGAATCCAAAAAAAAAAAAAAGAGAAAAATTCCCAACAGGCCAAAGCAATGAAATAAAAGCAGGAAGAAAGAAGAACAAAGGCAATGAGGGATAAGATTTGGCTCCTGTGACTGCCAACCACTTTGGAATAAAAAACTTGAAAAATTGTGATAAAATGGTGCTGTGAAGTTGTAGGAACATCAGATTTGTTGCTGACAGCCCCTGCATGGGGAGAGGTCACCACAGGAGCGTCAAATCACTGATGATTTTTAAAATTCCATTTCTTGGGGCAATTTTGGCAACTCTGGGGGGTTTCTACAAACAGAGGAGCAACACTCCCTGAGGTATCTGAAAAACCCAAATCCCCTCAGCCACTCGAGGAATTTCTGCTCTTTGTAGACTTCTTTGTAGCCCTTCAGCTTCCCAGCACAGTGAGCCCTTACTTGGGTGTTTTAATCGGTGTTTTAAAATTTGTGGTTGTTTTTCTGGCCTGGAATTCCTTGGAATTTACTGGACTGTGCATCCCGTGCCCCTGTCAGACCACAGGGAATTACAAACCTGCTGGCTCAGCTGATACCTCCCAACCCAACGACCCCAGAGTCCTCAAAATCAGAGGATAACTTGGAATTTTTAAACACATAAAAATTCCTGTGTGAAATGTCAGGTACTCACTCCCCCTTCCCCAAAAAACATTCTTTGTAGGGATGTAAATGCATGCAAATGAGCCCAAATAATCCATCCCCACGTCCATTTGGATGAGGCAGGAGAATCTCTCCGCCCACGGGGTGTTTGAGTTGAAAGCAATCCCACAGAAGGGGAGGCAAAAAGGAAGGTGGGCGACTCGCTTGGACTCCTCAATATTTCTTTTACACGGCGTGAATTTAGCTGAGCACACATTTTGAAGGGCTGCTCTGAGGCTGCTGCTGGGCTCTGCCAAACCCCCGAAATAACTCACAAACGTCATGGGCTGAGGGATGGCTGAGCTGCCTGTGCTGAAGGCTGAATTGGAAAGAGGGATTTGGGCCTGGTGAAAGCAGCACTTTTAATGTGGACACACGAGCAGAGCAAGAAAATCTCAGATTATTTCAACAGCAGCTGGGCTGGTGTTTATGGAAACCCAGTGATGGGCACAAAACAATGAGGACATTCTTGTGGCTGCAAAGCTTTCGTTTTCTGTTGTTCCTACTTGTTGATCTGGGTGAAAAGAAGTGGGAATAAGCTTTATTTTTAAAAGAACAGATGTGTTTTAGAAGCAGTGGTTTCTTGCTCCCAGCCATAGTGGAATGAGGAGCTGCCAATTCCTGAGGGTTGCCAGTTTGTGTGTGAACTGTGTTTTCTGTCTTGTTTTATGAGTTAAAGGACAGAAATGGATTATTGTATCTGCTTTTTTCTCTTGAGGTGTTTGGGTAGCTGCTTGTTTTAGGTTTTTTTTGTTTGTTTGTTTTTTTTTTTTTTTTTTTTTTTTTTTTTTTTACTAAACAAGCCCTGCAAGTCCTGGGGCTGAGCAGGAAGGAAGAATAATCCCATTATTCCCCATGGGAGTGCAGCACATCCACCTGGGCTATATGGCAGCATGGATTGACCCAAATCCCAGAGCCAGGCTGGCCATGGAGCCCCTGCAGAGAGGGGTGCCTTTTGCAGCTTGTCCTGACTGTGCTGATCAAAGCCTCCATCCATCCATCCATCCATCCATCCATCCATCCATCCATCCATCCATCCATCCATGCATCCATCATCCATCCATCCCTCATCCATCCATCCATCCATCCATCCATCCATCCATCCATCATCCATCCATCCATCCATCCATCCATCCATCCATCCATCCATCCATTATCCATCCATCCATCATCCATCCATCCATCCATCATCCATCCATCCATCCATCCATCCATCCATCCATCCATCCATCCATCATCCATCCATCCATCCATCCATCCATCCATCCATCCATCCATCCGCCCAGCCCCAGCACCTGCCCAAGTCCCAGCATGGCTCTGATGGAGCCACGGGTTCAAACCCAGCCAGAACCTGTCAAAGGAACAAACAAAACGTGGTCAGATCCCACCCCCAGCCCAGAGAAGGCTCTGCCCACGGCTGGGGAGAACTTGGATGGAGTGTGAGGTCACTGCCAGGTTGGCTTTGAGGATGAGGATGTCTCAGTGGCTCAAGCTGTTGGGTTTTTTCTGGAGAAAAAAGCCCTGAGCTGACAGTCTGGGGGGGTGTCAGGGTTCCAACGAGGGTCTGCAGGAGAGGAAATGGGAAGGGGAACTGGAAATCCCCAGTGTGAGAAGTGCAGGGTTCAGTTCTGGGTGATAACACCCAGCATCTTTTCCCAAAGGAAGATTTTGATTGTCCTGAACCAAAAATCTTCAGGGCAAGACAATTTCCATGTTGTGTTTGTGCTTGGAGGTCAGATGGGTTGTTGATTTCTCCTCTGGTGGAGTCTGAGTAACACTGTGCCTGTTTGTAAATATTTTTGAGAGGTTCCTCACAATAAAAACAACCTGCTGTTGTTTGGTAACAAATCTAAGAGGATCCTGCGTGGAAAGCAAAGTGACTAAATGAGGCTTTTTCTCATAATTACTGGTAATTATTGATCACATTTGAAAGCAAAAACATGCACAAAGTCTTAAATGAATGTGGCTTTCTGTGGTGCTGGGTACTTACAAACAAATACTGAAGGAAGTGCAAGAGATAAATTTGGAAACCTCCTTCTGCAATTAGGATTTTTATGAGAAAATTTACAAGCCAGAACCACTTCAGGTGAATTTTGCTGCTCCTTTAGCACAATATGTCCCAGTAACTACAATCCCTGCCCTCTGGAACTTCCAGAGGCTCAGGAACAAGATTTCAGGGACAGCACAGAAGGTGGAATATTGTGACCTCGGTTGTTCCCTCCAAAAAACTGCCTCTCCTTTTATTCCTCATGAAAACAATCAACCACCACACAAGCACAGCCCAAATTGGGTCTGTTACTGTGATGGACATAAAAAACCATCTGAAATCCCCTTTTGCATGAACATTGGAGCACCAGCTCCAGGCAGGGCACACCAGAAGAGTTCATCAGCAAAACTCAAGCACACAAATGCACTGCTTGTTGTAGACCAGTGGCTGAGGCAGAGAGGGATTTGAGCTGCGTTTATTTTCCTGCACTTTGGCCATCTAAAAATTCAATATCTTGTCCAAACTAGTCACCTGAAGCCTGTAATTAATGGAGGAGACATATCCAGCAAACAATTCAGGGACAGCTGAGGGTGATTCAGCCTCCCTGGATTCTCAAGGGGCTCTGCAGAGCTGGGCAGACTGGGTTGGGCCAGAGCCATCCCACAGCACCCCGTGCCTGCTGTTGTGTAACATCCTGCAGTGCAGGTAGGAAACCACCCTGGGCTGGTGATTCTTCATCTTCTGTTCTGCAATGTTTGATCCAAACCCCACTGAGATGAGAATTCCTCATGAGCCCAGTGCCAGTTTGGCAGAGCTCACACTCCTTGTCCTCTCTTGGCCCCAGGGCAAGCAGGGCTTTGCACCCAGCTGGTGAAATAAAGTCTGGGAACAACCCACGTGGGCTTTTATTCACTTGAAAAAATGGCAGCACATCAGCTGAAGTGCCACAAGGAAAGAAAGGGAAAAAAAAAAAAAAAGATTGATGCCACTTGGGGAAGAAAGTTTGGCAGGGCTGGATGTCAAACACAATAGGAAAAATCACCTAAGGTGAGGATTTATAGAAATTAATAATTAATCTCTTAACACCAGGCAGCTGCACGTACAGGTCTCCAGTGGCTGCCAAGAAGCAGATTTGTCCTGCAGTGCCAGCAGAAGGGTGGGGCAGTGTCCTTAGCACTGAGGAAAGAAATCTGTCATTCCTGGTGTCACGACAATGGCAAAGGGGGAAACCAGCACCGGGATTTCTGCCCCACGAAGGGGAGGCAGCACTGAGAGGCAGAAATGACCATGATTCAGTTCTTTTACAAGCTGCCCTTTGCTCCTGGCTGCTCTGCCAGGCCCGCAGAGGGCAGGCAGCAGGAACAGTGGAATTCCCTGCAAGACACGGGTACCCCAGCCAGGACTGCTGCAGCAGACAGCTCCCAGCAGCCAGATGTGGGATAACCTCACTGGGACAGAGATCTCTCTCACTGGGACAGAGATTTCTCTCACTGGCACACACATTTCTTTCACCGTGATGGAGATTTCTGTCTCCATTCAGTGCCTTGGAGCTTGGGCTGAGCCCTGCAGAAGCAGAGCACGGAGCTAAACTGGCCTGTGACCCTCCCAAGTCCTTGGAAGCCCTCATCCCTCTGCGCAGCACGCAGATGCTCTGCTGAGGTGACCTCAGCTCTCTCCAGAGAAAGAAATTTCGGAAACGCAGCCGAGACAGCGCTCAGCCTCCCCACCCACCCACCCCACGCACCGATACCGTGACAATTCGCAGCTATTCCCGTGGAAAGCATCCAGCAAAACCCCCCTCCCTCGAAAACAAACAAAAGCAGCTCCAGCCGCAGGGGCTGGCAGGCAGGGCTGGATTGGAGCACACACGGCTCCCTTTTCCCCGACACTTCTCCCACTCGCAGATGCTGAATGGGATCCCAGTGTCCCGCTCAGCTCTGCTCTCTGTCAAAGCCTCCCGAAAAGGGGCTACTGCAGCTCTTACATTTCGCAGGCTCCGCTGCCCTGCCAGCTCACACCTTCTAAATCCCGGCGCTATTTCCATCGGCTGCGGCTGGCAGCGCCGGGCAGGGTTTTTCTAGCGAAGCTGCCTGCTGCCACCGCTTGATAGCAGCGAGCTCTGCAGGGCTCAGCAGCGCTGCGTTTGGGTGGAAGGGCTTTTACAGCCCCTTCTGTGAGCCAGAGAGGAGTTTGATAAGAGGATCCGTGTTTAACCCTGAAAGAATTTCCTACCAAGGTCACTGACGCAGAAACCAAGAAAGAAAGAAGGAGAAATAAGAGAAACCTGGAACTGCCCGTTCCAATGGGCACTTTGTCTTTCCTGACCAATGAGCAAAGTGTAAACTTATGAGTTTTGTGAGAATGTATAAAAAGCATGAATGCTAGAATAAAAACAGGTTTTAAGCCTTCTGAAAATGGAGTGTGTTGTTTTTTATTGTCTCTGTCTCAACTATGACCATCTCAACTACAGCAGGTTTGCTCAAGGTTCTTCAGCAGAGGGGAAAATCTTTAATTGTGTGCAGCTCCACGAGAGAGTTCTGCTGCTGCTGAAATGCACTGAGTATATAAATTTGGATTTCTGTCCACCCTGGAAAAGAAAGAAGAGTATAATACAGCCAGGCTGTAAATGCAGGCCGTAAATATCCCATGTACATGGGATGTGATGATCAGCCTCTCCATTATTTTAATTTACTTTAGTCCAGCTTTTTTTCCCTCTCCTTTTTTTCATGCCAATTATTGCCAAAAGTTATGCACAAGGATGAAAGATGAAAACAGATTAAAACAGATGAAAAATTGCTACAAGAAAATTTGGGAACAGGGAACCACAGAAGGTGTGGTACGGGGTGAGAAGCACTGAAAGCAGTGTGCAACTGCTAGGTTGTTTTTTTAAAAATGTTTTTAGCATTTTCAATGATGGAACCATCCAGTGAGCTATGGAATCATCATCATGATGATGATCATCATCACCTCAGGATATGAAGGAGTGGAACTGAGCAGTTTGGCTGCCCCATCCCTGGACGTGCCCAAGGCCAGCTGGAGTGACCTGGACTGTGGGAATTGTCCCTGGGCATGGCAGGGCTGGGCTGAGGTGGCCTTTGAGGTCCTCCCAACCCAACCCAACCCCTCCACGCTCTGGGCCTGGTGGGGCTCTGCCTTCCCCCTCAGCCCAGCCTGGGCTGCAGGGACAGGACAGAGCTGCTCTGTGCCCAAACCCATTTTGGAGCCACCATTCAGCTGCTGGTGCCCCTCAGGTACCAACTGTGCATCTTCAGCCGCTTTTTGGACATTTTCTCACATCAGCCTCTGCACAGGCAGCCAGAGGAGTTCTGGGAATCATCTCCCACCATCCTGGAGCTGCCTTTGCAGGACCCACCTCTGCTCTGAAGGACGTTTCTGTTCCAAGGCTCTCCACGAGCCTTTGAATCTTAGACAGCCCTGCTAAGACGATGATCTAAACTGACCTAAATTCCAGGTCAAGCAAAATTTAGGTTAATTTCACTGATGTCATTTTAAAATTTTAATTGGCATAAACCCTCTGGGGCAGGGATTTTTCCAGGGAGTGCGTGTGCAAGTTAAATCCACTGATGGAGGCTCAGGCCGCCGCTGAAATCCTGATTCCCAAACTTTCTCATATTTACCTGTTTTGTCTTCATATCAGGGTGTTTCCTCCCTACAAATTCAGGGAATAAAAATGAGGCACCCAGGCTCCAGAGAGGGGACAGAGGGGGTGATGTTAAAAGAGTCCTGCCAGGAGCAGCCATTCCTGCAGATTGAAAGATCAGGAAAACATAAATGCAAACAGAGAGCCCATTAAACACTGGTGGAAAAATGGAAGCCCTGGAATGTCTCCAATATAACTAAAAAGCAGTCCAGGACTGGAGTGATTCTGTGTTTGTTTTCTGTCCATTTTTCATGGTTTGCTCATTGTCACTTCGAACTCTTCCAATATCATTAATACAGCTGACCAATGTTATTTCTAAGAAAAATATTTTCATTTGAAAAAAAAGGACGTTTTCCTGAGAATAATTTTTCTAAGTGTGGTGATATATTGTTGAAATAGTCCTTTTTCTATAAACAATTGACTTTTTTTAAAAAGGCCATGTTTATTGAAAAATTTACTGGAAATATTACCAGATCTTCGTCAATGAATTACATATATAATATTTTTATTTCACAAATCCCATTGGAAAAGAGTGCAAAGCAGGGCCATCTGTGACAGCATAAATCCAAGCAGCGCAGCTTGTGGGAGCACAATAGTTCATGTTTTAAGGGTTTGAGTGGTTCTAACAATCATCCCAGAAATCCACACTATTTAGAGGATGGGGCTCAAGTATGTGCTGACGAGGAGGAGCTGCTCAGCAGAGCTTTGTTCCAAAAGGGATCTCTGAGTCCTGTTCTTGGAGTTGTTGGGTGGATGGACTCTTCTTTCCCATTCCTCCATCCATGTTCCTCATTTTCCCGTCTCCAACAAAAATTAGCAGTAAAAATGCTCAAATATCCCTGGTTTAACCCTTTATGCAGCATGCTTTTGTCTTATGGATGCTCAACTCCACATCTGGATTCATTAAGCTCCTAAAACACTTTTCAAATTAATCTCATGGGAAGATTGAGAGGATAACAAGAGACTAAGACACATTGGGGTGGACAGACTGAGCTTCCAAGACCCCCAAAATCTGGACAAGGAGATGGGGAAGAACCCAGTACCCCCCAGGAGCAAGGTGGGACAACCCCACTGGGCTTAGGTGTGGCCAGGGAAAAGAAAATTAGGACTAGCCAGGAAAAATGACAAACAGGGGATGAATTGTGAGGAGTTTAGGGGGAAAGGAGGTTCCTCAGTATTAAAGAAGTATGTTAATCACAGTAACAGCTTAATTTACAACTTAATGTGTGTAATTACAACTCTGCTCTTCCCCCACCCTGGCAGAGGTTAATTTTGTGTGTGCACATTCAATATTCCCTTGCCAGGGACACGGGGCACTTATTGACACAGATGCAGAGCACTTGAAGCTGGGAGGGGAGGGGGAAGCTCTGGAGCCAGGACCAGGGCCCAGCCCCACGGCGATGGTAATTTGTGGTTTTTCCTCCAACGTTTAGTAGCCACAAAGAAGCCTTAGAAATTTCTGGTCAGAACCAGGACTCCCCTGTTCCTCTGCAGACGAAACACTGAGCCCTTACACTCCAACCCAATAAATATTTCATCTGGTTTGGAGGGAGAAGGGGTGGAGCTGGGCAGAAATTGTGTTTCACGAATGCAAATGACAGCTAAGACCCTCCAAGAGCCAAATCCTGCCTTGCCTCCCACCCCTGAGTGTGGGCAGGGGCACAGGGGGGCTGTGGGGACAGGGACAGGTGAGGTCCAGGTGATTTGGGCACTGCTGGACACCACGGACACGTCCACGGGGCTCCCCTGGAAAAGCACAATAAAGCAGAGAACCCACATCAGGAACTCAATGTGAAAAATGTTACACAGAGGGGAAATTCAGAACCAAACCTGGTCTGGAAACATCCCAAATGTATAAAGAGACAGAAAGATAAGTTTAAAGCACGCTTTGCTCTGCCCTCCTCATCAATAAGCAGTGGACAGATTTCTGATAATTCATTTATTTCTCCTTCTCCCATTTTAATCTTTGTTAATCAGGTTTTGGTGCCAAGTTGGAGCACTGCCCTTAAATCTGATCCTCCCTCCTCACCCTCCTGAAGGCACTGCTCTGATTCCAGCAGACCTTGTGATGGTGACTCATTGCCCAAAGAGATGGGAGACAACCTTTGGAAGAGCCTGGACACCATCATTCCTTTGGGAAGACCTTGGGATGCAAAGCACAGCCTCAGGATTCCTTCCAGGAGGAGACAATTTAATTTAAATGAAAAATTTAATTTTCTATATTAACACAGCAACTCGAAAAAAATTCCTGAACGGAAAGTCATTCATCCAACCATTCTGGTCACATATGCTGTGATAAAGAAAAAGCTTGAAATTAAGACAGAGAGTTAAGCAAAATCTCCATGAGTTGTTGAGCTGGAAGGAGAAGAAAATCCAGACCCACTGAATCTAAAGCTAAGAGAGATGGACATGGGAATTTGTAGGAGGATTGTGTTCCCATAGCCCATAAGCACTCCAAGGAATAAATCAGGGGCAGAATTTATTTAGGGCAGGGCTCTGATCTCCTGTAAGTGCTTTTAAAGCTGAAGGGAAATGCCCACACCGCTCTCCTGTCGCTGCTCTCTGAGGGATTTATATCCAGCTTTTAAGAGTTGTTCCTGAGAGGAAGATTTAATTCCTGTCCCTGCCCATCCCAACCCTCTATGACTGATAAAATTCAGGGTATGCTGGAAGTTTGGAGTGTACAGGAGGCAATCCCATAAGAGAGCTCCAGCTGCTGTCCACGAGCCCATCCCACTCCATGGCTCCAAAAACAACTTCCACAACAGGAAAATCCAGTAAAAAACAAATATTCAGGAATGGAAACCGATGCACTGTGATCAGAGGAGTCTCTCAGTAAATGACACTGTTAATACCCCCCAAAGATTTAATGTTTTATTATTTCTTTAAACTCCAGCTGGAGTTTAGTTTCACAGAATTATCTAGATTAAAAAAGACCTCAAGATCATCAAGTCCAACTGTGATTGATAACACAAAGATTTAAAAAGTTGGCATCTGGTTTGGTTTGATGTTGATACCTGATTCGCCAACTTTTCAATTATTCCTAACAGGAGCCAAAATACATTAAATTTCTACAAACTGCAAACAGAAAACGGAAATGGTTATAAAGAGACCACCAAGTTTCATTATCTGAACTTGTAAAAAAGCATGAACAGAATGGAAAACGTTCAGAAACCTGAATAAAACTCAGTGGTTCAGCTCAGTGATTTTTAACTGCCTTTGGAAAAAACTTCCAGATTGACAAGGTGACAAAAAAAAACAAATCTTGCCCATATCCCCTTAGTTTGAGGGAGTTAAGAGATATCTAATGGAGCAGGGAAGGTGATTATTATATTTTAAATCCTGGATTTTAATACCAATGGGGCATCTCAAATGAAATGAAAAGCAAGGCTGAAATTGGAAATAGACATTACTGCAAAAATTCACGAGAAGCTGCAAATATCAGCCTGTTTAAAATGATAATAAATCAGCCGAGATCCTGAAGCGTATTTATTATGCTTGGAATTAGCAATAATAAAACCAGAGCTCCTGCGATAGCCACGGCGGAATGGAATGGGAATGAAATGAACTCCGCGGGTCGATTTCGCGCCTCGCGCGTTGTCAGAGTTTTGAACCCAGGGCTCTTCTGGAGTTCCCCTGGCCTGAGGAGCTGCAGTGGGTGGCACTGAGGAGTGGCTGGGTGTGGTTTTGGGGTGGTTGGTGTGGTTTTGGGGTGGTTGGTGTGGTTTGGGGTGGTTGAAGGCGATCCTGGCACTCCTGGCACTCCCTCCATGTGCTCCTGATGAGCGTGATGTGTTCCCCGTGCCCTGGAGCCCAGGTCAGCTGATGCCTCCTCAGCTCTGCATTTTTCAAAGCCAGAGTGGTTTCAGGATCTGTGAATAATTCTCCAATGAAACGGTTCCAAAAATACACCCGCATTTCCATATGCTGATTTTTTTTTTTTGCCCAAGTTTATCAACCTCTTTCTGTTTTTATCTTTATAACCTCGATATTTTGTGCTATTTTTAAAAAAAAATGAACTTTCTTCCATGTCCTTTTACCTCTTGAAATTCCATAGTCTGGTTCTGCAAACCTTCTCACCTATTCGCTTTATAATAAAAAGAAAAAAAAAAAAAAAAAAAGAAAATATTTCCAGACAACTCTACAACTCCTTGAGGGAATCTCTCACTGGGTCAGCCTCAAATAGGGCCACCTCCAAGACATAAAAAACTCCCCAAAAATCTGTTTTTGAGGAGACACATCCAATTCATTTGACGTGCCATTAGCTGAGAAAAACCTGGATGTGATTTAAAGCTGAATTTTCATGTTTACCACTTGGCTGGGGCAATCTCCATGATGCTGTTACCAGATAATTCTGACATCATCTGAGACAGAAAATGGATGAGTAGGAGCCTCTCTGGAGGAAGAAACATCCTGTTTTTTTGAAGCATCCCAAAGAGTTTCAGCCTCTGTGGTTAGTGGAATGTAAGCAAATAAATAAAATGAAAACAAATCCAATGATTTCCTATAGGAATTCTTTCCACCCTAAAGGCAGTGGGGCACTAGCAAACATTCAGTAAACAGGAACTGGCAGAAACATCCCCAGAATCCAAATGGATTTTTATTTGTCTTCTCCACTGCATGCTCGGGGAAATGCTGATAGAGAAATGCAGGTAACAATTTTAATGAGCATTAATTTTTTCCCTATTTTTGTTCCAGGTCTGAGTTTGTTTTACTTAATAAATACCCCTGCTTGACTCCCTCACTGGGGCTCACATTCAAACTGGGCTGGACAAGGTTTCAGGTGAGTTTCGTCTCACTTGAGTGGAAAACATGCCCCAAAATCTGGTTTTGATGGGACTCAGCCACTTCAGCTCAAAGTTTGCATTAAGGGTTTCATTAATTAACATGAAATTGGGGTTGAATGTTGGCTTCAGCCTCGTGTGAATAACACAGAGCTCTGAGTGCCCCTTAGCTGCACTCTCCACACTTGCATGGGGTTTTAATTGTGATGCATTCAATTTATTCATTTATCAGGGTGTGATAGTTAATAAAGAATTTCTGTATCTATTTTTAAAAAAAATATAATGCACAGTATGAATGCATTGGTATTAATTATTGCCAGTGGGGGTAAAATAAAAGGAGCTTTTTGAAACCAGAGAACAACCCCTGATGCCTGGCACTGAGCTGACTCAGGCTCCCAGGCCCTCAGCTGGCTCCACAGTAGCTCGGGATAGGGATGAAATCCTGAAATACAGCACTGGGACAGGGAGAGAGAGCAATGAAAGGACAAACAAACACTGGGACAGCAGTGCTGGGGCAGAACTCAATGAGCTGCCCACCCTGTGCCTGCCCCAGACCCCCTCACTCCTCTGGGAATTGTTCAACCCTTTCTCCAAGGCACTTTCATGCTCATTATTTGTCAGATTAATTAAGCAGGATTTAATGCACTCATTTTCTTCCTTTCTCATCACTATTAACCTTTTCAATCCAAAATATACCCAATTTTGGTGGATAATGAACTCCTCCTCGAGGATTTTAGGTCCATGTGCAGCTGACCTGCTTTGACATTGCTCCACAGCCCTCTTGACATCCACACCAGCTTCACCCAGTGCAGGTCTGGCCTTTTTTGGAGGAAAATTTCCACACAAGGTAGATTAAAATCACTCCAAATATCACACAGAGAGGGACATTCACACCCAATAAATAAAAATGTGGATGTTTTTTGGTAATTCCTGCCTGGTGTCACTCTGATATGAAAGTGCTGTGATTTTGTTCTCCAGTCTCAGATACAAACTTTACCCGGGGTTCAATATTGCCCCACAGAGATGGATGTGGTGGTAGAGGCAGCTATGGGATGTGGTGCTGCCAACTCCACTGTCTTCAGCCCAAGTTTAAGGACATTTTTGGAGGTAGGTCCCAACTTTCCATGAAAGGGAAAAGCCATTTGTCTGTCTGTACGGAGAAGCGAGGCATGAAAATACAGCCTTTAAAAAAACACAATTTCAAACCATTCTCAAATTTCAGCTGGCTCGTGAGCCAATGCTGTCCTCAGAGGGAGCCAGCTCCAAGTCTTGTTCCTTGCTGAATTAGGAGGGCTCTTCCCATCAGCAGGTATGGGAAAACTCCAGATCCAACATCCACCTTGTGTGTTCTCTGTGTTTTACAATGCTCCTGTTAAATTCACCAAATTGCAGAATTCACAGAATCACAGGATCACCAGGTTGGAAGAATCTCCAAGATCATCGAGTCCAACCCAGCCCCAACACCTCAACCAAACCCTGGCACCCAGTGCCACATCCAGGCTTTTTAAACACACCCAGGGATGGTGACTGCACCACCTCCCCGGGCAGGCCATTCCAGTAAAACACTTTTTTTTTTTTTTGTAAAACATTTTTTTAAAATATCCAACCTGTATTTCCCTTGGTGCAGCTGCAGGCTGTGTGCTCTGGTTGTGTCAGTGCTGCTGCAGACAGAGCCCAGCCCCAGCTGAGCACAGGCACCTTTCAGGAGCTGTGCAGGGTGAGGAGGGCAGCCTTGAGTCTCCTTTTCTCCAGGCTGAGCACCCCCAGCTCCCTCAGTGGCTCCTCACAGGGTTGGTGTTCCCAGCCCCTCTCCAGCCTCGTTGCTCCCTCTGGACATGCTCCAGCCCCTCCATGTCCTTCCCAAACTGAGAGCCCAGAACTGGACACTGAACTCAAGGTGTGGCCTCCCCAGTGCTGAGCACAGGGGAAGGATGACCTCCCTGATCCTGCTGGCCAAATCAAAGTCCCAAGGCTGTCGTGGTGACAATTCCCCTCTGAGTGACACGTGGCAAGGCAGACACAGAGCTCCTGGCTCCAGGTGTGGAGGGGACATCCAGAAAAGAGTCAGCTGGGTGGAAATAAAGAACATTTGGCTCCTCGCCTCATTTTCTTTCCTTCTCCTGTCTCATGGATGAGTGGTTTCCATAGGGGGAGATCCCTCCTGTGTCTCAGCATCACCCTGAGGTGCTCCCACCTCCCCATGACCAACCCAAACCCACCTGCAGAAGGCACCACTCCCAGCCAAACACCCTGAGCCCAGCAACAGCTCCCACCACCCTCCCCTCCTTCACCTTAGGGGAAAAATCTGCAGGTTCAGGCTGGTGGGGGGATCTTTTCTGGGTATTATGGCCACAAGCTGTTGGAGCACTGCAGGATTTGCCTTCTTGTGAAGCGAGAGATGGAATTCTGTGCTGAAACCTTCCCAAATTCCCTTCTCCAACATCTGCCCAGCTCTGGTTTGCTGCACTTGCCCTTGGGCTGAGGTGATTTATGGTCTCCAGCCATCCCAGCTCCCTCTCCGTGCCGTTCTCCACTGCTGGGAGGTGCTGGTGCCCCCAGCCCATCCATGGCAGCACTTGGGTGGGATGGGAATGGCTTTTTCCAAACAGTTCCTCCTCCTCAGATACGCTCTGCACATCCGTGTCTGGCCAGGAGCTCAGCCATTTATTTTTCCTCTCCATAGGCATGTTTGGAGCTGTGGGTGGCCTCTCCTGTTTAAAATAAAGAAGCCAGGGGGAAGCTTTGTTCTTTGCAGGCTGAAAACCAGAGCATCTGTCCTATGCTGGGTGGGAGAAGGAAGCAGCAGAGCTCAGTCTGCTGGAAATTTCCCCACCTGAATTTTTGTTTTGCTTGGGTTGAAGGAAATGGAACACAAGGCAAAAAGAAGACAAGAACTTTACAGGACATTTTGTGATGGAAATGGTGTGAATCTCAATACTCACAATACTGGAATTCTTGTTTCTACAGATGATCAGACATTCAAAGTAATTGCTATCATCTCATAGCTCCTGAGTGGCCTCAAGCCAGGTTTTATTGGATTAATATTCCTGGAGCAATCAGCCTCGTTCAAAGACATCTGCAGGGTCATTCAAGGCAGAATGTGCTTCATTCTATAGTAATTTTAATATAGAAGAAGTCTCTTTAGAACTTCTCTCACAGTTTGCCTCCACTTTTACTGTTTGAAGCATGAAATAGTCCCTTTAATCATGGCTTGCAGCCCCATTTAAAGCAAAACAAGCAGGGCTAGAAGAGCAATTTTTAATTTTACTATTTTTTAAAATATCCTGACATTTTGCAAAACCATCCTGGCAAACGGGGAGACACCAAATTCTCTGAAAAATGACTCTGAGCAGCCCAGCCCAGTCCATGAGCACACAGGGCCATGAAGGACTAAGTCACCTCATCGATCCTCCCAGCACAGGACAGCTTGGGTTTCTGCCTCCCCTTGCACCTTTGAACCTCGTCATAAATATTCCCCCTCTGCAGTGGAAATTTGTGCAGGGCAGGGACATTTATGACTTGTCATGGGATGCTGGACAGCACCAACACCCCCTGGGCAGGGAGGGCATCACAGGCTCTTCCCTCACCACTGTCCCTGCCACAAGGAACGACTCCTGGGTGTCTCTGCACCTTCCTGCCACGTCCTGCCCAGGTGAGGAACAGCCTGCAGTGGCCCTGGCCCTTGATTTACACAGTGCTGGTTCTATCACTGCTTAACTCATCCCTGTGCATCCACTGCAAAGCCCATTTTCCTGCCTGGAATTTCATTCCTGGCTAAGGAATGGCAGGAGATGCTTCATTATTGCCTGTCTTGAAGCGGGAGAAGAGCCTATTTTTAAACTGGTGTTTTGCAGGTCATTAATCCCAGCCCTGGATGGGAGCCTTTAGCTTTTGACCTCCCCAGTGACCGAGTTATTTACTGCAGATGAAAAATGGTTATTTTTCAGAGTTGTTTTCAAAAGATTTTTCCCATTTTGGAGTCTTTGTGGAGCATTGTAGGAGCCCTCATGGTTCTCCTGTCTCGTATCCTTAATCCACCCTGAAAGATATACAGGGCACTTTAGGAATGACTCATGCCAGTGTAAGAGGATGGTTATGCAATATCCACATTATTCCTATTATTTCTTGGATGCCTCAGTCTCATAACCCTGCATGGTCTTAATATTGAGGGGGAATTTGAGCTGCAAAACATCCACAGAAAATCTCCGAGAGTTTACTGATGCGGTTCCCAAATCCAGTCCATGATCAGCACTAAAAATGGGCAGAAAATTGGATATTTAGGGTTGAAAATCAGATATTTATTGTTATTTATTGCACGTGTAAGTGTATCCTGCAATAAATGAACACGGCTTCATTAAATCAGGATTTTAAAGTGACTCTCTGGCAGGACTGATCATTGATGTCGGCAGATACAGGGGTGAATTCTGTTCTGAACAGACAGTTCCTGAGGAGGGTGGGAGCAGTGATCCCACCAGCTCAGGAGCTGCTCCCTCAGAGGGAGGGGGGAAACTGGGAGCAGGGAGATAAGGAACAACCAGCCCAAGATGAAATTTCCATGGGAAGGAAGCAGGAGGAGATTCATGCACACAAATGGTTCGTTCTCCCTCATTTTTCACCTCTTTGGTTGTGCCACTCCCTGTCCATAGCTGTAGGTGTTCCACAGAACCAGGACAGCTTTCCTGGGGCTGGAACAACCCCTGCACTGCACGAACAACACTTGGCCAAGCTCAGGACAGAGTGAATTGAAGAGGACGAGGTGACGAACACAAGATCTCCCAAAATGATACTCCCAGCTTAAATTTCCATGGCTTAATCTGTGTTTTGGCTGAGCAGGGAAGGCCTCCACGGTGGCGTGTTGGTTTAGTGGTTGGAGGATGACATAAAATAAAAGCCCTGAGTTCAAAGGGCCTGGCTGTTTACGGGAATCCCACCCCCCGAGCCCTGGCAGGAGCGTCCCGGATTACTCATCCGCGTTAACTCTTTGGATAAACATTTCCCTGTTGAGCCTAAGGTCGAGCTGCAGAGCCCCTGACAAGAGGAAAAAAAAAAAAAAAATCCATGTTCAAAAATAAACACAACACAGGTCTGAATTAGGGGCTTGTTTCTTACAAAGGGAGATGTATTTACACAAGGGCAGCTCATCGGGACACGTTGGTTTTCCAAAGGAGAGAGCTATGGAGGGAGCTGGGAGGGATCTAAATATCAATGAGTGACAGCACTTGAAGAAGAAGGGTTTGAGCCATGCCAGCTGTGCAGGACAGGAGTTTGGGAATGGCTTTGGAGCTCCACGGTGAGCTCAGGAGGTGAAGGATCTGGCAGGCACGGCGGGATTGTCTGGGAAAGCCATCCCATGCTCTAATGACAGGAACACCCCCAGCTCCACGTTCAGCACCCTGAATCACTGCCATCCACCGAGTTTCCATGATGTCAAGCAAGTGGGAAGGAAAATAGGCTGGAGCTAAATGGAGGATGGGAGCATGGAGCAAAATGTGGTAGATTTGGGGGGTTTTTTTTGGCTTTCCCCAACAAAGGTGGCGGCGCATTTAAAAGAAAGAATTGAAAGAGAAATTCAGCTCGTGATGATGAATGGTCAGGAATTCCACTTGAGAGCAGCCCCACCACGTTTAATAGATGTTATAAATGTCTGCATCCAACACAGGAGGTGAAAGCAGGGTAAGGGGCATTGATGGGAAATAAAATTCCCAGCAGAAGAAGTGTCAGGGTGTTTGTGTTCCAGGTCTGGAGAAAACTCTGTACTGCAAACGGCAACTCATTAACAGGAATTAATTAGGAAGAAATCCTTTCCTGGAAGGGTGGGGAAGCCCTGGCACAGATTCCAGAGAAACTGTGGCTGCCCCTGGATCCCTGGAAATGTCCAAGGCCAGGCTGGAGCACCCTGAGATAGTGGAAGGTGTCCCTGCCCATGACAGGGGTGGCACTGGATGATCTTTAAGCTCCCTTCCAACCCAACCCATTCTGTGATTCCATGATAATTTCTGTAGCAAGTAAGTCTGAAAGAGCAGAGAATTCTGTTTGCAGTGCAGCACACCTTGAAACCGTACGAGAACCACACATTTTAAATCCATTTTACAATTCAGCAGCACTGTGACATCATTTCCATTTTCGCTCTTTGATTTTCCCACAAATTTTTAATTTTTTATTTTTTAAAGCCACAAAATGCTGATACTCTGAAGACAACTTAAAGCGTTGTTTTTGACAACTTAGGATATTCCTAAAAATTTGGCAAGACCATTACTAAACCCTTGGCTCTATCCACATGCTGGACAGGATTAGCGTCTCAAATGCTGCTCACACCATCATCCTCTGGGCATAACAATGACAATAAAAAAAGAAATTCCAATAAAACTGGAAAAAAATCCCTCTCAGTTCATAAGGATTCTGTCTAACTTTCAGCTGGAAACGAGATGACAAATAGGCCAGCAAGGCCAACTAAGATTTTTTTTGGGTATTGATTTAAAGCAGAGAAGCCACAGTTGGTAGTTTATCAATTCCAGTGGAAACCAAGGATCATGGAACTAAAAGGTATTAATCACTGTGGATTACAGAACCCAAGGCTTCTATTAATTTCCCTGCCAGTTTTGTTATCTTCTCAGATTTTCCTGTCATTTCTTTAAGGCTTCCCTTGTAAATTTTGCATTTTGAGCTGCAAGGGGCCATTAGAGGATGGCAGGAGTCCTGTGCTTTTCTCGTAATGAATTCTCAGGTTACCCTGGGTTTTCCTGTGCAAACAAACTGAAGCCACACACAATTATCCCTCGGCTGCCCAAGCAGACATTCTTGAGGAGGATCTTCTATTTTTAATCCAGCTGATGGAATAAACTGGGGAAGGCTCCCAGGCTTTGCAGCCCCTTGTTTGGCCTAAAAATAAAACATCAGCAATGCAAACACATGTCTGGTGCACTATCTGTGAAAATAATAATTTGGGGGTTGTTCCAATTGGGATTTCAAGAGTTGGGCCATTCTAGAAGTGCTTGCTGAGCATGGATCCAGCCTGTGGAGGTAGAAATCTTCCATTTCTACATAAATCACTTGTTTCAGTGAAAACTCCTGGGATTTATATCAAAACAATGTGGAGGTTCCCATCCCACCCTTCCCTGATTAATTCAGTCAACGCAGGTTGTGTTTCCAAGCTTCTTTCTACAACCATCACATATAAATCTGAGATTTCCATTCCAAAAAAACTCTTGAATCACAGAATCACGGAATAGTTTGGGTTGGAAGGAACCTTAAAGACCATTTTATTCCATCCCTGCCATGGCAGGGACACCTTCCGCTATCCTAGGTTGCTCCAAGCCCTGTCCAGCCTGGACTTGGACACCTCCAGGGATGCCCATTGCTGTCAAGAGCTGGGCCTTGGGCTGCCACCAGAATTCCTCTAGCCCTAAAAGTTTTCACCCACATGGATTCAACCACATCCATTAATATTTAAAGCAATCACTGGTTCCACAGTGTTGGCCCTGCAGCCCTTAAAATTGAGGAAATGCTCTTTAAAAAACAGGAATTATTGTTGGAGATGTTATTATATTTAACCTTCCATGCCATTTTCCTTTGCAGGTTGTACTAATGCAAAGCAAACACATTTTCTTACTTTTTTTTTTCTTATTTTTACTTCAGCTTTGCAATTCAGCAGCTTCCTCAAGCTCTGTTTGCAGGACAGAGTTCCTTATTCATCAGTGGCAACATTTTCCCTTTGTTTTATTCTCCTCTAGCCAGGAACATAATCCAGTCATGATGTTCAGCATGGTGACAGCACCAATATTTCATAAGCAGTAAAGAGGGATCAAAACTAGTCCCTAACTTATGTATGGGGGGGGAGGAGAGGAAAGGAGGAGATGCAGGAAGATTTTCTTTGGTTTTATGCAGATTTTCTTTCATTTTACGCAGAATTTCTTTGATTTTACGCAGAACTTCTTTGATTTTGTGCATGATTTTGCAATTTTTAGTAAGGATCTACTCCCAACTGCACTGCAACACACCACAATTATTCAGGAAAAGCTTCTTTGGATTCCCTAAGTCCAATTATACAACTTTTAACCATTTCCACGCTGCCATTTATTTCATTCAGTGCCAAACAGCCTCCCCATTTATACAGCTTTTCCCCCAGCCACAAAGTGAGCATATAATATATTACAGGTCGATTTCCTTTGATATCCCCCCCATCCCCAGCTGTCTTTCCCCACTCCCAAGCCTTGGATTAAGCAGCTCCCAGGCAGCCCATGGAGCTGGACAGCAGGAGAGCTCTGCAATAAGTCCTAAATTGAAAGCTCTGCTGTGTCTCCCCACTGGGAGAGCCTGCTGAGATAGGCTTCTTTTAATATTGCCTTAATAGGCTCATTTAATTAAGTTCAGTCTATCTGGAGGGATTTTCATGGCCTATGGAGCCCCAGCAAACGGGAGCCTATTCCTGCCCCGCTTATTATCAATAGTGGCTCAGGGAAAAGTGATTACAGCACTCGGGAGAGAAAAAAAGGGAATCACCTTGGCTGGTTTTGCTGGCTCTGCACATTTCTGAGGATCCCAGCCCGGGGCCAGCATCCAGCGAGCTGCTGGGGGAAGATGCGGCTGGGAAAAACGCATCCTAAAGGCTTGAACTTTGGAGCAGCCCCTGCTCCTCCTCACAGCGCCCTCAAGCACGAGCTGCTGGGGGCTGTTAATCACTCAATTAGGCTCTAATTATCAACACCCGCGGCATCAAAAGGCCTCCCGTGGGCAGGGCAGGGTTGTGACAGGTGATCCCTGCCCACAAAGGGCTCGCTGGAGCCGCAGCGAGCGGGATCAAAGCGGGCGCGCAGCTGATGCTCCCCGGCCGCCCCCGGCCCGGAGACACGGACCGCGGCTTTCATCGATTGTTCACCCAGCACCGGGGCTTTCATCGATTGTTCACCCAGCACCGGGGCTCAAATCAAAGTCTGGCCCCGGGCTATGGGGCAGGAGGGGCGCGCTGGCGGCTCCTGCCGCTGAGGAGGTTTTATGGAATTCCGGAATGTCCTGAGTTGGAGGGATCCTCAAGGATCATCCAGTCCAGCTGCTGGTCCTGCACAGCACCACCCCGAAGAGTCACAAAAATCCCTCTGGAGCTCTGGCAGGTTTGGTGCTGTGAGCATTCCCTGTGTCCAAACACCCTCTGGGGGAAGAACCTTCCCCCAATATCCAACCTACACCTTTCTGGGAAGAACCTTTTCCAGTATTCAACCTCTACTCTCCAGGAAAAGACTCTTTTCCAACATCCAACCTCCACCCTTCAGGGCAAGAAACTTTTCCCAGTATCCAACATACACCCTCAGGGGGAAAAAAATCTTTTCCAATATCCAACCTCCACCCTCTGGGAGAAGAAACTTTTCCAGTATACAACCTCCTTCCTCTGAAGGAAGAACCTTTTCCAGTATCCAACCTACACCACCTGGGAGGAGAAACTTCTCCCAATATCCAGCCTTCACTTTTGTGGGAAGAACCTTTTCCAGTATTCAACCTCCACCTTTTGGGGAAAGACCCTTTTCCAAGATCCAACCTCCACCCTCTGGGAGAGGAAACTTTTCCCAATGTCCAACCTTCACCCTCTTCCAATATCCAACCTCCACCTTTGCTGGAAGAACCTTTTCCAATATCCAGCCTCCACCCTGCCCTGACACCACTTCAGGCTGTTCCCTTGTGTTCCCTGTGCCAAAATTCACAGCCTTCAGAGGCACCTCTGCAGGCAGATCTCTCTCTAATTAGAACAATATCTCTAATACTGAAAGCTGGCACCGAGGTGAGGCTTTCCCAGCAGCTGGGGCTGTCCTGAAGGTAACCCTGTGACCTGGAGGAGCCTTGTGGGAGCTGCTGGATCTCTTCTGGGCAGGGCAGGAACAAAGCCTCTGGAAAATTCTGGGCCAGAATTCCTTATTTGAATGAGACACAAATATAAATACCATCCCTTCCAACACTGCAAGCTAACTCTGAGGGTTGGGAATGCACACATTTTCTTTTCTTCAAATATATGCAAAATACCTGCTCGCCCTTGGCGTGAAATAAATTATTTTGCAGATATTCAGGCATTTTTTGTCTCCCCTCGAAGTCCTTCGATGTAAAGATCTCATTTACTGTCCCCAACATGTCCTGACAGGGCTAAAAGTTCTTATTACCCAATTCTTTGGATTAAATACAGTTTAGTAACACTTGGCCTCTAATGCTGGTTTAACTTTTGACCTATTTCTGATATTTAGCATGCAAGCTTAAATTGAATTAAGAAGCTGTGCTTTCCCGGAGTAACAAAACTTGTAGGGAAACACCTCAAGAAGAAATGGTCAGGTTGGGGCAAGAATGTTCTGACTTCTAGCAGGGTGTAAAGAGCCAGTGGAAAACCGAGTCCAACAATCCGGCATTTGAGGATGCTCCAAGAATACAAGAATTCTCTCACCCTTTCCAGTCCCAGTCTCATTTCCTGGGTTTTACCATGACTTGGGGTTATAGAGGCACGCAGTGAGTCAGCCTGGATCAATTTTCCTAATCCTCACAAAATGTTGATAATTTGTTCAGCTGTTCCCTTTTAACAGAGTGACAGAACAAATGCAGAAGGAGAATTTCAGCTTGGGTTTCTTTCAGCAGCTCCAACCTGGCATCCAGCTGAAAGCTTGTGATGAAGGACTTTAATTCCAGCACTAAAAGTATTTGATGACATTCTTTTTATCCTCCATAACATGATAAAGGTGGAGCTGGAGGGAAAAAAGGATACCCCAATCACCTTAGGGTTCCTGGGCTGGAATTCCCAGCCTGTGGAGCTGGAGTTCCTCAGACAGGGCTGTTCCCATTCCTGACCCTTCCAAGGAGGGGAGTGCTGCAGGTCTGAGGCATAGCAGGATCCATGCAGGAATCCCCACTCCCCTCAGCTGTCAGGAAATGAAAACCCTCAGTGGATTGGAAGGAACAGTCCAGGGATGCTGTCACCAGCTCTGGATCCTCAACTCTGCACATTTGTCCAATTATCCTGCTGATGGCTGAGGGCATCCCGTGCCATCAATCCCTTTTATCCTTCTGGGATTTCTTGTCTAGGTCAGCAAACAAATATTTTGTGATAGGGATGGGCTATTTAAGGGCTCCTGAGAGCTCCTGGGTATATTTATAAATTTAATATGAAATAGATTCCTACAGATAAACCCTCAACTGTAAAGCCTGGATTATTCTTGCCCAGCCTGAAAGCAGCACCAGCATTTCTCACAGATGTGTCATCCATTCCCTCACCACCTGGGATTAACTCTAATCAAAAGTGACGTTCAAGACAATCCTTATAGCCAGTTATTTGTTTTCTTAGTGCAGGCCAGAAGATTCCTTCTTGCAATCTTGCAAAATATTACAAAATATTACCTTATGTCCTTACAAAGTCCTGGCATTATGTGAAAAAGTAAGGAGTGAGCTGGAGGAGTTCAAGGGTGAAGAAGTTTAATATTTTGAACTTTTTCCTCTAAATATGTACGTTAGAAATGTTTGGATCATAAATAACATAAATTTACAAAGGTGGTGAGAAGTGGGGAGTTTAATTAGATAAAAACAGAACAAAGCGCTTGGAAATCAGTAGCATCATCTCATTGTTTGAAGAAATGTTTGACCTGGAAGGAGAATGGTGTTTATTGAGACTGTAACAACATCCTTCCTCCAAAATGCTCTAAAAATGGCCCAAAATTGCAAAGTGCTCCTGTGTGCTGGATCCTGTGGATAAGCAAAAGAAAAAGATGTGGTAGACGTGATAAATGAGTAATGCCACAGCTGACTCTCACAATTAAAAGACGAGTATCATGTATAGATGGTAAGGGAAGTTTTATAGATTTATACTTATGTTTTTATCATGGGATGGTCTGGGTTTGGGATATTTGGGAGGGTCAGCTTGTTACTATGGCAACACCTGGCCTCCAATCAAAGTGATCTCCACCACTGGGCAGTGAAGGAGTAGATGGACAGAACTTCGGGAGGGGCCAAAGGGTTAGAAGACGAAACCTCCATTGTGTGGGTGAGCACATGGTGGGGAAAATCCTCCCTGAATTCTGAAATCTGAATTCTCTATTCAGTCTTCTGTTGTATTTTTGATAAGGCTTTAATAAACCTTTTCAATTTTTGGAAGTGAGTAGCATTTCTCACAGCAGAGGAAGATTCCTGAGATAACCAAGGGGCCTGGAAACAACTGGGAGAGGGAGAGGGGCTCTCCTCCTGGTGGGACTCGAGCTGGTGCCAGAGCAAAGAGGAGCTGGACTCGAAGCCAAGGCCTTGACTCCCAGCCTGGGCAGGGGGAGAGGTCCTGCGTGGCTGGGGAGTGACTCAGGCTGCTCTCTGCCGAGCCCTGTGGCTTGGCCACGCTGCTGAAGGTTTTGTTCTGAGCTGACATTTCTCGCTCTGATTAATCCTTTCCAGCCCCTGGGCTCAGCTGACTCGGCTGAGCCATTGTTCAGCGCTGTGAACTTCGTCTCTTTTCAGGGCTTAAACAGAAGACCCCTCTCCCCTCCCCACCTCATCCTTCTTGCTAAAAGCCTGTTTGTAAGAGTCATAATGAAACTCCAGGTGGCCTGGTGATTCCTGAGTAATCCCCTCAGGGATTTGAAGCACTTGGTTATGCCTCATGCATGGTAACAAGCCATGGATGTGATTTTCCCCTCTTGCTTTCCGCTGGGCTGTGATTTAAGAAGTGCAGGGCATTAAATGCTCAAAAAAGAAAGTTCAAAATCAAAACAATCCCTGGAAACACAACAAGCTCTGCAGTGTGTGTGCATGGGCAGTGTATCCAGCAGTTCCCACTGAACATTAGATTATCTCCTGAGCCAAGCTGCACTGAGGGGAACAGCAGATAACTCTGGGGCAGCTCCTGATCCCACAGCCAGGCACCTACACCTGGTCCCAATTCCCCCCTATCCCATATGGAAACATCACCCTGGCTGTGCCACCAAGCACCTTTGAGCTTGGGAAATGGTGAGAGTCAGGGCTGGACCATTTCCCTCCTCTAAAAGAAACAGCAGAAGAGCAACAGAGCAAAATGAGTTTTCAAGTCTGAAAAAAAAAAAAAGAAATAAAAATGGGTTCAGGGTATTTGATGAGGTTCCAGAGGTCTGCTTGACATGTGTGTGAAGGCCAGGTGTAGTGGAAGAGGCAGAAAAAGCTTGGAAATGTGGAAATGGGATTATTGGGATGCTACCTGGACATTCCAGTGGTTCATTTCCTTGCCTGTGTCTGGCACCAGAACCTGCCCAGCTTTTGAGCAGAGGTGAGGAAGGTGAGGGAGCCTTTTCTAAAAACCCCTGAGATCAATCATTGCATTGGCTGAGAGTTCACCTCTGCTTGTGAGTTATTTTGGGCGTTTCCATGGATTAGTGAGAATTGCTAATATTGTTAATAGAAAAATTATCAGAACTAAGATCAGGGTGCAGTTAAAGAGGAGCTTAACTACTAATTCTTAATGAGTGACAGCAGACCAGGCCCTCCCTTGCCTTGCACCCCAAAATTGCCATTCTGTGTCCCCTCAGACATGTGCTGGTCCCTGTCAGAGCTGGCTGCAGTCTGAAGGGATTACAGATCTCATCCCCTGCAGCCACCCTCACCCTCCTGCCTGGCCAGCAGAGCATTGTGCTCCATTGGTTCCACCAAAAAGGAATTTCATGGGAGAGCCAGGACGGATAAATCACCAGCAAATTGCTATTGGCAGGGTGAGGTCAGGAGCAAGGGGAGAGAGGGACCTGGAGACAGGGAGGGAAAGGGAGAAAGGAAGAAAACAGCTTTGGTGCACGCTGAAATCCTTGCCTGATTTTGGTTTGGGGCTCCAGCCCGGGCCAGCAGCTGCTGCAGATGATGTATTACAAACGACTTATTGCTGTAATGCATCATGAAGCTCCATGGCCCTGCTGACAGGTTCCCCTAATACATCATCAGAGCACTGCCCAGCAGGAACAGGAGTCCTGCAAACCAAACAGCTCCATAATTTTTTTGTACAGTCCCAAACCCCCCCTCCAAATTGTGAATTTCTTTTCTGCTCTATTAAAGATTTCAGCTTTGAAAAGTGTGGGCCAGAGCAGGCCCTCATTAAATGGGTTCTGATGGTTTCATAAGTCCCTGAAGTCATTAAAGGGTTTAATATAAGAGATTAACTATTGCTATTGTTGCTCAGCAAAAATAAATTCTCTTTAAATACTTTTTCATGCCCTTCTGGTAGTGAGTGAGGAGCTCAAGCTTGCCTGTGAGGAGGACCTTGGCTGTGGGGCTGAACAAGCTCTGTTCAACCTCTTTAAAATAAAACTCAGAGCTTTGAGCAGTGAGGCTGTGTCATGGTGACCTCAAATATCCCTGGAACTGGAGCTGCTGCCACATCCAGAGGGGATTTGTGTGGCTGCAAGATAACAGGAGCCCTGGATGCTCAACCTTTCTGGAAGTCAGGCCCTAAAAGCCCACAGGTTGCATTGCACATGAGAATAAAAAAAATTGGGGTGAAACCAGGGAAGGGTTTTGAGCAGCTCAGTGATGAAATCCAAAGTTTCAGTCCCAAAAGATGTGTTTGGATGTGATTCACCCTAAAATCTGACAATCCCAGAGGCTCCTCAGGGGTCCCTGCAGCTCTGATGGGGTGCAGGACACCAGGGCCAGGTGACCACCTGTGGTGGTTTCAGTTTGAATTCAGGTAGAAAACCCAATTTTGTGTAGTAGTTTTGGTTTGTTAATTTCAGTTTTCGTTAATTTGAGATTTTCTTAATGTATTGATGAGTGTGGTGAGTTTTAGTGTTGGTTAATTACTTATGTATTTACTTTTTGTTGTGAGGTGGGAAGACAGGATTAGGAGGCACCTGTGGCATCTCCACCCCAAGGACAGAGAAGGAGGCTGCACTCGGGTCTGTCACCACTCCTGAGACCCCAGGGCTGCTCCAGGCATGATGGGGTTTGTATTTGTGGGGTGTGCTGACAAAGGAAGGAATGATGAATCTGACTCTATGTTCTCAGAAGGCTAATTTATTATTTTATGATATTACATTTCATTAAAGAATACTATACTGTACTAAAGAATACAGAAAGGATTCTTACAGAATGCTGAAAAGATAATAATGAAAACTGGTGACTCTCTCCAGAGTCTGACACAGCTTGGCCCTGAGTGGCCACAGAGTGAAAACAACTCACAGCAGAACCCAATGGAACAATCACCTGTGGGTGAACAATCTCCAACCACATTCCAAAGGAGCAAAACACAGGAGAAGCAAATGAGAGAGGAATTGTTTTCCTTTTTCTCTGAGGCTTCTCAGCTTCCCAGGAGAAAAATCCTGGGTGAAGGGATTTTTCAGAGAGTGTGAATGCCATGATGGGGATGATCCTGCAGAGAATCCACAGGGAATGCAGCTCCCTGAAGCACAGAGACATCACTGGATCCATCCCACAAAATTCCCTGAGCTCACAGAAGCGCAGGTGCAAAGGGAAGGGATGAGCTGGAAATCAGGGCTTGCATTTTCCCAGGTCATGGAGAGGCACGTGAAGGTTCCAAAGACATTCTGGTGTTAAAACTAGGGATGATTTCTCCTTGGATTTATGGGAGAAAATTGAGGACTTTTCCATGCAGACAGCAGAATGCACTGGTTCACAAACACCGATTTATTTATAAAAAAAGAAAGAAAAGGGGAAAGCAGGAAAAGAGCAGAGGAATTTTACCTGTCTTTAGGTTATAAGACAAACAGAACCCTTTGCACAAACTCTGGAAAGTTCTGGGTGGCACCAGGGTGACCCCAAGGAGGTGCCCACTTGAGAGGAGCCGTTCATGGGCACTGCTGGAAACTCCAGCAGGGAATTGCCAGCAATTTCTCAGAAAAGCATTTCATGGGAGGGTATCAGCACGTGTGATTTGCCTTGGAAATGCCCCTGGGCTGGGCGGTGCTGCTGCCATTCCAGAGCTATTTTGGATCCAAGATTAAGTGTCTTTTTATTTTGTTGAAATGGGTTTTAATTGAAGGCGCTGCTCTGCTCAAGGAGCACCAAACGAACGTGGTTTGGTGTTTTTCTTTCCCAAATCCTAAGGGGACGTGCCCCTAGACCAACATTTGACTGTTTTGTTTTTGGGGTTTTTTTTTCCCCCCTTGGTCAAAAGATCCAGTGTGTGCTAATTCTGTCGGGCTCCCTCTCACTCAATCACTCATATTCAGTGCCCCCTAAAGAAACATTGCAGAAGCCAGAAGGGTAAGAAATTACCCAAATGAGCTGCCTGTGCTTCTCCCTCACATATCACACACGGAATTGTTGCCACCTTGCTGGGAAAATTAGCCCTGGCTTGGCTTTGCTTATCAAATAACAGAGGAGGTGCTGTGCTGGGTCAGGGACTGGCCAGAATTGGGGTTGAGAGGGAAAGGATCCTGCAGAATTTTATCTGAATTTATATTTAGATTTGATCTTCTAAATCAAATTTTCAGAGATTTTGTGCTGAGATTTGGTGGCCATGCATTCCCCATGCAGAAAAGATGTATATTTTCCTTATTTAATCTGTGCATGTGCCCTATTTAATATGGGAATGTGCTTAAAGATAAAAAGTACTTCTAAATTAGAGAGAAACCCTCTGATTTTATTACTTTGCAAACTCTTGTCTTTGCTGGGTAATGTGCTTTATTTAATCTGTGAATGTGCCTTTTTAAATCTGTGAACGTACTTAATTTAAAGATAAAAAGTACTCCTAAGTTAGAGAGAAACCCTCTGATTTTATCACTTTGCAAACTCCTGTCTTTGCTGGGTTCTGCTGAAGTTTTAAGGTATAATTTGGCTCAAGAAATGTTTGACTTCATCCCAGAAATGCAGTTTTGAAGAAATCCTTCTTTAGCAGAATGCTTTATCAGAGACTTTGTGATTTCACATTTTGCAAAATTTTGTCTCAAGATTCGCCTAAATTTGAAAACATTAGGGGTAAAATAAAGGCTAAAGCAGAGAAAAAGAAAGGATTTTCTTCCTGAATCCTATTTTTATTTCCAGTTTCTAAGGAATCCCAAGGCCTTTGCTTCAGTTTGACCCAAGACATGATAATAACAAAAAAATAAGTTGTCATAGTGAAGAAACCCCAAATTTTCATACAAATTTATGTGTAAAAAAGATTTCTTCTGTCCCATTTCCTGGGAGCTGATGATGGCTGTATCTTTAATTAGGGTAAAAATTAAATTCATAATTAATTATTCAATTTTCAGTCTAGACCCAGCAGAAGGTGAAGGAGAACCCAGTAGCCATTGGAATGTTGGGAATGGTGGAGGAGGATTGTTGGAACCCTGGCTGCTGAGAATTGGAGACTTTCTGTGCTGCCAGGCACTGACCCCTGCATTTGACCTGAGGCTGTGGAGAAGACTTCCAAAATTAAATTGTAGAGCTGAGATTATGGGTGAGTAGTTTGATAGAAGTATGTGATATCACAGGGTGGAAAACTCACAGTTTAAGGGCTTAGAATACAGTAATAGATATAAACAAGATGGAGGTTTTAGGGCAGAGGCTGCTCCTTCTTCTCCTTCTTCTCTAGGGATTTGGGTGGTTTTGTGTAATTGGCTAAAAATCCACATTGCAGGGCACAGGTGGTTGGTTATTGGGTTAAAAGTAAAAATAATTTAGGTGTCATTTCTTAATTGGACAGTTTATCCTTAAAAGGCCTTGTAGAGAGAGAGATGGGGCTCCATTTTTAGTTTGTTAGGGTGAAGTGCTGCAGCACTTTGTAAGTGTTTGTGAGACTGTGACATAGATACGAACTAATAAACATCTGAGTCCAACAGGAAATACCCTCTAGCACATTTAATCTGACTTTGGGATTAAAAGAAGCAAAGAATCAGCAGAAGATGTTTGATTTCCAATGGATTTCCGAGACACCACGGCAAGCACCAGCCCTCCTTTGCCTCCTGCTGCAGCCAGGACATCCTTTAGGATGTGATGGCAGCAGAAATTCTATTTGGGAACATAAAACCAGATCCAAATTTTGCTTCCAAGGCCATAACACCTTTGTCTAACATAATTTACAAAGCCCTGCTACAGCAAATGCAAATGCTGCAAATAGGAGGTTGAAATGATACAAAACCAGAGCAATGAACCAAAAATCTGTCAAAATTCTGAATTTCAGGAGTAACATGGGGGATTCTGCTCCCTGTTTCTCTGAGCTCCTGATTCCTGCTCTCTGCCCCCAGGATTCACCTGCCTCAGGTGCACCTTGTTCCCCACCTCATCCTCTGGTTTTTATAACTTATCTGAGGTTGTAAAATTACCTAACACTCAACTTGAAGCTTCTTTATTTTGAAAATTGCAGGAATTAACCAACACTGATTATTCATGTGATTATACATGAGAAAATGTGATGTACTAAGGCTGCATTTCAGCAGCCATAGCAGCCCTAAAATCCAAACAGAGCAGCAAATGCTGCAGCATCCTATGCAGACACACCCCTGCCTTCTGCCTTCATTAAATCTGGTCTCTTTTCTTGGAGTTTGCTTTTGGAGATTAAACCCCAATGAAAACAAAACCAAGCGAGGTGCTGAAGATGAGAAGAGCGGGAACTCCCAGGGTTCACAACGGCAGGCTCTGAGGCTCAGCAAGTGCAGGGACCTGCCCATCCTCACCCAGCACAGCCCCAAATCCCAGGTTTGAGGTTTTGGGAGCTTTCCCTGCCTGTCCAGCTCTGTCCTGGGCTGTCCTGAGCAGCCCCGTGGCTGGAGCTTGCGGATCTGCGGCCGGAGCCTCCTTACGTCAGCAGGGAGAGAAAAACCCCCAACCCCTGCAGCTCCCCAGCCTTCTGCAGCCCAATTTATGTCCAATTTGCAGACTTTCAACATAGCAGCCTCACAGTTCATAAAATCAAACTCAGCCAGGGCTAAGTCTCTGGGTAATGGATTTAGGATCACTCGAGGTGTTACTGGCAGTTCATGATGGGTAACTTTCTTGTTAACTAAAGTCCCTTTTGCTAAATGAGTTCCAGGTTTAACTCCCTCCAGTCCCAGCCTTCACTCTCCCTTTTTTTACCCTTTTTTTTTTCGTTTTCCCCCCTTTTTTTGGCAGCGCTGTTCTGGATGGGAAGGGAGGGGGAGAGGAGGAGGTGGCACAGGACTTTTTATTGGGCTGCACGTGGAGGGCTTTTCATGGCTGGGGCTACAGGGAGCAGAGACAGAGGGAGAGAGAGGGGGGAGAAAGGTGGGATAAGTCAGTCTTTGTGTGAGGGAAGGTGCTGAAAGGAGGGCTGTGTGCTGGGGCTGGGGAGCAGCCCTCTGGCTCCGCTTGTCTGTGCAGGGCTCTGGAGCCAGCCCGGGGCTCTTTGGCTTCCGCAGGTTCCTCCAGGCACTGTGGGGAGCACGGCCAGGCAGGGAGAGCATGGCAGGGAAAGCGTGGCCTGATCATGGCAGGGAAACCATGGCAGGGAAAGCATGGCCGGGACAGGGCAGGAAAACCATGGCCTGAAAATGGCAGGGAAAGCATGGCCTGGACAGGGCAGGGAAAGCATGGCAGGGAAATCACAGCCAGGCAGGGAAACATGGTCTTCACATGGCAGGGAAACCATGGCCTGGAAACCACAGCCTGGACAGGACAGGGGAACCACAGCAGGGAAACCATGGCCTGGACAGGGCAGGGAAAGCATGGCAGGGAAAGCGTGGCAGGGAAATGACGGCCTGCTCATGGCAGGGAAACCATGGCAGGAAATCATGGCCTGGAAACCACAGCCTGGACAGGGCAGGGAAACCACAGCCTGCACAGTGCAGGGGAACCATAGCCTACACATGGCAGGGAGATCATGGCCTGTTCATGGCAGGGAAACCATGGCCTGGAAACCACAGCCTGGACAGGGCAGGGGAACCATAGCCTGCACATGGCATGGAAGCCATGGCAGGGAAACCATGGCAGGGAAACCATGGCAGAGAAACCATTGTAGGGAACCCATGGCAGGGAAACCACAGCCTGCACATGCCAGGGACACCCAGCCCCTCCTGCCATGGGCTCCCTGGGCTGGCAGTGCTGCCCAGACCCCATTTTTGGAGCAGCAATGGTGTGGCTCCATCAGTCATCACCACTGGACCTTCCCTGTGGAGCAACTGATGCTTCTTTCCCCCCAGCACTGGATTTTTCTGCTGAACAGATATGTTGTTTGTCTGGCAAGGATGAGCTCTGCAGGCCATGCATCATTTCCACCCACCACCTTTGCAGATTTTGAGGGAACATCATCAAAAACTTTCCTCTCTCTGACAGTGCTTCTGGCAAAAATAAAAAGTGGGGCCGTTGTGTTTTGGTTTTAACCAAAGCAGCAGCTTTGTCCTTGCTCTACAGGCCACTTCTGCTTTCAAACATTCACCTCTCAAGTGTTTTCTTGGAAAAATGATCACTCCAAGAACTCTGTGTCTCCTTCCACCACCCTGCACAGGCCAAAACAAATGGATCAAAACTAATGAGAACAGTCAAAGCACATGTTTAACACAATTTTCAGAAGTTCAATCTCCTTGCAGAAGCTGTTTGCAGAGAGGTTCCTCACTCAAAACACATCTGAGGTGAAGCAATAATTCAAATGTGTAAAAAAAGCACCATTCCAAATAAAAAAAATGGTGCTATTTTTGGTCTAAAGTGGCATTCTGAGTTGAATTTCAACACCATCATCGACTGAAGGGCCTCCAAAGACCATGGCAAGCCCAGACACTGTGCTACACAGAGAAAGGAGTTTGCAGGCCAAGTTTAGCAACCTCCAAGCTTACTAATGGGTGTATTTTACATTCTGGCTACAATCAAATGGGCCCAGTAGTGATTTATTATTGATATCAAATAAAAACCCACTTGATAATCTCAAAGCATTACCTCCAGGAGAATATTTCCTTTCCTTTCTGGAGATGTCAGCCAACATTTTCTTATCCCAGCCTGGGAGAAGACTGAAACTATAAATGGAATATTACAGGAATCCAGTGGAGGACTCTCCTTCACTCCATTTCATGGTTATTTGTTTGCAGTAACTCAGAAATTGTCATGTGAGCTCCTTTTCCTCTTGGAAGGGACAGTGTCTCCCTGTGGCTGTGCCAGCTGCTTCCTCCAGTCCAGCCTGGATTTGCTTTCAAATTAAACAAATAATTTTATTTTAAGAAGAAAAAGAAGAAATTGTCAATCAATCACCCCAAGTCCCCCCAGCTCTGTTTGCTCTGGTTTTGTGACAAAAGCTGTGGTCATGTGCTCTGTACCATCTCTGGCAAAAGCCATGAATGATGTCTCACTAAAAAGCTCCACTTTTAAAAAGTAAAGTGATTTTTTTTCCTTTTAAAACCAGCTCATGAATATTAATTTCAATCTGCCATGGTTTCAGTCAGGATTTCCTGGTTGGATGGAATGATTTCCTGATTGAATTTCATTGATTTCAGTCATGGTTCAATATCTCTGGGAAACTGCTGTGAACAGGGTTCTACTGATAGGGCAAAGGTGACTTAATTGGAGCTAATCCTGATGAAGATGAAGATTGAAGATGAAGATGAAGATGAGAAAGATTCCCAGCCTGAATCAGGACAACATCCACCTTCCCAGTGCCTTGTCCTGGCAGAGCCCAGCTGTCCATGAGGAAGCACAGGGTGCAGGGAGAGAGCAAAGACAGAAAGACAGGGCAGCAAAATCCTCCAGATCCTTCCAGATCCACCCTTTCCAAGAAGAAATTCCTCCTGCTGTCCAACCTGAACCTCCCTTCTGCCCCTTTCTTCCAGTGAAACCCTCCAGGTAATCTTTATCCAAGCCATTATCCCAGTCCTGAGGAGCTCCCAGGTGCGCTTTTCCAGTTGCGCCCCCTGAATTCCATTTCTCTCCCAATTTCCATTACCATGGCAGGGAAACCATAGCAGGGAAACCATGGCAGGCAATTCCAAGAAGAAATTCCTCCTGATGTCCAACCTGAACCTCCCTTCTTCTCCTTTCTTCCTGTGAAACCTCCAGATAATCTTTACCCAAGCCGTTATCCCAGCCCCGAGGAGCTCCCTGTTGCACTCTTCTATCTGCACCCCCCGAATCCCATTTCCGGCTGGGATACCATGAAGAAATTCCTCCTGCTGTCCAACCTGAACCTCCCTTCTGCCCCTTTCTTCCAGTGAAACCCTCCAGGTAATCCTTACCCAAGCTGTTATCCCAGCCCCAAGGAGCTCCCTGTTGCACTTTTCCGTCTGCGCCCCCTGAATCCCATTTCCAGCTGGGATGGGGTTGGATTCCCCGGCCACGGCTCAGCAACCACATTCATTTTCAGCAACTTGAACAGCCAGGAAAGACTCTTGACCAAACAAATGGCTCCCCATAAACATGTCCGAGGAAATTAAGATGCTACAACTGATCTGCTTTAATAAAATTACGAGTTCGGCTCCGATTCCAGTGTTGCTCCCTGTATTTTCTGCATCACGCCATGCAATTAATCCTTCCTAAAATAAACGGGCTGATTAAAATTCCATTATCCTGACAGTTCACAATAAACCATGGGACCAATGATCCCCTCTCTTTTTAACCTTTTAAGCCATTATAATTAATTCTGGATTTATGTCATTTGCTGGCAAATGTTCCGATCACCTTCCTAACTACTTCAGCAATTCCAAACAGTTGCACTCCTCCAGCATGTAAACAATGGACAATAATTGAACTATTTAACCTGATTCCCATTTCATGGAGTTTCCTTTAGACACAAAGCTCAGTATTGAGTTGCTCAGGATTGAGTTGTTTGCCTTTTTTATTTTTTTCCAGTCTCTAATTAAGTGCTCATGAAAATAAAATAATAACATTTGGAAAACGACAGAGAAGGGCCTGAATTAGATTATTTTGGTCCCATATTCAACTTGTGAGTGAAGAGAGACCTGCTTAAGAATATTATTTCATGGTGTTATTTCAATCATATTAAAAATCCCAATATCTTCCTTCCCAAATTTTCTGCAATTCCCTGTTGTCCCAAGCCACCCTTCCTTAGCATGCCCTATGCTTTAGGATGACAACCACTACACCCAGAAAAACACCCAAAATAATCATAATTTTACCCAGTGGAATCACATTTTGCCCAAATGCCTCTAGTTTTCACAACAAACATATGATGGAAATGAAAATTATCTCCTAACCAGGTTTATTCCAGGTAAAATATCAGGTTTGAGGGGCTGCAAGTCCATCCCTGCCACAACCTGTGGCAATAGTACCAAGAAATACGGTTTATATTCTTTAAAAATCATGTAAAGGCACATCAGCCAGCTTGTAGGAGGTGGATTTACTAAATCAACCACTCCTTTGCCTGCATTTTGTGCGTATTTTTATTTCCCTGTCATACAATTTCCCTAAAAGAAACCAAATAACAAATGAGGTGATCCGATGCTATTAAAATTGCCACTTAAATGAATTTGTCTTGGTTTGGGGAAAAGAGCATCAAAATGTCAGCTGCTCAAAAACACAGATCCAATCTCCAAATTTTTCAGAAGGTGGAAAATCCATTTCCTAACCAGCCCTACTTACCACTGGGTACATGGGTTACTTATCCAAACTCACCCTGACCTTCAAAAATGTTTGGGTTGATGTCAGTGTTTGGGCTGAGGTTTGGTTTGGCCAGTTCTGCTTTTTCCATAGCAGTGCACCCATCCCTAGAAGAGATGGAATAAAAAGAGGAATTCTAAGCACACACAGACCCAACTATTTAATAGAAATAATAAAAAATCCCCCTTCCCTCATCTTTATCTGACCGATGCCCATGAGCAGCAGCCGATCACACCATGAAACCCATCGGCCCCAACAGCAACACCCGATGAAAAGGAGGAAAGAAAACAGATTTATGAACCAGCTAAACTGTGTTTACATTGATAAATGAGCTTTCTAGAGATCCCCAAGTCCATTCCAAACCCCCTTTTTAGTACCGCTTTACCCTGCCAGCTGCAGCATCCCCCTGGGACCTCCCCAGTGGCACTGGCAGCAACCTCCCTTCTAAGTTCCTGCCGAGGTCTCCGGAGCAGCGCCCAGGTGTTGAGATTTAAGGATGTGCTGCTGCTCCCATCAGCTGCACAGGATGGACTCTGGCCCATCCTGTCAGCACCCTGGGAATGAGCAAAGGCCGCCTTTGTGCACGCCCCGGGCCCATCTCATTCTGGTTCGAATTAAGAGCGGCGGCGATTTCCGCTGCCGGGGCTTTGCAGAAAGCTCCCTATGTTCTGTGGCCGTGCTCCGGTTGCAGCGCCATGGGAGGCTCCAGGCAGATGCCAGCAGCGTTGTCTCACTTTGCTCCCGTGGTTTTGCTTTCCGAGGAGGCTGGGAAGGGAAGAGGAGGTGGGGGTTTGGCCGTAGTGGAGAGAGAGAACGGGAGAAAGGGGCTGAGGATGAAGTGCAAGTTATGGATTGTTCCATGGACTGCAAAATTCCTGATTTCCTCCCATTGACCTCCAGATTGTGATGGAATGGTGGAGGATATTTCTTAGCACAGCTACAGGGTGGTTTGGGTTGGGAGGGACCCTGAAGGTCATCCAGTTCCACCTGCACCTTCCACTATCCCAGGGTGCTACAAGCTCCATCCAGCCTGGCCTTGGACATTCCAGGGATCCAGGGGTAGCCACAGCTTCGATGTCAGGGCCTCCTCACCCTCACAGTGGAGAATTCCTTCCCAATATCCCATCTAACCCTGCCCTCTGAAATACCCCAAGTAGAGGCAGAAGATCTGCAGGCCAGGGTACAAAACCCCCTCAGCACCCAGAGTAGGAGCTGCAGCCAGTGTGAGATCACAACACAGATGTGATGTTAATTTGAATCCAATAGAGAGTGTTTAGGAAAACAGTTCCCTGCTCTGATCCTGGCATTCCCAGGGAGGGCACAGATTGAGTGGCAGCAGCAGTGAGTGCTGATTTTCTTTAGCTGCCTTTCCCTGCACTCAGAACCTCGCAGACAATGTCCATGGGTCTATGTAGATTCACAGGGATGATCAATACTCACTGCTGATTAATGGCAGGTTTACTCCAAGGCATGACTCAAGAATTATATGAACGTTTTTCCCATCCTTTGCCAGGTTTTATTCCTTTCCAACCCCCTATGCCACAGATACATCTTGAGACAGGGAGTAAAGCCAGGGGCAAAGAGAAGCTGGGGCTGCTCCGTCCCTGGAAGTGTCCCAGGTTGGATGGGGCTTAGAGCCACCTGGGACAGTGGAGGATGTCCTTGCCCATGGCAGGGGGTGAAATGAGATGAAATTTAAGGTCCTTCCCATCCCAAACCATTCCCTGATGCCATGAAACCCACGCTCCTGAGGCCATACCCTGATCCTGGCCACAGAAATCCTCTCCTAAATTTACCTCACACTCCTGAGCTGGAACAACCTCCTGGGGGCTAAGCTGACGGCACTGAAAGTACAAAAAGTCTTGTCCATACATAAATACATAAAGCTGGGAGGAGACCAGGCTCCTGAAGGGAAGTCTATTGTACCCAAATGGTGCCCACAGGCCCGGAATAGCCGGGTGGTTTTGCAGGAGCAGGGAGGACACTCGGCCTGTTGACATCCTGCTTTAGACAGCAGGGCTCAAAGTCAACAGCAGCGTGATGAAAATATCTCTGCAGATTTATTTATTTATCTGCATTCAGCCCAGCTTGCCCTTTCTTCCCAAGAACCCAACAAACAAACCTAAAAAAAGGGGGAGAGGGGGTGGCCAAGGCATTCCAGCTTGGCCTAGCAGGTTTAACCCTGTTCTCTCTCGCTGGGAATCAATACTGGAAGACAATCTTGCATGCCCCATGTTTTTCAGGCTTGGATGTGACACTCCGTAGAGCTGGGAGGGTTCATCCCCAGCAGGATTGCTCATGGGTCATTGGGACAAGTGGGAAAAACTGGGAAAAGAAACCATCCAAACAGCCCTGCAGTCCTCCATCCCTGGATGGGTACTCCTATCCACAGCCTTGCAGTTTTCCTCCTTCCTTTTCCTCCTTCCTTTACCTTTTTCTCCTTCTTTTTCCTTTTCCCTCTTTCCTTTTTCCCCTCTTTCTTTTCCTTTTCCCCCCTTTTCCTTTTCCCTCTTTCCTTTTCCCTTTTCTTCCATCCTTTTCCTTTTTCCTGGTTCCTTTTCCCTCCTTCCTTTTTCTTTTCCCTCCTTCCTTTTCCTTTTCCCTCCTTCCTTTTCCTCTTCCCTCTCCTTTTCAGCTCTGAATTCCAGCAGGGCAGTGCCTTTTCGAAAATACCCTTTACAAGCAAAAAAATCATCGCAAATACCATTATTACAGATAATAAAAATTATCCTCTTCTATTCAGAGAGATTGCAAGATGTGGAGTTTGGAGAATTACAGCAGAAACTATATTTTCATTTTTGTTTTGTATGTACCCATTTATTAATGAAATATTTAAAAGCATAGAACATTCTGTATTTCTTTCACCATTGAAAACGTTTTTTCAGAGTCACTTTTTTTCCTCAGACTGTTTATTAGAAAGTTTTTTAGGTTTTTTTTCCCAAAACATCACTTGTATGGGAAAAGCCATCCAAGACCTCAGAGCTTCCAGACCCTCAGATGAATAAATCTGACAGTTTTCTCCTGACTGTTCTGGTGCTGGCCTTTGCATCAATTTAATCCACACAATTCAATCTGCACCAACATATAAGGGGCAAAAAATCCTGGGATGATTTTATTTCTTCTGCATGGTGAACAATTTGCAAGTGTGAAATTGCTAAATTTTCCTTTTACATTTGCCTTGCTGCATTCTTTCAAATATCACAAAGTATTAACTTTAAATCATGAAGCTGTCACTGGTTTTTGTCTGTAATTTTTATCATCCTCTTTTTGCTTTCCTTCTTTCTCATTTCCTTTCAGAGAGAACCATATTTTGCTGGATTTTTTGGGTTTGATATTCCAAGACGTTGATGTCTCTGGATGGGTTTTCTCATGCTGTATTTCTTTTTATGGGATATATAGGAATAAAACCAGGCTCAGACCCTGCTATTTCATAGTAAATTGGTGGAAACATCCAGGTCCAGTCCATCAAGTTGAGCAGAAATCCAGAGCAAGGAGGGCACTTTTGGATGGACTGGTTCATGCTGGAGAGAATTCCCTCCATCCAGCCCTGAAGGTGACATCACTTTAAAGAATCCCACAGGGATAAATCACCAGACAAATCTAGAAATAATTTTATCATCCTTAGAGCATCTTTCATTCTCCTCCAGAAATGATTTTGAGTTTCTGCCTGAGCAACCCTTGGGCAACTTACAGGAGCTTTGGGAATATTCTGAATATTCAGGCTTCTTTTTTTTTTTTTTAGCTGCTCTGGTACAAAGCCGATGGGATTTATATTTAGTCTGTGTTCCTCTCCCTATTTTATAAACACAGGAATTCTGAGACAAAATAATAATAGTGTGAAAATGGACCAACCGCAGTGACGGCAAAGGCAGGGATGGACTTTGGAGTTTATAGTTACCCAGCAAATGTTTGGCTCCAACAGTGGGTCCCTCATGTAAGATTCACTTTTAATTACCCACTACACTCATATCTGAGTCAAAAAAAATAAACAGAGATAGGGAGAAGGATACGAAAGGCAGTGGGCATGAAATCATGGAGTGGAAACCCGAAATGATGTATTTGCTTAATTTAACCCAGGCAGCTCAGCCATGGCTCTGCAGTGCCCGTGTGGGCAGCTGGGGATTTGTGCTTTTATCTGCCCAGAGAAGATTTCATGCCCTTGGTTTATTTGTGTAACTCTGCTCCATTTCTAACTGCAGAAGCACATGCTATTTACCCTTTTGAAAAAGGTTGTCAAAATTTGTAGATATCACATGAGTGCCTAGAACATAAGAAATAAAAAATATTTTCTTTTCCATGTCCAGTAAATAATAAATATTTTAGATTTCATCCTTTAGCTGGTCATTTGACTTTTCCAGTTGGAAACATTGCTGCTGTACAAGTCAGGAGTCACTCTAGGAAAAGAGTGGATGTTAAATTACATTTTCAGCTATCTTGACAAGCCGTACTTGGCACAGTTTTCTCAGGGAACAAGCTGGTCTATAGATTTCTGAGAAATTAAAACCATATGGCAACACCTTGGAGAAAAAAAGCAGCCCTTCTCTGGAAGCATCCTTGGAGTTTTCAAAATGTATGCGAATTAAATATAGTCCTGTTTATTTAGAAAGAATCTTCTTGGATTAGAGCTGGACCCCTCATTCCTGCTCCAAGAATTAAATTGCCAATAAAGCCACAATGGAAGAGAACCTCATGACTGCATTTCTGTTAATAAACTCAAGCTGAATTTTGGGTTCATTTTGGCTAAACTTGGCTTTTCTGCAGACATTTAAATTAGGACATCAATTGGAGGATGAGGGGTTTCCTCTGATAATTGTGATAATGTTTCACTGGGAGCAGATTCCATTTGTCACTGGCATTGCCAAGGCTACAGAGGATGGCAGGTAAAGTTCAAAACTCCTGTCAGAGATAAACTGGAGCTCTGCAGAGCAGCACTGACCTGGCTCTGAGGACAGCTGGGGAGAGGAGGGCTCACAGAGAGCTTCAGGGCACAAAGATCATTCAAAAAAATCCCATTTGGAACACAGTGTCAGGGAGCTGGAGCCCAAGAATGCAGCTGGACATGACCATGTTCTTTAGTAAATTAACCTGAATGGTTTCTTATGAAAATGTAGAGTCTCATTTCTGCAGGGCAGTGAGGAGAAGCTGCCTCACGGCGCCTCCTCCTCCTCCTCACGTGCCGCAGCTGGAAAAAGGTGCTGGAAAAAAAGTCCCTTTCCTCCTGAATTATCTGGTGACATTACAAGCTTTGACAAGAAGAGAAATCTCCTCCAACTCCTCCCCGGCCCAATATGTGGTCAAATATATGACTTCAGCGGAAAGCATTTGATTAGATGGATGTAGGGGATATAAAACCCTTCAATTGGGGACAGATCTTTTCATATAGGAAACATATTTTCAATGTTGGATTTTATGGCAGCGAGGAAGTGCGTAAAAAACTTTTCAGCAACATAATACCCGAAAAAAAAAAGCTGAAAGCCCTCAATTTTCCCCTGCCTCTGCTGCTGTAGACTTCTTGTATATTTGCACATTTGGATATGATGACAATTAGTTCTGTGCTGCGGGACTGGATTGATTTCGCTGCCTGGGCCCCGTCCAGCTCAAACCTCGCAGGTTCAAATACAGAAGCTTTTGGTTAATGAACTCCAGAAAGTGTAAAATCCTGAGGCCCTGCAGTTACACGATCGCCCTTCCCAACAGCAGCACTAATATCTAACAAGGCCAGCTACTGTTCTACCCCTTTAGAAGAAGCTCATAAAAAGGAGGTTTAATTTGTCTGGGAAAAATAGACTTTAAAATAAAATTAAAAAAAAAAAAAAGAAAAAAAAAAAGCACAGTGAGTTCCCTGGTGGAAAAACATGCCTTGTATTATGGAGCCTTCCCCATGAAATGTCTTGGAAATTAAGCAAAGTTAACATGTCCAGTTGGAGCCGAGCCAGGAAATGAACAGTGGATGTTCTCTTGTAAAAATCCTGAAAGCGGCGAGGAACCCATAAACAGTTTGCAGAGTGAGGCGAAATGGAGCACTTTATGTTCCCTAATGGAAATTCAGCTTATTTGTACATGGATTCAAAGGGACAACGTGATGTCATCAAATGATTGAAGGTCAGCAGCATGGCAAGAGTCAATATTCAGTGGTGGATGGAAACATCCCATTCTTCCTGAGGTATTTTGGAGGATCCACCAACAGTGGGGTTTGTCTTGGCCCTCTGGAGCTGGTACAGGAAAACCTCAGCAGCTCTATTCCTGGAATTGCAAGGTGGGAAGTTTACTGTTACCATCAGTCTAAGGAGGGCCTGCAGGAATATTGGGAAAAATTTGTGTTGGGTTCAGCAAACAGAGACATTTTCTAGAGAAAACCTCACCTTTGGTGATGCCTCAGGTTTAGCTTTTCTATTTTCCCAATTCTGTGCTGCATTAGTGTGTGGCTCTGGGCTCACATCAGGGGATGCTGAGCTCTCTGCACAGAGCAGGGACACAAAACAATTCCTGCTCCAGCTGGGCACCAAGGACAAAGGATCCAAATCTCAGCCCAAGAGCACAAACACCGTGGGCTGGAGAGAGAAAAACAAGCAGGATGGGACTGGATGGGCTGCAGCTGGAACTGGACAATGAACTGCAATGTGCACATGGAGCAGAGCTGATCCCAGGGAGAGACCCCGGCAGCGCTCGTGCATTTTGGGACCATTTGGGTTCATCTTGGGTGCAGCCCTGGCTGGGCTCTTGTGCTGCCCGAGGTGGATCTATTTGAGACTTCTTAATAAATCCCTGCTTTATTCTGTAGTTCATCCAGTCTCTGTTTTAGGTCAGCCTTCTCAAGGCATCATTGGGCGGTGGGGCTGAAGGAACCTTGTGTGGGCAGAGTTATCTCCGGGATTACCAGGCAGATGTGGAGGTCAGGGGTTCCATTGCAGATTTCCTACAGAAATTTCCAACAGTTTTCCTACAGAAAAAGGGCAGAGATGAGAAAGTGTCCTTGGAAGGCCAAACTTCCTCCTGAGGAGAAGGATCTGGGATGTCTCTCAGCCTTGGACTTGCAGCCAGACACCCTTTCCTTGTGCTCTGAAATGTGAGATTTGAGCCCTGCTTTCACAGGATGACTTCAGTTTGTGCAGTGGTGTCGAGCCTGTGGTAGAAAAGCTGAATTGTGGAGCATTGTCCAGCTCTGATAGAATTTTCCTGAGGTAGGAACAGCCCTTCCATGGTTTGTCCAAAGGCAGAGCAGAGCAGAGCGGTGGAAGGTGCAATGAGGGGCTTACAAACAGGTAAAGAGGAATATTTTTGCTCAGGTAATATAATTGCCCTAAATTATTGAGACCTGCAAGGGTTTGTTCCTCAGCAGTTACCTGAACATCCTCAAAGCTCAAGTTTCACTAAACAACCCTTTTTTGACCCCTAAAACAGTCTTAATGAAAGGACACTGCCTCCTTAGCTTCTTGAGCTGAGTCTGATAGTGACTTTTGAGTCATTTCTGCTCTTTATCTGAGTAGTTTTGTTCATCACTGTCATTTCTGTTGTATGAAAACATCCACATCATTTTGATAAGGGCTGTCTTGCACTGCACTCAGTTCTAAGCATTACCATCCATTCAGAAATTGAATAAAACCTGGTCTAACTCAATTTTAAACAGAAAGAACCAATTCAGAATTAATCTCTAATCAAGGATGAGTTTGCAAATCTAAACTGGTAATAGAACTCTACATCCTGGACTTGGTAGGAATATTAAAATCCTCATCAGGAATGGTCAGACTGACAAGAGAGAATAAAGAAATAATAGAAATAACGAACATAAAAGACTCAAATAACAGAACTCAAGATTCACGGAAGGAGCACAGAGCTCACCCAGGAATCTCTCCAGGCTGTGGTGCTCTGTACAGACACAGCTGGATTTCCTTTACAGATGTTTTCCTGCGGGGTTTTTTGGAAGGGATCAGGACGATACTGGTTTTTATAGAAATCCCCAGGCACAGCAACATGACATGAGATTCCTGAGGTCAGCTGGAAGCAAAGAGCAGAATACAGGAGAATTTTGTTCCCTGACTTCTATCTCCTAAGCATTTTTTTTATTCCATGGATTATGATCCATTCACTCAAAGACAATTTCTGAAATAAAGTGAGAGCTTGTACCCTGAAAAAGATGGGAAATATTCAACCACTTACTAAGAAATCAATGCTAATTTCTTAAAAATTAAAGCTCTTCTTTTCAGTTTCTTCCTTTTGAAGGTAACTTCTCAATCATTTGATTTTTTCCAGCACTCATTTGTCTCCCACCTTGGCAGGAGGTGAGTGCAGATTCAGTGGAACAAATCCCCATTTCATCCCCTTGCTGTATTTCATGGCAGCTGCAAATTTGGAGGTAGGAGAGATGGGCCAAAAACCAGGTGGTGGGCTCCAGGAGCAGATCATTTAGGAGTGACATTTATTTGTATAAAAAATAGTGCCTTCCCTTCCCTACCTGTAAGGCAGGGCCCTTTTCACGACTCTTGCCCACAGTCGTAAGAAAAGCAAATTGGAATCAAAGGAGATGCCAAGAACAGCACTTGCTGGTTGGGAACATTACTGGTTTATTATAGGAAAATACCTGTATCACACTCGTAAAGAAACTGTTAAAAATGTAGGTAGGCTCTCCTTTCTACCTCCTTCCACCTCCCCACACCTCCACACAAACCCTGCCTTTCTTCCCACCCCCAATTCCAGCCAATTTCTTTCCCTGAGCATCAAGGAAATCCCAGACAAAGAATATTGGAGCAGGAGGAATCTCTCTTTCCACTCTGATACCAGAAGATTTCAACCCCAAAGGTGCAGCAGGGATTTCACTCCCAAATTCTGCTTAGGAGTTGCAATCCCAGGTTTGTGTCCCTTGTACTTATCCTGCCACAAGCAGATGAGATTCTAGAAAGTTGAGTTGGAGACACCTCCAGATGTTGCTGGGAGGAGGAATTGAGGAGAATAATGCACAAGTCTTTCTTCCTCAGCCTTCCTGGGGAGCTCTTGGGGCTGGAGCTGAGCAGAACCCACTGAAAAAAGCAGAGAATTTAAACGTTGTTTGCTTGCAAGTCGACTGAAACCAAATCCTGATAACAGGGCCGAGTCCTTGTGGGAGCTGAGCCAAGTCTTCCACACATTCCCTCAGGTAGGAAACTGCTGAGCAGCATTTCAAAGCCCAGTCCCTCCCAGCTTTTCCTAAAAGAGCTCTTTGGTGGCTCCCTGCGCTGTGGTTTCTGAGGCTCCCGGGCTGGACATGCTAGTTCCCCACAGGACACGGGCATGGAGCCTCTCAGGGAGGGGTTTTCCCTGCTGGACAGATCCATACCCCCACCCTGTGGCATGACCTGGAGCCCACAGAGCTTCAGCATTCCTGCTCCGACACCCCCCTGCCACCAAGCTTGGAAAAAAAAAGGAGCAGGATGGATCAGAGGGGTGACAAAGAGAATGTGACTCCAAACTACTAGAGGACAGCAAAATGCAGAGCTCGAGTCCTCTCCAGGCACAGCACAAAACTGAAATAAAATTCACTGTATCAAGAAAGATCCTCTGGCTTCTCCTTCCACGGGGACAGACGAATTTAACACCTGGAATGCAGCCAAAGGTTGAAAGATCTCATAACTTTAATGTCTGCACCAGACTATTTCATTGCTCTACAACGTTTTCATTCCCAATCAGAACATCCACCCTCAAACCCTCTGCATGAAACTTTCCTCCAGCAGCCCCCACAGGGGGAGCACAGCAGGTTTTGGGAATTATTATGGATTCAGACAACCAGGGGTTCTCCACACCCAGAGCCCCAATTTCTGTTATGCCACTGTAAATCTAGAGAAACTCCAGTTATTCCACTGGGCTTGGGCTCGGGGGAAGCCAAAGTAAACACAAAGGCTTGTCAAAGGAGTTATATCACATTGGCAGCTGCGTAAGTGAAAGCATAATTTGCACTATTTTTTAATAATATGGTGTCTTAGATCATTAAGAATGAGGTCCTGCACACCCAGCCATGAGGAACTTTCTTCATGGGAGCAGCTCCTGTGCTGGACAATCATGTGAGGAGTGGGAATGTGCCAGATGTTGGCATTTGAGCCCAATCCATCCTGACTGGCAGCAGCTGGAGCTCTGGTTTGCAGTGCTCGGACAGAAAAATATCTGCTGGATCAGGCCCTGCTGATAACAGCACCCTGGGAGGATAAAAATAATAGCTGGGAGACCTTGCAATAGGGTTCTGGTGGATTCTGAAAGAAAATCTGGAAACTTTGGGGTGGTAAGTCTTGTAAAAGATGTAAAAATCGGCCTGGCTTTGTGTGACACTCTCAGAGGCAGGTGAGGGATGGAACTTTTGGCTTCTCTGAACTATTTGTCTTTAAAATCACATGGAAGATGGGAAGGAAGTGACAATTCAGAAAGAAATCCCTCGTGTTCAGATCTCACCCCTCAATGCTCCCTGTGAACCAGCAAATAAAGAAAATTCCTGTCTCAGGCATGGCTTGAGCAGAGCCCAGATCCTCCCCAGGCACCCTGCAGGACACACATTCATCCCCATTGATATCCCAGGAAAATCACACCCAGCTCTTGGCTCCAGACCTGGGAATGCAGGAGCAAACGGAGGGAAATGAAAGGAGGAGTTGGGAGGGCAGATCCTGCTCCTTCTGAACTCAGGACAACACTCTGGGTTGTTCTGGTTTTGTCCCAGATGAGGTCCTGGGGACAATTTTCCACTCTGGGGAAGGTTTTGTTGGGTGTCAGGGAAAGGTTCCTCACCCAGAGGCTGCTGGGCACTGCCCAGGGAATGGGCACATTCCCAAGGCTCACAGAGCTCCAGGAGGGTTTGGGCACCACTCCCAGGGATGGCCAGGGAGGGATTTTGGGGTGTCTGTGCAGGGCCAGGGATTGATCCTTGTGGATCCTGGATGATCCTTGTGGGTCCCCCCCAGCTCAGGATATTTCACAGTTCTCTGATTCCATGAACAAAAGTAAAACATTGCATTCAACTCCTTCCAGGTAGGAGATTTCTGGGGGTCTAGGAGTGAGAAACTGAGTTTGTTGGGGGCGTGTTTTCAAAGGAAACTTATTCCAATATGCCTTTAAAAATTATGTTCCAGGAAAACACAAGAAAATTATGTTCCCCATTTCTCCCTCCCCCAGCCCAGATTCATTCTGAGACATAAACCAACACCTTGAGATTTCTTTTTGAAGGCTCCTTTCTTCAGCTTTTTGGAGACAAATTTTACCTTGCTTAGAGTTTAAAATAAAAAAAAAATATTTAAAAAAAGACCAAAAATCAATTACCCAGGGGTTTTTATGGAGTGGGGAGGAAGTAACTCACCCCATTGGTCATAAATTGATTTCTGGAGGCACAAGGACCAGTAAAGCCCAGTCCTTTGCCACATTGCCCTGGTGTGGAGCTTCCTGCAGGTCCCACGATGTGGGGCAGCCCCTGAGGTGCACAATTTGCAACAGAGGCTCCTCATTGCCGAGCTGCCCTGCCACAGGGAGCCGAGATGTTTTCCTTGGCCAGAGGAACTGCAGGAAATAAATTATTCTGCAGCCAGAGCTGGGCATGGGGTACAGAGAACTGGACACCTTCCCAGTGGCCTCTTGCCTGGAATTGGCTCTGGATTCACGGGGCTGAGCGGGATTTGCAGGAGGCAGATGTGGATTAATTCCCAATTCTGTGGATTAATTCCCAATTTGAGTTTATCTCATCATGTCACAAAAGGACAAAGTGGTGCCTCAGCAAATCTCCCTCAGCAGGACCCAGTGTGTTGTCTCCTCCCAGAGCTGGGAAACTCAAATTCAGCCCCATCTTGGCATGTTTGGTGCTCAAACCTTGTGTTTTATCACCTCTCACAGCTGGACAGAAAGACTCTCAGGTAAACTCATTTCTCGTGTAACTCCATCAAAACCATGTGTGAAGGTCTCCTAAAATTACGTGTTACTGTGAACCCCATGGCAATGGCAGTTATCAAAAAAGGGGGAAAAAACCCTCAGACAATGTTCCTTTTGCCATCAAATCCATTTCCATTCGGGGTAGAGAAAAAAATCCTCTCAGCTTTTGCTTTTAGTCATTAAAGGTCAAATTAAAACTGGCATTTTTGATAATCACTGATGGAAAAAGGTGATGAAAAAATGAAATGAAAAAAATCCAATGGAAAAAACACTTTAAGATGAACTTAAATGCACTTTTCTTTCAAAAATAAGGTTGTGTGTCATCAGGTAAATAAATATAATAAATATTGTGTTCTGTTATGACTTATCTGGCTCTACTCAAGTGCCTGTCCTCCTCTCCTTAGGATTTTACTCCCTCATACCTGTGTGTCTCCAAAATCCATATTTAATATACATATTTAATTTACATATTTAGTGTTTTCAAGCAAGGAAGACAAGGCAGAACTTTATAATCCTGTCAGTCCTCCAGAGGTGCTGGTGGGGTTTCATGGAAGCCACAGCAGCAGCTGCTTCTCGTGTTGAGGAGGCAGCCCTGGGATCTCTCCTTCTCGGAGCTGTTCTGCACATTTACTGGAAAAGGAACGAGGAAAGTGCTCTCAGATGGGAAAAAATCACTTCCAGAAGCTGTTTCTGCAGCAGGTCACACAGTAGCTGCTGGGAAGGACCAACCCAAATCAGGGCAATGCAGGGTGGCAGCTCCAGGCTGACATTTGGCTCCGCTGCCCGCTGAGATTTTCCTCCTGCCAATGTTTTACAATGACCCAATCCCACATTTTACCTGACAAAGTGGGGAATTTACTCCTTCCCAGCTTTATTTCCCCCATCTGAGAACTCCTCCAGCAGAAATCCATCCCATGTGATAAGGTAAATCCTGCATTATTAAAAGTGAGGGGAAGGGAATTCTTTTGCAGTGCTGGTGAATATTTGAGTGGGTTTTTTTCTTTTTTTTTTCAGGATGTCTGGCTGTTATTTCATCTCGCTCATCCACACAAAATAATTGGGAAGTCAAAGCACAGCAAATATCTCCTGGTGCTCGTTGGCCAGGACTGGGACATTATTGGGGAGTTAAGTGGATAATGGTGTGAAATAAGCCTATAAAAACCAACACACTTCAGAGTTAATATTTTTTCAGGGTGCAGTTAAGTTACTGTGACACATCTGTCATAACTCTTCTGGGGAGCTTCAGAATGTGTCTGATCTTTCCCCCTCAGAGCTGAAATGGATCTCCTGAGCTTCAGGAAACCCAATCCCCACAGGTCACTGGCAATAAGCTCTGCAGTGTCAATACAGGCTGTGGTTACAGTGGCAGCCTGCAAGAATCCAAGGCCTCGTCCTGGCCTGAGGAATCTTCATTTCCACCTGTGCCCCCCTTCTGAAACTCATTTTCCAGGGTCTGGCTGGGATATTCTGGCCCCCCTATCCTGGGGAAAGTTCCTAAGTTCCTGCACCAACCCTTTTAAAATCTCTGAAAACTTCTGGATGAGGAGAATCACAGAATCCTGTGAAGGCAGTGGTTGCTTTCCTGGGCTGGGATGGACACTGAGGCAAAAAAAAACAACCAAAAAAACCAAAAAAACTCCCTGATTCATCTGTTCTGTTTGGGTTTTAATACTTCATTAAGAAAAGCATTTGGCACTAAGATTTTCTTTCTAGCTGAAAATAAATTCGGATGATTAAATTTTATTATAAACTAATGGAGGCTCTAAAAAAAGTTGAGTAAAAGGTTCCACACATCAAATATAAATGTCATTATAAGGCAAATATTCTGGGATGTTTGGAAAGCTGGAGTTCCTGGGCTGGTTTATCTGAGCACTGATGATAAATTCCTCTATGAGGAATCACTCTATCACCCTGCAGTGATAGAGTTGTCCAAGCTAAAACCAACCTCCCTGCACTTTGGAAAGTGGCAGTTTTCTGTCCCCAGGTGCTGTTTGTGCTCCCAAACCAAGCAGCAGAGAGGCAGAACCAGAGACTGCAGTGACCAGCTCTGCTCTGGGCCCCAGACACCCAAAACTTTGGGATTTCTGTCCAATACAGTATGGAAATCTCAGTTCTCACTCTGGGTCTGGGCTGGCTTTGCGGTTTCAATCCACGTTAAAGGAGGAGAATGAAAAGGAACTGAAGTTATTTATGTATAAAAATGGAAATGTGTTGGATTGCTACACCCTTCAAGGACTGTTGTGGGTACCTGGGATTAAATCCTGCACTTTTAGGCCGAGCTCTCACAGATCCCATCCTCTGCTTCGTGTTAAGCTCTGATTTCCAGGATTCTGTCCGAGCTCAGCCAGGAGAGGGGATTCATTTCCAAAGGAACAGACCTAGCTCTGGGTTCTGCTTTCAAAGAAACCTGAGGGTGTCTGGGCTCAGAAAACATCTTCAAACCCAAACCATCCTCCCTGGCTTGGCCTAAACCCAAAACCCAACAGCAGTTTGCTCCGTTTGCAGGACAGAGGGGAAGGAACCGAGTGGAATCTCAGTTTCCAGCTTTGAAATATCTGCAGACATTGCCTTTTAATAGGGATATTTAATGCCATCCAATGATTTGAGGGGGTATTAAATGAGGAGCAGATATTTAATCCTATGGCTACGGGGAAGTTTTGCAGCTCTGATATTGAGCTCCCCTCTCAGCACTAATACAAGGAGCTCCAAGGAGATGGTCGGGATATAAACGTTCTACAGAGCCCCAAGTTTAGAGCTAGAGGGGTTAAGGGCTTAAAATGGAACAAAAATTGAGTGAAATCAAATAAAATTCTCCTTTCTGTGCTGATGCAGTGGTGCTAAAAGGTTAACTTCCCAAATGGGTCCGCTCTGGAGCCGATCCTGTGGTGGCTCTGTGGTTTCCGCCTATATAAATTTGATAATATTTTACAAATGCAGTATATGAAATATATTCTTAACATGTGTTTAATACATTTACAATCTATTAAAATGAAAAACAGAATACGCTTCAAATACTGCTGGGGTATTTGCTTAATGCAGTATGTCTGGAACATGTTAAACATTATTTTAGAGGTAATTGAAACATTTCACACACATTCACCCTGCGTGCTGCGTGTGTGCACTGCATGCACTGGGGGCACACAGGATGGGTAGCCAGCCTGAGGATGGAGAGGTTCTGGCAGCACAAATTTCCCTGGAAGCACAAATCCCCTGCACCTTCACCCCCAGAGCTGGCGTGGCTCTCCCAGCTTCACTTGAAGCAAATAAATGAGATCCAAATTTACCCTGGGCAGGCAGTTCCCAAGTTGCAGGGTATGATTGCAGCTCGTTTCAGCACATAGCCTGTCAAAGCAGCCATTAAACCCTTCTCAAATGAATATTTCTGTAAATATACACGGGCCGGGAATATTCCTGGGTAAGTATTTGCTTAGTTTCACAACATGTTCCTCTCACTCATGCCAATGTTCCCAAAAAGTGAACAAGGTGTGGGGAGTAATGATGGAGTGGAGTCCTCGTTCCTGCCCAAATAAATGGCCACAAAGGCTTGATTATAGTCTTTTTCTGTTAATTGCAGGCTTTTCCTCATTATCTCCATTTCACGTTCCTGGACAAGGCAGGGTGATTAATAAATTAAATATCCCTCGTTAAGGCGATAGAGTGGCTATCAGTGCTCCTGGTTTAGTGGAGAGCAGTGAAAAATGGGGTTTATTTCCACGTGTCCCACACTTCTGCCTCCTCCCTGACATTTCCTCCTCCACTTTTGGGATAAGGAGCCCACACTTCACTTGCCACGGAGCTTTATTTTCCCGTTTCTCAACCTAAAGCACCAAATTGTGCCATAAATCCCGAGGGAGATGGGAGTTGCACTGCAGGCTGCCTGTCAGGAGAGCTGCACCTCGTGCTGAGAGATTTGCAGCTTGGACAGAAGCCATTTGTGTCCCATTTAAGCTCAAAAAATCTCTGGCTTTCCTTTGCTCACACAGCGATGTTTTGTTTTGTGTTTGGGATCCAATCTTTTTAGAGATAGGAAAGCAAATTTATTCAGGAAAAAACAACATGAGGGATGAAAAGGAAGAACTCTGTGCTGGTGAAAATGAGATAAGAGCAGTGCTTGGAGAGTTTCTGCCTCAGTCTGGGACAATGAGGACCTTGATGTCTCAACTTCTTGTTCCCAGTGGAGCCTTTCCTCCATCCACAGCCTCCTCCCAACTTTTTTAATCCTTCTAAAATCCTCTCCCTCTGCCAAGTAATGTGGGCAGCCATAAATTTGCCCCAGTGGTGGTAGACTGCAAACAATTCATCATTTCAGCCTTGCTTCGGACACTCATTCAAGCTGGGAGCCATTAGAAGCAAAAATACAATTAATCAAAGCTTTAAACAGACAGAATTAAGTCTCATTAGAGGGGTTTGGGCATGTTCAGTAATTTCTCTATCATCCTTTCTCTGTAGCTCCTTCAGGGAGTTGTCTCAGCACACACGTTCAGGTAAAATGGAATTATTCTGAAATTATTTGATGTGAGGGAGCAGATAATAATTTTCCAAGGGCAGCTCCAGCAAAAAACTTCATTTTTATGTATCCTTTTACTGTCCCTCTCCACATTTCATGCAGGCAAGCAGAGATTGTACTTTATATTACACTTATTTCAACAGAAATAAATTTTTTTACTAATGGAAGCTCAGGCTGTGTGATTATTTAAAAAAATAAGAATTATTCCCCATTGTTTATTTATAATAAGTATAAATATAATAAATATATAAAATATAACATATAGCATATAATATATAATATATAATATATAATATATAATATATAATATATAATATATAATATATAATATATAATATATAATATATAATATATAATATATAATATATAATATATAATATATAATATATAATATATAATACGTAATACGTAATATGTAATGTGTAATATGTAATATATAATATATAATATATAATATATAATATATTATTTTTATATATATATAATGTATATTAAATATATTATAAATAATGGATTTATAAATGACAAAAAATCCTCTTCTTTTCCAGTTGTATTAATGTTCTCTGTTCCTGCAGATGCTTTAAGACGTCTTGCAGACAAATAGGACAAACTGTGAAAGGGTTTTGCTAAAAATAAACTGTTAATTTTATCTATAAATGTTCTATGTTCCTCACCGAGGGCATCTCTGAATGGTCCCTTAAAGCTCTTTTTTAAAGATCTCTTTAAAGGTCATGGCAGATCTTAAATGTAAATACTAAATTTAAATTGAAATATGTAAATATAAATGTAAATATAAACATGAATGTAAATTTACAGTGATTGTCTCTGTATTTTGTGCTGGTTTGAGCTGAGCTCTGAAATGCCCATCAGCTGCTTTCCAGAAAGTTCAGGAATCATTTCCAACCCCCTGGATAATTCCCATTATTTCCTCTTTCTGCCTGATTTTGTAATCCCCGATTCCCTGAAAAGTTTTCCTGAGGAGCAAAGAAGCCCCAAAATCTCCCCAGTTTCATTTGGTTCTCATTTTAAGCCCTGGATTTTCGCACCTCTGGGAAATGGAGACACAACCAGCACAGGAATTTGGTTTCTGTGTGAACATTTTTGGCAAGGCAGGTTTGATTCCTCGCCTCCTCCCTTTCCTTTCATCTCCTCCTCCTCCTCCTCCATCCCACCCCATCCAAACCCCAGGTGCCCTTTCCAGCCCAGGAGCCCAAAGGAAAGTTTGGAGATTACAAATTGGAATAAACTTCATTTCAACAGTAAACAAGCACAGAAACGACCACATTGGTGTCAGGTTCTTGATAAATATTAGGCCTGACGTAGGTTGGGGTTTTTCCTTGGATTTCTGCTTGGTCTTGGAATTCCAGGAATCCTTTTTTTTTATTTTTTCATAGTACATATTTTTCTTTTTTTCTTTATTATTTTTTTAATGAGCTGAAGTCATTTTCCAGCCCTTGACCATGGAGTGTATTGTATTCATCATGTAGTGACATGGTCACAAGCAGAAAACTGTCTGAAATCATGTCTTGAACAGACAAATTTAGCTGCAGATATTTATTTTTCATGATATAAGAAGAGGTGTTAACCAAGGGCCGTGTTTGGTGGGTCATAGTGGCAGCTAATTTTACAGAGGAGAATCTACAGGATCATTAATTTAATTTAACTTAATTTAATTTTCTTCTATTTTATTTTACTTTTTCAACACTTGTCCTGTGGAGTCCTCAAACCCTAAACTTTGTACCCGAATAAAAACCCCACAGGCACCGACTTTGCAAAGCAATGAGGAAATTTCCACATGAAAAGTCCCGAAAGCTGCCAGGGCAGGAATTCTGTGGCTGAAGCAGAACTTATTAACCACAAGACATTGCTGAAATATCAACCAGATGCTTTGCCCCATCCTAGGCTGAATTTTAACTCTGTGTATGAATCAGCTCAGGCAATTTTTTAATCAAGGACTGGCAGAAGAGTGAAATCATCGTGTGATACAAATGAGAAAAAATTGATTTTATATAAAATAAGAGACTCTGAGGAAATGAGAACTCTTCAAAAAGGGGTGAGATGATGACAAATTGAACTTTCCAGGTCTAAGAAGCCTCGAGGTTTTTTTTTCAGAGCCGTGTTTCAAATATAGGAGTGGCTGAACCGCAGAGAAATCCGACTGCCCACATTTTCCAGTGAGTGTCCCTTGGAAAACAGGTGACTTTGCTGGTGTGGAATGAGAGGTTTGAAAAATCTCTGCAGTGGATGAATCTAAAATAAAGTTTAATCAGGACATGGCAGCCCGGAGTGCCTCCCTCTGCTCAAAGATTCAGAAATCTTTACACAATGCAGTGACTTTCAGCAGACCCTGAATAAAACTGTGATGGCAGAATCCAAGTAAATAAATTAGGATTTATGAAGGTAACTCTCCACATTCCAATATTTGCTTGGATCCCATCCACTGGAGAGATTCTGCCTCATGGGTCTTCCAGAGCTCACCCAAAAGTAGAAAATATTTTTAACTTAAGGAGCACGGGATCCATGTGGAGAAGGATTAAAGCCCTGAAAGAAATAAAAGAAGAGCTGGGAATTCTCAGGTCTGTGGGAGCAGTAGTGCTGAGCCACCACATGGAATTTGGGGGATTTGGCAATGGAGCCCTGAGGAGAAGAGCCACCCCTTCCACCCTGACACTCTACTGGGTTATTTAAAAAATCCTGGGCAATTCCAGCTAGAGATGTGGATATTTGGTTGGATTTTAGGGATCAAACAGTGATACAGCTGATGGTTTGCTTCCACATCACTCCTGCCTGGTGTGTGATGTTCTGACAATATTCAGGAGCTGCATTCCTGATGGTGCCCAGATTCCTGCTCTGATCAATTCCAGCAGGTTGGATGAGCACTGCAGTCACATTGTCAGCCAAAAAATGCATTCCTCCCATCCCTGGCCAGCAAAACCAAACTATTCTGAGTGTTAAACACCCTTAATTAACTCATCAAAAATAGCATGGACTTAATGAATCTGAAATATCTGCCTGGTGTTTTCATTTCCCTGTCCCTTCCTGCATTATCTCTCAGAGCCCTGCAGCTGCCCCACCTCAGCCTGTGGCCTGGGCCGGGCTGGGTTTGTTTATTTGTGCTCAGGCTGGAAACCTCCAAAAATAAATGAAGGATCAGGTGTGGAGCAGTGATGCTGGGTGACTCAGAGGTGGCATCAGGCCCAGGAGTCACCACTGCACCCATGGCCTGGGTGAGGGCACCACAGCTTCTGCCTGGGCCTGGGCGAGACAGGGCCTCAGCCTTCCCGTTGGTCATTTTTGATCTAGATTCTTGTTTTCTCCACTTCTCTTTGTTTTCTCTTTTGTTCCACTTGTGCAAATGGTGCAAAATCATCTGAGTTGCCTTTTACTGTGAGTTATTCAAAGCTTTGTCAGAGAGCCCAAGAGCGTGGCAGTGCTGGGGTGTCTCCTGGCCTTCACCTACTTCCAGGCTGCCTTAAATAATGAATTTTTCAGCTTGGATTGGCTTTTCCCTGATGAATAGCGGCAAGAATGGGCTCTGCTGAGTTTTCCTCACAGCATCCCAGCCCTTGCTGGTGAAAGGAACAGGAATCAGGGATGTTCTGCAGCTCCCAGGATGAGTCACGGCTCCTCCCGGGGTGTTTTTCCTACAAATATTGCTCAAACAAAACAAACAAAACAATTGGTGGCTGGAGCCTCCCTCGGGTGCCTCAGAGATGGAAGCGTCCTCTGGGTGGGTGGCCAGGGAGTGGCTTCAGCTGAGGCTGGGACAGGGACATTGGCAGGGACACCGCAGGCTCTGTGTGGGGTCAGGCTGGCACTGGGTACATCCAAACCCCAAAGGAATTCTGTGGGGTGCAGAATGCGACAGCAGCTTTGGCTCTGGTGTTCCCACCCTTGATACCTTGGTTTTAAGTTTTTTCTGTTCTATTTTGGTGTCCAGCTTTTAGCTTTATTGAGTGTTACTAGGATTTTTTCACAGGGTGGTGAAGACAAAACAATCCTATTCTAGCTGGAGACTCAAGGACAATCTCTTCAAACTTCAGGCCCAAAGCACATGAAATAACATGAAAAGAGGAGGGTGGGCAAGCAAGCAAGGAGGACGAAACTTCATCATTTAATTGGACAGTTGACGCCTGTATGCAAATGGACTAAAACTTATAAAAATGTGAGATCTCACGACCAAGCCCTCTTTTGCTTCCATCTTGGAGCCATCCAGGTACTGCCAGGGTGTGGCCTTTGAAGGCTCTTCAGTAAATATCCTCTTTATTCCTCTAAACTCCCTCTAGCCTCTGTTCCAGCTCCTCAAGGCATCAACCTCTCCAGGTGTTTGTCTCTCCCCAGGGACACGGTGACAGTCATGAGCTGTCCCTGCTGTGTCCCCCACACCTCCCACAAGGACAGATGCTCCAGTCACACCTCCCTGAACCCACAGGTGTGCCCTTGCCGTGACAGAATTCCCACCCCTATGCTCATGGATCCGATTTGGTTGATGGGGCCCTCATCCTTTCCAAGTTTCATGGTGAGTTAGCCCCATATTCCTTCCCAAAATTCTCTTATCTTTCCACTTTTAGAAAATATCCCCTGCTCCTAAAATTTCCAGCCTTTTTCCAAATGACTTACTCTTTTTATTTTCCTTTTTTTTTTCTTTATTTCTTTTTTTTTTTCCTACCCTGTAAGAAAGTGAAATCTGTGTGCTTGCTTATTAAGCCACTTTATTCTTGGCAGGCTTTGAAAAAAAGCTCTACTTCAGCAATTTAAGCTTTTCTTCCTGGAGGCACAATACTCAGACACGAGGAAAAGTAAGTTGAGAAGACAAAATAAACATATTTTTTCAGGAAGACTCGAAGCCAAGTGGAACTTTCAATGGATAATTTGAGAGAGTTGCTGCTTTTGATATGCACAAATACATCCCAGCACTGCAGGCACACACCACATCCCTGGATTCTGTGGAGCTGGACAGGGAGAGGGGGGAAAACCAGAATAGATATTGCAGTTTGTGCCTCACAATGGCTTTGAAATGCAAGCACGGCTCAGGAAAGGTTGCGTGAGTTCATAAATGATGAATTTGTGTTGCCCAGACTAAAGGGAGGAAGGGAAAGATCCTCCATTTTTAACTCATCACTAAAAGATTCCAGAACATTTAGGCATCTAGAATACAATATCTTGAAGCTTGTATTTGCTTTCTACTCTACATTTATTTGCTTAAATTAGAGGAGATAAGGATGACTGGATTTACATTTTGGTCTTATTCACACCAAATTTATTAAAAATTATGGCAGATTCATTGTTGTGATGAATTTCCATTCTCCCAGGAGGTTAAAGGTGCTGGCTGGACACCAACCAGATTCAAAATATCCTGGACAATAATTAGGGTTTTATCTGTAAGTTTTAATTAGTATTTTCAAGATCTTTAATAGGGTATTTTTCCTTAAATTGAAGCATTTTTATCCAGCAAAAAGAGCCCAAATAGGAAGACTGGGTGAACAAAAAAATGGTGGGAAATCAGCAGGGAAGTGATTCCCACAGATAAATACAGAAAATAATATAATAAATTGTTCCAGAGAGTTCTGGTCATGCAAGTCATTGCTGCCACAACATGTCCTCAAGCTGAAGACACCCAGATCTGTCACAGATCTGGAGCTGGTGTGTAAAAGGACTCAGGACTTTTCTCATGGAGCTTCTTTCTCCTCATTCCTTCTTTTATTCAGGACAAAGAGGCAAAACCTCCCACACGGGAAGGAAAAAATAGATTTCACCCCCAGCTCTGCCTGACTGTATGAGGTTTGTGTGTCTGCCACAACTTCAGGGCTTCACCCTTAGGGTGACCAGGGAGGACACTCTGGAAAATGGGAATTCTGGATCCTTTTCAGGCAATTTCAGCCTGGTTTTGTTCACAGTGATGAAGAAAACCAAGGGATTAAATGAATTCCAAAGTCCTGCACCCTTCAGGACAAACTCAATGCCAACAGTAATTTCTTATCACCCCAGTTTGAGTCACACCAGAACCACAGCGGGCAAGAACTGTGACAAGGTGGAATGGAACCTGTGCCATTGCAAACATCCCCACAAATCTCACCTTTTGTGTGTTTAATGTCCTTGAAACTGACTCCACCATCAAGGGTTTAATATGGAGAGAGAAACCCAGCTCAAACCCAGTTCAACAGAGCCCATGTCACCTTTTTCATTCCCATGGCCTCAGAAATGAGCAGAGCAAAAGCAAATGAGCAGAGAAAAAGTACAAAGCTCTGCATCACTCCAACTGAAATTGAATTTGAAATTTGGGTTATGCAACAACATGGCATTGTCTCCTTTTATTAAGGCCACCAGCTCCTGGAGGTCCTGGGCGTGTTATTGTTCTCAATTAACACACGTCTCCCCTTTCTCCCTGGAATCCTTCCCGCTGGTTTGCATTGTAACAATACCTCCAACTCATGGGCTCCAAGCTGGATTTCAATTTGTGAGGCCACTTTCGCTTCATAACCCACCACAGAATGTTCAGTCTCCATTTGAACATGTTGCATTAATTAAATTCCCAGAAACAAACAAACAAACAACAATTTCTTTGCTTTCTTTCTTATTAAGTGGCTTGGGTGTGAAGAATAAACCTTTACATTAAGGAAAAAAACCCTCAGCAAATGAAGCCAGACAGTAGCTGTGTCTTTTGGCAATGAGAATAATCTAATAAAACATCACCTTTCAAAGACAAAAAAAGTTCCTCTGGACACTCAGTAACGTCACCTCGGCACGAAATATATTCCACTCTTGGTTTGTGTTTTTTGGACCAACGCAGCTTAGGATGGTTGTTATCCCAAGCCCATGCCACCAGAGTTGGAATTAATAATATAAACGGTGAGCCCAAGCCCTGATTGACAGCTCTGATTCTGTTAATACCTCCTAGTTGGGCTTCCACCACGGTCAGAAGTTAAAATTTATTTTGACAAGCTTTCTGCTGGTTATGGAGGCTGGGAGCTTTATACCGGGGTATCCAGTGATTAAATATCTGGCATAGATTATCAAAAACCAGAGGGGGAAGGCAGGGAAGGCCTCTTGATGACAAACTGGATCCTGCAGCGCGGCCAACTTGGTTTTAATTAAGTTATTACCGCCCTTAATGGGAAGGGGCTGTTCCTTTGTTCTGTGGCAAGGCAGCAGACAGGGACTGAGCAGGGAATGTCAGCAACTCAATTAAGGCAGGGCTGCCTGGAGGATGCTCCCAGGGACACGGAGGTGGCCCCGGGAAGGAGCAGCCCGGGAGCAGCCGGGATTCCTGGGAGAACGGGGACGGAGTCTCAAACCTCACCAGGGTCAGCAGGAGCAAGTCAGGATTAAGGGGAGAGCTCCTGGCCTTAATCAGTGGGTTCAGGGTAATTAAAGGCAGAATTGCTGGGAGCCAACCCCTTTGTTTCCCAGGGCTGGGGAAGGATTGCCCCTGTGGTTCATTTTCCAAAGTGCCTCAGTGCACTGGATATTTCAAAGATAGTTTGTAAAACCAACATTTTATTATCTTCTTGATCACCTGCACCAAACCCCTTCAATATCAATAACAGAGAAGGCAAGAGAAGCCTGTTTTATTTTATTTCAAAACCTACAGCCTTATCTATATTTTATTTCAAAACCCCAGCTCAAAACATCATGACTGGCTCCAATTCAGGTTTTACTGACAACAATTTCAGCTCAGAGAAGTTTGGTAACACCAGCATGAAGAGGAAAACTAGACCAATTAATTTTCCACCTTGATTTTATAAAAATTACTGTTGTTGAACAAGAAATCTCTGAGATGCTGCAAGCCAGGAGAGAACTGTGCATCTTATAGAGAAATGTCTGAAAAAAAAAACCCTTTTGAAAAATTTTTTCTCTTCTGGAACACATAACCTGAGAATTAAAGATTCTCTGTGGAGTCATCCAGTCTCACCTTATAGAGCAACATGACTTGGTGTGGGGTAAGATTATGAAACCCACAGAATTCCCTAAAAAACTCCAGTGCAGAGCAATCCTTGTACAAAACCAAGCAGCAGCAACAAACACCCCATATCCCAGCCCACACCCCGCTGGGCAGGGTTTGTGTGAAGTGCAGTCAAGCAAGGATGCTCCATATGGTCACGAGAATCCCTGGGATAGAGGGAGTAGCCACCCAAAACCAAGCTCAGACTATACACTTTACAAAGAGGCAATCCCCGTGAAGGGTTTAGGAGGGAAAAAAAGAGACAGAGGTAAAAAAAAAAAAAAAAAAAAAGGAAAGAAAAAAAAAGAAAAAAAAAGAAAAAGCCATTTTCAAAGTCTAAACTTTCCTGGTCAGGGGTACGTGTGGAGCTGTGGGTTGTTCTCGCTGTGTGGGTGTGAAAGTACAACTGTTGCAATGTTTAAACTGGGGATATTTATTGGTTTTAGTGGTGAAATTCATGTGGATGGCAAAGGGACAGGGAAGAATTGCACATTTCTCCCTGTGCACACACAGCTGAGAAAGAACTGACATCTCCCTGCAGATAAGAACTGCTGCAAAGACTCCAGGGTGTCCAGAGGGGATCCCAGACAAAACTGGGAATAATTCCTAGAAGGTTAAGAGGAGGAAAAATTACACATTTTAATTGTTGAGAGGCAATGGGGATAGTGAATACATTAAAACCATAATTTAAATAAAATGTTATCACAGCTATAATAGCAATAATTATTGTTATTATGTTCCATTTTAACAGCACTAATCACTGTAAGAGCTGATATGGGCAAGATGAACAAAGTGCAAATATTTTACTGTGCACAAACTGCTGAGAACAAAGATATTCTGAAATCAGTTGATTTTAATCAGCATCTGAAGGATGAAGGGGTTTTTTTCAGTGAAATTGTCAGAATTTTGGGCACCCGAACAGTTCAGCCCAAAATATTTTCACTCTGGAATAAAATAAATATTTAGGAGCAGCAAGTGGCTCACTTGGAGGAAAAGTAAAAGAAAATCAGATTGGAGGGAGAGGGTTTTGGAGAAGTGTCTGCGGGGTTGGGATCTTCATGGAATGTTTCAGTCAATAAAAGAGAAAAGATTCCAAGCTACAAATGGAGAAGATAAGAGATATGAGAGATGTGATTGCATAAAACATTGGCTGCACCTAAATCAGGGATGCTCCTGGGAGGGAAACCTATCAAATATCAAGTGACATGTGAAATGTCACTGGAGAAAAAGCTGATTTTGTGTTGAGGGATGAACAATCATAAATGGCACCAACTGTTGTAGTTGAATCAGAGACAATACAAAGCAACACACTCTATTTTCAGAAGGCTTCAAACCTGGTTTTATTCCAGGATGCATGCTTTTTATACATTCTCACAAAACTCATAAGTTTACACTTTACTCATTGGTCACCAGAGACAAAGTGCTCATTGGAACAGGCAGTTGCAGGTTTCTCTTATTTCTCCTTCTATCTTTCTTGTTTTTGGTGTTAATGACCTTGGTAGGAAATTCTTCCAGGGGTAAATATAGATCCTTTTATCAAACTCCTCTCTGGCTCACAGAAGTCTCTGTAAAACCTCTTCCATAACCAACCAGAAATGGCACAGAATATTTGACATTTTCATTGTGGTTTTTGCTGGTTCAGCATGCCACTGCAAATTATCCTGGTGCCTTCTGAGAGTTCCTGCTCCAGAAACATCCATCCTCACCAACAGCTCCTTCTGATGGGCTCCCAGCATCCCTCTGGGACGTGGAGTTAATCCTGGGAATCACAAAGACCAGGAGAGGTCTGGGACAGGACACGTGTGCAGCACGAACTTCCCAGAAGACCTTCTTGCAGGCTCAACTTCACCAAATCGAGTTCCTCTGCTCAGTTTCCTCTCCTCACTGCTCTGGTTTCTCCTCAGAGCACCCAAATCTTTTGGCTTTTACAAACAACATCTTGGAGGGAAACCTTTCATTGCTCACAGGTACAGAACTTTCAGTGCTGGTAACATGAAGTGAAATTATTCTTTTTTACCTCTTTTTCAGACACTGCACTTGATGTTTCACCTGGAGCTGGTTCAGATCCAGGTACAGAACTCCTAATGCAGGTAACATGAAGTGAAATTTTTCTTTTTTACCTCTTTTTCAGGCACTGCACTTGATGTTTCACTTGGAGCTGGTTCAGATCCAGGCATCCTTTAGACAATTATGGAGCTTTTGTATAGGAAATGAACACCTAATCCCCAGATCCCACGAGACTCTGCACCCTTCTAGGGGGAATATGCTTTTTTAAGAAAATCCTTTGCCCTTTGCTTGAAGAAAATCCTCTGCCCTAAATCTCATAAAACAAAGCAGCTTAGGGATCCTTGCAATAGCAGAGCTGAACTAAACACGCTTTAACAAAGTTTCCCTTTGTCAACAGCATCTCCGTGAGCTCCCTCCTGCGGGATGAGTGTCAGGCTTCAGGCTAATCTCGGTAATTCTTTAACCAGAGATTTGCACGTTATTAAGTGGTCGTTTCTCGGTGGGTGGAAAGCGATCAGGCAGGGGAAGGTTCCTCCTGATGCAGATTTCAAACGCTCCATTCTTCCCTGAAAAGCCCAGCGAGGTGTGTCCGGCCTGAGGGATGTAAGTGGTGAATAAAATCAGAATAAAATGCCTCTCGAGGGTTATTCAGCAGCTCTGCCCACAGGCAGAGGTTTCTGGGCGGCCCCAAGGTCTTTGCTAAGCCTGGCTTAGTCTCTGCAGGTAACTGCAGATCCCAAAGCTCAGGGATGTCACCAGGGACCCTCCAGGTGACCCTGGGAGGACCTGGCCAACCTCAGAGCCTCACTGCCTCCATCATCCTCAGCAAAGCCTCTCTTTTGCTGTCATTTCAGCTGAATCCTGATCCTCCTCTGCTGGGAGACACCACACACCTTTAAAATCGAGTAAATATAAAAATACAATAAAGCTGGTTACACCAGAGGTCTCTGAGGGTTTGGTAATACTGTCCTGTTAAAGAGTGTGAGAAAAATAGATTTGCTTTTTGCTGGGGGTACCAAACACTTCCAGGAGCAATCTCAGAGCTTCAGGTGTGACGCAATCACTGGCTACAGCAAACCAGGGCAGGGCATGTCCAGCACTGCCCAGGACACTCAGGGGAGGGCTGGCCTGGGTCATCTCCACACGTCCCTTCCAACCCTAAAGATTCCGTGGTTCCACGATTCAGTGACGAGTGACAAACACAGGGAGTGGCTCGTGAAGCCCTGTGAGAATTTCCAAGGTGGGAGATCAGGAGGAAATTGGAAAACGGAATTCTCCATGGCTTGGAGTTATTTTGGTGAATAACCCAAGGGACTCCTCAGGAACAATCCACCCCATTGTCATTTATTTCCAGGATGGCTTCCACATCCAGCTCCCACCTTCTTCCCTTAACAAACACAGCACCAAACTCCCCCAGGTCTCCCAAGGGCTTTGCTGGGTCCCTGTGCAGGCAGACCCCTGTTGGCACCGGGGTCTGATCCTCTCCTGAGCTTCATCTTGAACCCATTTGCGTGTGGCATTTGCATGCTGATGTCTGTGCCGCCCTAATGGTTCGATTTCAAAGCACATCTCCTTCCCTTTTATCTCCAGCTGAATGAGATGTCTCAATAAGCGCCAGATAAAGACGGAAGTCTTTTGTCTGGGACCGGCCAGGCAGGGCCAGCTGTGAGCAGAACTGGCTGAGGTTTCACAGGCTGCCTCCAAAAGTGGAGCTCCAGCTCCTTTCAGGCTGCAGGAGCAGGGCAGGGGAACAGGCCTGGCTTGCACACATGGCTGAGTGTCTTCCAGTGTTTATTTTTCCTTCCCAAGTTATTTTTGATAAAGGAGTTGTGGGGAGAGAAAGGGAAGAGATCAAGAGGGAAGCAAGAAAGGAAGAAAAAGAGGGTGGGCATAGTTAAATCTCTGATTTGCATCCAGTGGGTTTTTGGATGGTAGATTAGCTTTATATCAGGGAAGACCTTGGCATCTGAGCCTCTGGGCCAGACATTGTTCAGTTGTTGAACAGTGGGAGACTCCTGAGAAAGAGTTTGGCTCTGATTTTAAAGGGACTTGCTTTTGTGCTCTTGGGTTCAGTGACCTGCTGAATAAAAACCAGCCTGGCACTGAGAAATAAAGGCTGTTTTTTCAGACAGTTAATTGTGAACAAAATTGTGTCTACCTTAAAAAAACTGTCAGCCTTAAAAAACTGCCAGCCTTAAAAAAAACTGTCAGTCTTAAAAGTTTGTCGGTCTTAAAAAACCCTCAGTCTTAAAAATTTGCCAGTCTTAAAAAATTGCCAGTGTTAAAAATTTGTCTGCCTTAATATTGTCTGCCTTAATATTGTCTGCCTTAGAACTGTCTGCCTTTAAAAATTATCCAACTTAAAAAACTACAAGCAGACCTACAAAATGTGGTAATAAAGGAAGGATTATGACAACATGAAGGAGTAATCAGCAAGTAGATAATTTTGAATAACACCTTTCAGGGTGGTAAGAGTTCTACCAAGGATGAAATCTCCAGCATGATGTTCCACATTGGTCACACCTCAACCAGTTTTGCGCCTGAAATGCCCTCAAAAAATCCAGCTGGGTTTGTTCCCCAGCTGCTCTGTTCTGCAGGTAAAATGAGTTCACAGATTTTCATGGAATTATTGGGAACATGTTGAGTTTAAGCTTAAGAGGTCCCAGAGAAGAGTTTAAAACCAACCAGGACACGAAGTTGTCAGGATTAAAAACTATGGAGCTGAGGAGCAGCTGCTGATTTTAGTCCCAAACCAGCTCTGAGTGAGGTTTGTGCAGAACTTGGCTCTCCATAAAATGAGGACTGAGAACCACCAGCACATCCTTGACCACATTTCCCACCAAGACTTGGGTGTCACCTGCCCTCCACCACCACCCCATGGGGCTTCCAGGGGCAAGGACAAGGAACTGGAGCTTCCCTGCAGGAGCTCCAAGGGGTTAAACTCCTGGGGAGAAAGTAGAGGCAGATGGGGGAATCTCAACCAAGCCGCCCATCTGGGAAATGTCAAGTGTTCTCACAATGTTTTTCAGGGTTTGTAATGTGGCTGCTCGCTCGCATGCATGAAAACAGCATGGGAATGCAATATTTCCTCCTCCATGTGTGGTGGAGGCCTCCAGTCCAGCTGTATTTTGCTTGTCATGTTCCTGAATTCTGACACCATCTCGAACATGCCAGTTCCTACCAGAGAAAATGCATTTTCATTCTGTTCCCTGGGTGAAAAGCACATTAAAGTCAGAAGAAAAAACCCAGCAGATCCTTGAGCTATCAAGCGAGGCCTCCTTTATTTATTTAATTTTAAAGAACATCTCATTTCATCGTGTAGGGGGGGTTGAGTGGGTGGGGGTAAGACTGAGCTTGAAACCATCCCAAAAATGAGAATGTGGAAGCCTGGGCTTGATGCCACAGAGGAAGAGAGCAAACGATGACAACATTACTGTCACTATATTACCACAGGCTGTAAATTAAAGCAGTGGTAAGCAGTTTAAGCACTATTCCTGTCTGATTCATTACAAAAATACAGTAGCTCTGTGGGCACAACAGTCTGCTTCTCCGAGGGGCTGAAATATGATTGGAAAGTTGCATTTGGGCTGCCTGAGCTGTGTGTTTGCAGTGTCCCAAGTGGGGCAGCAGCTGTGTGGCCGTGCTGCCCCGTGGCCAGGCCCCCGTGCCTGATGTGCTGGCTCTGTCTGAGCAGAATTGTTGTTGAAATATGGGAGCCAGATCCTGCCGAGGTGTAAACTGGCAAATCCCTATTAAAGTTAATGATTTACTGGTTTAGCCCAGCTGAGGTCTGGCGCTGGGCGGGCGAGTGTCAAGAAGAGGAACTATTTATTCCTCGGTGAACCATTAACTCTGGGTCCTTTCTGTTCATCCCTGCCGTTAAAATTCCTCCTGTGCTCCTTCCAAAGGAAAAGGGGTGATCCATACATGACTCACATGTGCACACCCCACCAGCACAGGCTGTAATTAGTACTGCTCAGCAGAGCCATAAGTAACTGGATTTTCCCTTCTCTGCCAAGCCAAGCACAGACCTTCTGTATGGGCTCATTACCGAAATATTTGGATGCAAATCGATACAGCAAAAGGTCCTTTTTGGGGATAAAACAATGTTCAGCATCTCAGGCTTGCTCAGCTGTATTTTATGGAGAATTCCGAGAAGCTTTGGGAAGCACAGGTCACATCAAAGTGTTCAACTGTCAAATATCAAATCTAAGTTTTCTGAGTATTCCCAGTGTACACACACATCTAGCAATCCAATGACTAATTAATCAAAATCGAGGTGAGTATAATCAAGAAAGATCTCTAAGCTTCACGTTTTTCAGCAAAATAAATTTGATCAGACCATGTTCACCCAGCTCCACTCCTTTCTAATGGAAGTTCTAGAAGGATCCCTTCCCTCTCCAGGATAACATTGTCTGCAGTGGGGGTGTTGGTGTTCCCGTGTCTGTCCCCTGCTCCATCCATCTCTGTAAGGCTGGGTTTGTAGGCAGCATGAAGGAAATTGAGGTCTGCTCACAACCACAAGGGCTCCTTTTGTGGGGCAGGGTGGGTTATCCACCCCACAGGTGGAGGGATGGGTGCTCTGCTCTCCCTGCAGACAACAGGACACTGTCTGAGGCTCGAGGCTCTGACACCAGTTTTTCCTGCTGTTTTCCCAAAATCAGAACCTGGCCTGTGTCTGTGTGACTGCAGCCCAGAGGAGGAATGGAGCTGTTGAAAGGCAAAGAGCAACAGAGCTGAGAGCTGCTGGCTCAGCCCTGCTGCTGCTCCTGGAATTTACGGTGCTGCTTCACTTTTACCACGTGTGGAGCTCAGATAAAGAACTGGAAAGGAAAGCAAACCATGAAAAACGTTGTGATTTTACTCGTTGACTGATAAGAAACCCTCTCTGTTTGGTGGCAGCTTGTCGCTGTTTAATATTTCTTGTTCTGCTCAGAGGAGGAATCTCAGGTTGGGAAGTTCTTGGCTTTGCCCTCCAGGGGAGAAGAAGCAGCAAAAATGGCCCAAAATGCAGGAAAATCCCTCCTTTTTAATGTGACTCGGCTTGTGAGCCTCGGTGAGATGATGAAAGAGCAGGTTTGTACTGGAGCAGATAATGAGCCCAGAATTTGTCTCGCTGCCTCGTTTTGTGGCTGAGATGGGCAATTAAAATTCACACTCACACAATTCATTCCCTGCCAGCCTCACCCCCAACCTCTGCTCTGGGCATCACTGTGGCTCAGACAGAACAAATCCAGCCTAAAGCAGCACCTCTTACTAATCCCACCACGGATTTGTGCAATCAGACACTTCCAAGAAACGGGACCACGTTTTCCTGGAGTGTCTCGGAGTTATCACAGAGATTTTCCAGCTCTGGCTGGGAGATTGTTCCTGGTGACTTCCAGTTCTTGGTGAGTCACCCCCGAACGATCACGTCAGAACAATGGGGTTGGAACAGAGCTCAGTGGGACAACGTTTTAGGGGTTTTTAATTGAATCTGAGAAGGTTTCTTTATGGAGAGAAGGCTCTGTGCTGATTCCAGTGGCATAGAAGCAAATAAAAATCTTTGCTCTTACCTTAATCAGTCCTAATGACCCAAGAATGTCTGATGGCCTGAGCCAATATTGTTACTAAGAACTTTTCTCCAAAAGAGTCTCATTTTAGGTCAGCCTTGGATCCAATCAGAGAGATAAAACATAATCAAAAGCCAATTTTTTTTGTCTCGATGCTTAAAAATGAAATTAACTTGAAAATGTTAGGAAAAACAGAGAATTATATTTCCTCTGGATAGTGGAGTCTCCCCTGTTCCAGTTTGGTGCATTTATTGCCTTGGTGCTCAGGAGCAGAACAGATTGAACTGTAAAACAACCTCTGCACAAACTGGGAAACCTCCCCTCGCTTCACATCCATTTCAACATTTCCAAACGTCAGAGAAGTTCCAACCACCCCAAAACAAAAGGGAGATGGGAATTATGAAAAAGATTATTCTTTATTAAGAGTCAGAGCTGCTGACTCTTTCCTACCCTGGGGATTAATTTTGTCCAGAGAAAACAAAGCCACTGTCACCAGATCTGATCTTTTCTCCCCTTAATGGGTGAGGACAATGATCCATGTCCATGCATGCCACAAATCCAACCCAGTGGCACAGGACTGAGCAGAACATTCTGGTGAAGCTAAAATTAGAAAATGATTATTCAAACCCTGCACAAGTTCCAGCTTTTAAACCTGATTCTCCCCAGAACTGCTCCCTTACGAGCGCTCGGCCAGGATTAATAAATCAGCTATTTTTTCCCAGGATTTTCTTCCACCCAAAGCCACTTGCCAGGCTCCTATGGAATGTTTAACATGACATTGCTCTTATCTGGTTGCCCAGCGTGGGGCTGCTCCCTGCAACGCTGGGATCCATTTATTAAATCCCACTGAAGGTTGGGGGGGTGCTGCAAAGCAAGGTCAGCCCTAATAACGTCTGTATTTAGATGGATGAACTGCTCGGGGCTGCCCCACCTGCTGAAGGCTCTAACCAGCCAGCTGAGAGTTCCTGTCAGAGCAAACATGCCCTGCTCACTCCAACCTGTGCAGGGCTGAGCACACGGCAGCACCGAGAGCTGCAGGAGCTGGCGTTTGATGGTGATGAAAGAAATAAAAACAGGCCCAGAGAGAACATTGAGGGGGAAAAAAATCTGCCTGGCTACGGAGAAAGATATAACACCCCCAATTTATTTGTGCCTGCCTTAAAGCAGATTGGTGCTGAGTGAGAGGGGTTGTTTCTCCAGGAATGGGTGCTGAAACAGCCCCAGGTGCAGACAGGCCCCTGTAAAGCCTTCCACACCCTCCTCCTCCTCCCAGCATGGACAGCACATCCATTCCCTCCTGAGAGATGGGTACAGGGCTCAGGGAAGGATTCTGCAGCTCTTCCCGGGGAGAAGAGCTTAAATTCTTGGAGTTGTGGAATGGTTTGTGTTGGAAGGGACTTTAGAGATCATCTCATTCCAAAAGCCTTGTCGTGTTTTCAGCAGAGAACACATGAGATGTACAGAATTCCCCATGGAATATGGGAACTGCCAGTCCAGCTGTTCCAGAGAAATTGTCTGCCCTTAACAGAGTGAGTTTGGGGGAAAATGTTCAGGATCCATCCCTGTTACCCACGATGAGGACATGGCTGCAGCCAGAGGAGCTGGGTCACTACCACCAATACCAAACTTTCCCTGTCCCTCAGGGATCTCAGGTCACAGTGACAACCTCCCGATGGTGAAATACAGGCACAGCCTTTTCTAAAAGCAGAAAATTAGTGACAGAGCCTTGGCTATGGAGCTGTTTTGGCCCAGGGCGATGCCCAGGAGCGCTGATACCCTCCTTACTCTCTCCCCTTCCTTAAAGACACAACTCCCGGCTGCCTGGAGCCTGCTTCCCTCCCTCCTTCCCTCAAATCGATGAAAATCGTTCGAAATTGAGCGAAAACTTGGTTATTTATGGAGAAAAAAGGTGAGCGGCCCCACGCTGCCACCTGCCGGGAACGGCTGGGAACGCAGCGGGGACGGGACGGGACGGGACGGGATGGGATGGGATGGGATGGGATGGGATGGGATGGGACGGGACGGGACGGGACGGGACGGGACGGGATGGGATGGGACGGGACGGGACGGGACGGGACGGGACGGGACGGGATGGGATGGGACGGGACGGGACGGGACGGGACGGGACGGGACGGGACGGGACGGGATGGGATGGGATGGGATGGGATGGAACAGGGGCTGGAGGAGTGGCTGATGCCTTGAGAGCCACCCTGGCCATGGTTAAGCAGCTCCTGCTTGCAGCTGTGTCCCTCATGATGTGCCAAATCACCGTGGCTGGATGAGGGTAGAACACAGTATTTACACTAATTTTGCATTCTGGAATAAAATACTTCAGTGGGAAGGGAGCTAAAATGACCATCTGGTCCATGAAGGCAGGGCCTTGAAGTGCAGCAAGGCAGGCCAGAGTTAAACCCCAGAGCAATGGCAATCAAAGTGTGACGTTATTTGGATGTCTGTGGCTTGTCCATCAATCTGTGCCTCATCAACATGAACCCAGCAGTGGGAAAAAGGCAAAAACTGGGGGAAAACCAGGCAAAATTTAGGGGAAGAGAGAGAAATGTTTCAAACAGCCCAGCTAGGGGAGAGTCTAGCTACAGACAGGGCTTTTGGCTGTAGCATTTTTGCCCTTATCCAGGGTGAATGGTCCAGCCCCTTCCTTGTTCTGCTGTGCTGCGGACACCTGGATTGTCCTTTCCCACGGTCAGTGACATCCCTGCTCTGAGGTCAGTGACAGAATGGTATGATGGGTCAAAGGCACCTTTGAAGATCAGTAAAGTTCTGTGAATTTTAACTTTCTACCTAAGCCAAGATTAGTGAGATGAATCACCTATCAGCTGCTCTCTCCTCAGAGTGCAGTCATCCCTAATCATCCCAACTTACAAAAAAAAAGCCAGGTATGATGTTTTGTTGTAGTGACAAGGCAGCTTTCCATTTCAAGCACCTGAAAAACACACAAAAAGAGCTGAATTCAGAAACCAAGCAGCATGAGGTCACCCTCAGCAGCCTCCAGCAGACCTGTTTTATTTATTCCACTGGAGTGGCAACAAACACAAACTCCCCCTGTGCTGGAGGTGGGCAGCCCGCGGGTCAGGCTTAGCACAAAAGCCCAATTTTAGGCAAAGCTCTGTGAGTTTGGTGCCTTGGCTTTGCTGTTGTAAACCATCTGCTCAGCTTCACTCCCAAACACCGGTGCTGGGAATCAATCACGGGGTTGCTTTTGGTTGATCCTTGTTTTGCTCGACTTCTCAGCTTTTAAGACTTCACGGCCCCGGGCTCAGAAGTGCGTGCCAAGAACTGCATCACATCGATAGCAACAAAACCCTGGCAAATTCGAGCTGGCCCTCGAAATCCATTAGTGCCCTCGGAAATTGGGGGGCTGGAAGCGTGGCAGTGGAAAAGGTAGGGCTTTGGTTTACATCTGTTGACATGAGGATCTCAGTTGCACCCGTTCTGAGGGGAACCGCGCGCGGCGATGAGTGAGGGGGTGCTCCGAGGGGGAATGGAAAAATCAGAGCTGGACCCCGCGTGGGAGCAATGCGCCGAGGTGCTGACAGCTTAATGAATAACTTGACTGTTATGACAGTAGGACACCTTGCAGTTCCAAGAGCAAATATTTGAAATCGTATGCAATGCAGGAAATGTAGAAATGTATGGGGAGAATACGCGGCTTGCCCCTATCGCCAACAGATGGGCCGTGTTTTCACTTCAGAGCTTTTCTTCTGTGCAGTCCTGAGTTACTGGGGGTGAGAGTGAATCCACGGCTTGCAACTGATGACATAAAATGGAGCAGTGTATTAAAATCCCCTTTTTATGGTGGCCATATGGCTCAGGGGTTTTGGTAACAGTTAATTAAGAGATTTGCCTCTAGGCCCCCCCCTTCTGTAAAGATCCCTCTCCTCCTACTGCTGCTCCAAAAGCTCTTGCCACCCTATATGGGAAAAATGGGGGTTAAAGGATGGATCTTTATGGATTTAGCTACACAAAAAAGAATTAAAATATATATTCTGCTCTTCTACATTGTCATTTGCATCTCCTGAAGCTTCGGTGGATTGTGGAGGCAAAACCTTTTTTTTGTCCAATGTTTTATCTAGAATAAAATTTAGGGGTGCACATAAAAGTAGGGAATTTGGGAGGATCTGGAAATTGCAGTTTGTGCCATGTATGAATTTTGGGGACCTGGAGACTCCCTGTTCCAGGTTTACTTATCCTGGCCCCATCATTCTCCATCATCCCCTATACAGGTAAAACCAGCAGCCCCCTCCTAAAGAAATGATCCCATCAAGAGTTACTTTTATTCTCTCTTGAGAATGGTTGGGAATTCTAAAAATCTGTGGAGTATGTGATTTTCCTAAATGATCAGTGGGTGATTATTAACTTTTGCAGACAGCTCAGATTTTGAACATAATTTTCTCCTTTAAAAGCAACTTCTTGATATGCAAGAAACCTGTTGGGATGTTTTCATTAAGGAATCAATCCCTCTCCAGCATCCTGTCCTAGGAAATTCTGTTTATTTTTATTTTAGCCATTTGTAGTCTGTATAAGGAACATGATATTTGCTCTGTTTCCAGTAAACAGCTCCTCAGGAGAGCTTTGTTAATGTTATCTATTAAAAAAACCAACCCCAACCAACCAAACCACTGAGTCTGGGAGCTGGAGGCAGCTGATTATTTAAAGCAGCTGAAAGAAAAGTCTGATTGACAGGAGGAAAATGAAATGATGGAACTACTCTGGAAGTTACAGAATTAATGGGAAGAAACAAGAGTTGGTGATTGTAAACAAATGCTGAAGGAATTTTGTGCTGATACAACTGAAGGAAATAATTTTGGGGAATAGATTTTCATTACTGAGTGGAATTCAGAAAAAAATTGATAATAAAGAGAAATAAATTGGCAACAAAAAGAAATAAATTAAGAATAAATAGAATCAAAACAATAATAAATAGAATTAGTGCACAAGGTTTGATTAAAGCAGATTTTTGCCTGGCTTAACTTTCATTTCCTGCTTTTGCCCACATCTCCCAGTCCATCTTTTGGGACTCAGCTTTCCAGCCCCACATCCAGGATTTCCTTGGGGAAGGACTGGTCCAGCCCAAGCATTTCAGGGGAGCCTTGCAAGGTAATTGTGTGCTGCAGCTGTCAGGACTAATCACTCCATGGAAAGCAGGCCCCAGCAGTCGTGGTAGCCCCAGGGCAAGCAAAATATCAATTGGGCTACAAATCAGGAGCGCAGCATCCTCCTGGCCCATGAATCAGGGAAATGAGACGAGCAATTCAAGTGCTAAGTCAACATGGGCTGTGTAAACAGCACTTTGGAAAGGGGATTGCAGGGATTTACTGCACAAAAGGCGGCTGGAAAGGAGAAGGGGAGCACATGGATGTTGGACAAATTAATAGGGGGAAAATAGCCACAGTTCTGATGCCTTTACAGGAATTCCAGCTCAGTGTTGGATCTGTTTTGGTGTCAATTTTTTAATGAAAGCTCTCATGCATCATTTTTGTTCATTTAGTCACAGATCTGAAGCAGAATATAATATTCTAGATTCCACTTGAACTCGATTTTATTTAAACTTTGGTTGTCTTTGCACACAGATTGATTTACAGGCCAAAAAACCTGGAATCCGCTTTGCAGGGAAGAGCCCTCTAAGCAGGAAAATCCTTGTGACAGTGAGCTGACAGATGGAACTTGGCTTTTTTGCCTGATTCCTCCTCCCCTCATCCCAAATTCCCATTTCAAAATGTGAATCCAAACCAAAAGAAAAGCTGCAAAGTAAATCCTGGGAATTTCCAGCAGCAGAAGGGTGAGGAGCTGTGTGGTACAAAGCAGCAGAGAATTCCCAGCAGGTCCCATGGGATTTACTGGTCAAAAAAGACTAAAAATAAGGAAAATTGGGCAATATCAATATCAGTGTAGCAACCTCTCTGTGAGTTCAGGTGTTTCCAAGCTGTGGGAGCTCCTGCTCTCATCCAGACCCTTTCCAGGGAATTCCAGAGGCAGTGACATGGCCCAGAGGAGGAGGACAGGGTGGGATGGGCCATACCTTCCACCACTTTAGAGCGAGATCTTTAGAGAAGAATTTCATGGAATCATGGAATGATCTGGGCTGGGAAGGACAGGAAAGATCACCCAGTGCCACCCTTGCCATGGCAGGGACACCTCCCACTGTCCCAGGCTGCTCCAGGCCCTGTCCAGCCTGGCCTTGGACACTTCCAGGGATCCAGGGGCAGCCACAGCTGCTCTGGGAATCCCATCCCAGCCCCTCTCCACCCTCATAGGGAAGAATTTTGCTCCAAAATTCCATCTATCCCTGTCCCCTTCCAGTGGGAGGCCATTCCCTGTGTTCTATCCCTCCAGGCCTTGTGAGAATCCCTCTCCGGCCTCCTTGCAATCCCACTTAAACAGTGAACACAGAACTGGAGGAGAAAGACCCAAAAAACCCAACCCTCAAGCTAATTCCAACCCAAAGCAAGCCAAGGATGGTGTTCCATGCATGAGTGGCTCTGTTCAGGCTGGTCTTGGGGCTGGAGTGCTGAGAAGGGGCAGCTCCTGCCCCAGTCTCCTCCTCCAGCTCCGTCTGAACCCCATCATTCCCTCTCTCCCCCCTGGCATCAGGGGGTCCCTTTCAAGGCGAATATTTCCCTTCACTCACAGGTCTGTATTGGGAACCCAGCCCACTGCATCATGTGAAGGAGGTGATATCTGTGTGTTCCAAAATCCCTGTTTGTGACACGCGTCAGGCCTTGGAGGACATTACCCCCTCACTCCCCTTGATGCCTCAGGATTTTAGCTTTTATTTTTTCATCTATTTGTAATCCTGCAGTTCTTCAGTGTGTAACTCTAAACTCCATGTACAGTGTGAGCTGCTGCTTTCCCATTTTGGGCAGACACAACAATTCCTCTCCAGACCTGGCAGTCAAGGACACCTCACTGCCTCAGGCCTGAGAGATGGAAACAAAAGTGAGTTGGGGGCAGCAAACCTGGGGTAAATGACTTCATTAGCTGAAGCTGTAATTGGAAGATGAACCCCCAACATGCAAATGGACCAAACTTATAGAAGTGTCAAAACCTGTGACCCCTTGTCCATTTTGGGTCTTTATATTCTCTAAATGTACCTGAAGGCCCTTCAATAAATAGAACTGCTTTTTACTCCCTTAATTTTGTCTGGCCTCTGTTTTTAGGTAGCTCTGCTCACTCCAATGCCTCTAGTACTTTTTGACACCCCGAGGGGAATAATAGTCCCAGTATTCCTAAATATGACACTCCCAACACATTACAGACCCTCGTTGTGAGGGCAGCCCAGCTCTTCTCAGCACTGGACACGTTTGGGATCATCAGGTGGGGATTTAAATCATCCAAACATCCCCATCTTCCCAACCAAAGATGGAAATGAGGGATTTCTCCTGTCCCAAAATGATGGGAGAAATAAATGGGTTTTAGGATTGGACCTACTTGAGATGGAGAACAGGCTCAAAACTGAGCTTTAGTCTGGAATTGTAATAAATGGATGTTTCTGTGAGAAAAGGGAAATATTGTGGCAATGAGATAATAAAGATATTGACTGAGATCACTTTGGGAAGGATTCAAACTTTAATAGCACAGGGAAGCTTCAGAGATGACATTTTTTTGTCAGGGTGCCTAAAAATGGGCAGCCTCGGCTAGGGTCTCACTACCCTTACAGGATAAAACAGAAAAATATTTTAATATGTGATGAAAATAAAAAATAATTCTTTGTCAGATTATACTTTTTTCTGACTAAGAGATGGGGCAACTGCGAGGTGTCTTAAAAACTTTGAAGAAAAGAAAATCCCACAATTTTTTTTTTTTCAGTGCAATTAAAAAAAAAAAAATTCAAGTTCTTTCTTTTGTTTATTCCTTCATTACTCTGGCCTTTGCAGGGAGACACTCAAATTTACCAGAATTCCCAAGTGTTTGAATGCCCTTCCAAAACTGAGGATTCCATGTGGAAAAGAGCATTCTGGTGCCATTTCTCTCGACACTGGTTTACAAACATTTCCACTGTGAGACATGGGGCATCTTGAAAATGAGAAAATAAGGAAGACAACGCGTGCTTGGACGGATCTGCACAAATCCCTGTGGAGATCCTGGAAACCCAAACCTGGCGTGAGTTATCAGCCTCAGAGCAGGCTGGAAGAAGATCTCAAGCAAATCTCAGCTGTATCAGAGAGGAGGGAGCCGCGAGGTTACTCCAAGCTCTGGGAAAGGCTCCAGCTGTCCGTGCCCCCTTCCCTCTGTCCTCCAACAGACCAAACCTTATCGCTGCCCGTGTCTCTCTTGAGATGCCCACACACACTCCCCAGGGGGCAGGCAGAGGGGGGCACAGCCCGTTTTTGTCTGGGCAGGTATCAGTTTGGGGCTTGTCTTATCTGCCACCCACGCCAGGTCCCTGCGAGAGCTCTCCTGGCACAGCGCTGATAACGGGATCCATGAATCACCTTTTTCACCCCTTTTCACCCCTTCTCACTGATATCTGGTCATTAAAATCTAACTGAATAATTAGGCCTGCAAAGGGGACGTGGGAACTTATTGTTGTGGTGGATTGTGCAAGGCCTTGAGGTAACAGAGAGAAATCAATTGAAATAAAAAATAATTGATATTAAGCATCCCTGAAGACACACAGGGGTATCTCTCTCAAGATGCCCACACATGCTCCCCAGGGGGCAGGCAGAGGGGGGCACAGCCCGTTTTTGTCTGGGCAGGTATCAGTTTGGGGCTTGTCTTATCTGCCACCCGCGCCAGGTCCCCGCGAGGGCTCTCCCGGCGGAGCGCTGATAACGGGATCCATGAATTGCCCTTTTCAGCCCCGCGCACCGTGGGCAGCCAAGCTTTATCTGCAGCCTTAAGGAAGGAAAAGCAGAAACCAGCTAAAAGCCTTTCTTTCCCCTCGTTCTCTGATGTTCTGGAAGGCACTTTGGGAGATTAATATTGCGGCGGGGCCCTCCTCCTCCTTCCCCTATCCCCCAAAATCCCCGTTGTGACCGAGCACACTGATAAACTTCAAAATAAAAACAGATGTGGCAGGAAGAATGATTTATGGACTCCCCCACGTGCTCCTGTTTCTACGTAATGCCAGGGGTTTGGGGCTGTTTTTTTGGTTTATTGTCCACTTAGAATTATTCAATCTATCCCTGCTTCTAAATATGAACAGGAAGAGAGGTGGGAACAACACCCAGAGCTAAAAACATGAGTATGAGGAGAGTGGAACACTGCAGAAATGGGGTGGGAAGTGCCAGAAATCCAAAGTGGTGGCTGCACATCACAGATGGGAAAAAACAGGGAAAGGAAGGAAGAGAAAGGGGGAAAAATCAGGAAGTTGTTGGAAAATCAATTAACTTTAAAAATTGCAAAAAAAAGGCTCTGTGTTGCTCAATGAACAGCAAGTGAATGGAACTGTGACATGTGGGAGTGAGGGGAAAAATGCAGTGAAAAAAAAATAAATTGGAGATGTGAAGATAAGAAATGAGAAAAAATGGATAAGAATGATCCATTCCAGGATCTTCCAGCTCTTATCAGTCACAGGTAAAGACATAAAAAGTGTGTTTGGAGAAGCTAGGAGCTCAAACTAAGCAGGGAAATGAGGTTTGGGAGCATAAATCCATCTTTTTGAACAATCTTGGGACAGTTGTAATTTGGAAGACTTCACCTCAGGTGCCTTAAATGGGAGCTGATAATACTACTTACTGATATCTGGTCATTAAAATCTGCATTGAATAATTAGGGCTGCAAAGAGGACATGGGAATTGTCTTATTGTTGTGTTGGGTTGTGCAAGGCCTTGAGGTAACAGAGAGAAACCAGCTGAAATAAAAAATAATTGATATTAAGCATCCCCAAAGACACACATGGGTATCTCCGTCAGTGCCCAGGTAAATCATTAATAAATGAAGTGTATAAAAAGAGATTTTGGTGGAGATGAGAGGCTTGAACTTGGGGAAGTGCTCATCCTGAGTCTTGCTTTTGGTGCTGGAGCAGCCCCCGTGGATTTCTGCCTTTCTAGCATTTCATGCCTGTTTTCACTCAAGTGTTTATTTCTATAAACAGACCTAACCTTAGAAAACAATATAATGACATCCTTCCTGGGGGAGCAGGGGGGCAGGAGTTTCCTCCAATTCCTCCGGAGCGTTTCCGCCGGGTTTTGATTTTCAATAATCCGAGGGGTAAACGGCCGCTTTTGAACTCTGCCCTCTGCCCTTTTTATTTGGCAACCTGGGCAAAGATCAAGCCCAGAGTCAAAAGTGTCAGCAAAAATGGCTGGGATTTGGGAGTGCTTCCCTTTAGGAAAGGCCTCGTGATTATGTTTACAGAATTCATTACAAACTCGGGGCCCAGATTAAAAGCAAATGTCTAAGTGTCCTGTGGGGAATTGCAGGCTTGGGGATGCGGCTTCCGAGGGATTTGTGGGATCTGCAGGAGTTTGGGAGCACCCCCAGGAAAAAAGGGGTGCTGAAGGTGAGGTGGGGATGAGGGGTCATTGAATGTACTGGAGGTAACAGTGAGGGGAAAAGAGGCAAAAAAAAAGGTTTTGGCACTTTAAAACTGAGACTAAGAATGCATGATGGAAATATCCAGTCATGGAGGAATCCCTGGTGAAGGGAAACCAATCCCATGAAATTGGGACAGTCCAAGGCAGAGAGATTTCACCAGAAAATGTTGAAACCAGCACTTCATCAAAATCTGCACTTCTAAGCCAGAGAGATTTCACCAGACAATGTTTCACCAGAGAGATTTCACCAGAGAGATTTCACCATGGTATCAAAATCTGTACCTCTAAAGACAGAGAAATTTCACCAGAACATGCTGAAAACAGGATTTGATCAAAATCTGCATTGGTAGTCTGCTTCTGAACACATGGAAGAGCCATTTAACAGCACGATCTGCACAAAAGGGCAAAGCAGCTCGAGTTATTTATTCCCCAATTCCTGCTGCTCCATCCCAAGCCAGCTGATCAATTTTGCCATCCCACCTCCTGTTTCTGGTGCACCAAGGCCTTTGTGCCACAAAGCCAAGGCTCAAATGGATGCTCCAGGAGTGCCACATCCCTGTGGGTCATAGAATGGCATTTTTCATTTTGGAGGATCTGGGAACACCAGAGAGGCAAATAATTGAAACAGGTCCCTTTTCTTCTGCAAGGACCTTGTGGTAATTGCTGCTGACAGGAGTCCTCTGCAGCAGTGGGGGCTCAGGAAGAGCTGGAAACCATCTCAGAGCTGATTAACACAAAGGTTTTATCACAGGGAGCCCCTCTCCACATCCAGCATCAGCCACAGGGAACTCGTGGATATTCACTGTTTTGGGATGGGATGAGGAGGAAGTAGATGAAAAGCAAATTGTTTGAAGTTGGTTCCTGAAATGGCTGGAGATAACGTGAAGTATTTTTTTTGGTAATAACAATTTTGAGGCTGTTTGTTCAGAGCAATTTGTGACAGGACGTGGGAAATCAAAATATTTTTAATTATAAAATTAAAACTGATGTTCCCTGGATGTCAGTGGTGAAGGCAGAGTTATTACCAGAATATGCTTGGAATCCTTTGGAACAAAACTTCTTTGGATATCCCTGACAAGCCTGACACAGGGAACGTCCTGAAAAAACTCTTGGAATTTCCTTAATTCCTGATATCAGTAATTTCCTTAATTACTGAGATCAGAGAACCATAGGTTTGGGTTGGAAAGGACCTTAAAGATCATCTCATTCCCTGCCATGGTCAGGGACATCTTCCACTATCCCAGGATGCTCCAAACCCACCCAGTCTGGCCTGGGACACTTCCAGGGATGGGACAACCACGATGTCTAAGAAAAAAAAACAATCTAAATAAAAAATAATGCTACTTTCCATGTTTAAATTAAGCACCATTGACCAACGTGGTCACCAAAGCATCACCTCCATCTGGATTTTTCTCCAGCTTGTGCTAAAAATCTTTCCCCATTTCTCCCAATTTAGCAACACCAGCATTGCCTTGAACATTTTTGATTTTATTTAAGCAAAATGGGCAATAGTAGAACCCCAGGGGGCTCTTTAATGGGTCACTCATCCATCAGGGTCCTGGGCCAGGGGTGCCTGGTCTTTGTGGGCTGTTTGTTCTCACACCACGTCCCTGCAGCTCTCCCCAGAGCTGCTGGGAAATGGCCAACAATTTCCAAGGATATCTTTGGATTTCACTTCAGCCTGGCTGTCAAACTCTGTGTATTTTTCCAATGTCAAGCAGGTTTTAAGATGGAGGAAGGAGATAATGGGATGATAAAAAGGCTCGAGCAATTTAAAGGTAGCTTTTAAAACATTATACACAGCACAGGAGAATTGACTTTTCCCCAAATTTGCAGCAGAACACGTGTTCAGAGTGGGCCAGGAGCAGATTTTCATAAAGAAAATATATGTGAGCATGTCCCAACTGCACATGAACAACACCCACCCCACCATGTGGTCCTGCATTTTTGTTGGTTTTATTTTTTTTCTCTCCAAGGCGTATTTTCAACTTTCTTTTCTATCAGCTTGTAAAACATGATTTTTATTCTTCCTTTAATGGCCTGGGCTAATTACTCCTGGTGACCTTTGACCTTCAAGTGCCTTCATTTATGGTAGCACATTCCTTTCAACAGAAACATATTGGGTTTTTTTACAGGGTGCTGAGGCCTGGCCTGGCAGCCCAAAGCTCCAAATCCAACAGCATCCATGGAACTGCCTCGTCTGGGAGCCAAAAGCATCATCCAGCTTTCTCCTAAACATTGTCAAAGTTTCACCTGGGCACAAACACCCAGATTTTTTTTTCCATGTTAAGATTCTGATGCTAAATTTGGAAAAATGGGAAGGGATGGCAATGGAGCAAAGATTAAAAAAATCTGGTACAAAAATCCCTGGAGGTCCAAGGCCAGCTTGGAGCATCCTGGAATACAGGAAGGTGTTCCTGCACATGGCAGGGGGTGGAAAAAATGAGTTTTAATGTCCCTTCAGCCCAAACCGTTCCATGATTACCTTGGTTTAGTGCACCAAATTTCTGAGGAGGGCTGGCCTTGTTGGTTCAGTGACACAACTCATTCTAATCTCATTTAGTAAGGGATCCCTGCATTATTTCCACTCATTATCACACTACAGGAAAGACTTTTAGTGCTCATCCCTTCCCCAAACAGAATTCTGCTCCTGAAGATTTAAAATCCAGGCAGAAAAAAACCCCAACACCCATTTTTAAAAACGTAAAAAATTAAAAACTAAAATAAAATTAAAAAAAAAAATTAAAAATACAGGCATGGCCTAAGGTTAATTCCAAAACTAGAATTCAGCAAGAATATTCTGCTGGAAACATCACAAAGGAGTTAGAACAAATGCATGGAAGTAAAAAAAAATAAAATATAAAGTCCAGAATTCTGAAGAATTGTGTACACACAAGGAATTAGGGGTGGGCTCGTGGCTGCGTTGGATTGAAAGTTGTTTTTTCTGTCTTAACCTCTCTCTGATCTTGGACAAATTGCTCAAAATTTGCAACTGGAAATTGCTGAACCTTCTGGCCTAATTCAGAAAAACACAGGAGCCCCATATTGGCATAAAATTGAAGTCTGTTCAGAAAGATACTTGTGCACATGTCAGAGCTGAAGAGGAAGAGCTGAACTGGGGCTCCTGTCCCAGATTTTTTTATGTAAAAACCTCATGTGAGGAGGAGCAGGAGCATTAAATACATCAAAGCTGCTCAAATGCTGCTGCAAGCACAGGAAAACCCAGCCAGGCACTTTCCAAGTGGACATGATGCAGTGCAAAAAAAGAGAATTATTCTTTGTCAATCACTGTTTTAACCTGAAACTGCCAAGCAAAGCCCAAAAATGTTTTTGGTATTTTTTGTGGGATTTTTTTGTGGGGGGTGGGGGAGTGGGGGTGGTTTTTTTTTTGTTTTGTTGTTTGTTTTTTTTTATTCCAGAGATGCCCTCAATTGAACACTGAGGAAAGAAGAGAGAGAGTCCCCCAGAAAATGAATGTACTCCTAGGTGTTTCGCAGTAGTTACATCGTTTTCCTGATAAGCCTTTAAGCTTTTGGGTTATTTTTCTTGGGTCTTTTTGGGTTTTTCCTCCCTCCCCTACCCTCATAGAGCCTCTCAGAGCGAGCCCATTTACTCGCCCCGTTGTCAACGCATCTGGACATCTTGTCAAAACAATATAATTTTACTTTGTAACTTTCTGACACTGGTATTTATTGCACCTGTCTCTGCTCATGATTTATGACTTGTCTGGTGAGTATTACTCCACAGCCCCGAGTTTACAATACCAGATAAGTGAAGCATTTGAAGTCCCGACTGGGCTGCAGATTTAGAGATGGAGATTTGTCTCCCCTCCTCCAAAAAAAAAGGGAAATTAAGATGAGCGTTTTCACCCATTTTTCTGGGTGGTAAAAATCAAGAGTATCAAAGTTCTTTGAAAAGAGGAAGGGGAAAAAAAAGAGAATAATTGTGCTGTGTCTATTAGGAGTGAAATGATCTTTGCTTTGCAGAGGAGGGGGCTGTTTTAATTAATCAATATCTGATTACCTGGGCAGCATTTTAACACTCAAGACTGTGTTGGTGCTGAGGACATCAGCATTATGCAAATGCCAGCATTCAGCCTGCCATTCTGAATTATTATTTGTAACACATTTTTTTGGGGTAAAATTCACTCTTACTTAACACTGAAACATCAGGGCTAAGTATATAAAATCTAAACTTCACCTGCCTGAGCAATCCCACTGAACAAAGTGGGTTTTTCACTCATAGGAGAGTGAAGGAAAAGCTGTTGTAGATATGAGTTTATATATTTGATAAAAGTCTCAATTTTGCCTTGTAAATAACCCTATTTTGCTTTTCGCCTTTCCTTTTAGAAAATCTAAATTTGGGGCCTTAATAACTTGACAGTATCCCTAAAAGATATGGCATTTTTGGAAGGAATTTATTATTCTATTTCTGTTAAAGTAGGACTTTCAGATTTCCCCGTTTTTGAAACAAATCTGGATCCCGTCCCTAGTCCAGGTCCTTTTCCAATCTGATTCCATTACAGAAGGAACACAAAAGCATTGGCACAGTTTGGTTGTTTCCATGGAAATCATGGAAGAAACCTTCCCATAAATTTCATCCAAGCCAAAGCAACCTGTAAAAGTAGGAATTCAGGGAATTCCCTGGATTTCCAAGTCAGAGAAAATTGTTCTGAAAATGTTTCCGTTTGTCAAAATTTCCTTGAATTCAAGAGGTGCTGGACAGGGGTGAGATTCCCTTTGATAGGAATTGGGGGAAAATCAGGGGCTTTAAGCTCTGGAGGGAAAACTCCTTGGGATTTCTATCACTGGGATTCTCTTCACTGATCCCCTGATAGGAATTGAGTGGAAATCAGGGAATGTGAGCTCTGGAAGGAAAACTCCTTGGGATTTCTATCCGTGGGATCCCTGCACTGATCTTTTAATCAGAATTGGGTGGAAATCAGGGGCTTTAAGGTCTGGGCAGCTCTAGAAGCAAAACCCAGAATTTTTTTTTCCCAAGCATTTTTCATTGTTCAAGTTGAAAATGAAACCTAAAATCCCTCCCCTTTTTTTGCAGGATTCATGGCAAACACTATTCTGTAGCATCATGGAAATATATTCCTGATATATATCATGGAATATATTCTGGAATATCATGGAAAAGAGACAAAATCCTGACTGTCCAAGGCTGGTCCTTCCCAAAGAAAAGCCCGCAGGGTCCGTGGCAGCCCGGGCTGCCTCTCCTGCCCCAAACCTCGCACATTCCCGGCTCCTTTGATGGATTGCCAAGGAAAACACCGGGCAGGCATCAACTGTGCTGTTGCCATGGCGATGGAGCACGCGGGGCAGTGGGAGCAGAGATTTCCATCAACAGGGCTTTAACAAAAGCCTTGATTCAGTGGCCAGCCCGGGGCTTGGGTGCTCCTGGGCTTTAGCAGGAGCTCAAAAATGGGGAATTTACTCCTGAGCTGCTGAGAAATTCCAAATTTTGATTCCTTCAAGGAAGAAGGCACAGCCCTGCTTTTTTTTCTGGTCCAAGAGTGACTTTTAAAATTCTTCCTTGCCCTTTAAAATGGGAAATACCAAGACTGGCTCTAAGAGTGGTGTTAATGGCAAATTAATAGCTAATTAATTCACTATTAGCTAATAATCAGATGTAATTAATAGCTAATTTGGAGATACCTCCAAATGTAGGATCAGGGGATCCATTTGGATTCTCCCCTCACCAAAATTGCTGCTTTAAAACGCTGCAAAAATCCCTCACATGTTCTGACATTTGCTCTCTCAGAGGACAGAATGTCTGTACATGAAGCTGATTAAATTCACATTTGTTACATATTAAATTATATATTTTTACCATCTGAGAGCCTTTTCTGTGCTTGAAAGGGCTGAAATACAGAAGATTTTGACAGAGAAAATAGAAAAGGGAGACATTTCCAAAATCTCCACACTCCAGCTGCTGCACACAGAATTTCGCATTCATTTCTATTTGAATTTTCAGCAATTTGACTCAGTCTTCGAGGTCTTTTCCAACTAAATGATTCCATGATTTCTGAATCAACCTATATGAAAACACTTTTGGATTTTTTTTTTTCCATTCACAATAAGCATTTTGTGGGACAATTTATTGGGTTTGAGCTGATGTGAAGCTGTCTTTGCAAGTCAGAAGTGGCTGCTTCAGGTTTAAAAGCAGAATTTTGGGATTTTATGGCTGAATTTTCCTTTCAAGGGATGTGCACGGGACTACTGCAGTTAGAAAGAAAAACTAACATTTGATTAACTTACAAAGCCCTGAAGGCAGAATGAAAATGATGTTAGAATAAGAAACTTCCAGATTGTTTACAGATTTCCATCCAACGAGAAATACATTTTCAGTCACTTAGAGCAATTAAATTACACATCCTGATAAACAAGCAGGAATTAAGTGAAATTTTATACAAAGTTTAAATGAAACTCAGATCTCTTCAAACCTGTCTTGGGAGACTTGGTGAAACACCACCCACTAATGGTTCTTTATGTTCTGAAAATTAAAAAGTTCTCTTCTAGAAGTCAGAGGGAAGTTGAGTTTCTGTTTAATTATGGCAAAGATGAGAAAAAAATATGGACTTTTTTTTCATTGTTGTTTGACCAAGCCCAGGTGGGTGATGGGAGACACCATCCCTGACCTTCAGGAAGAAAGCTGGAATAAAGACATTCCCAACAGCTCAAGATGGTAAAAACCAGCAGTTGGATGGGACAGAAAACTTCAACCTTCAGTCCTCAAGAGAGGCTGAGCTGTCCCATGGACAGATTATTCCAAGATTCTGCACCCTGTGGAAGTCCTTAATCCTTCCTTGACACAAATGCCAGTGGATATGGAATAAAACTCCTGTCAGATTTGCTTTGCTCCAGCTCACCCTGTGTTATCAGTAGGATGGGGAAAGAATTCTAATCCGGAATGCTCACAGCATACAAAATAGGAATGGAATATGGAATATGGAATATGGAATATGGAATTTTGCTGTAATCTTCAGCAGGACTGGACTTGATCCAGTGCACGAGGCCTGGTGGAGCTTTCACTGGAATGAAAGCAGAGCATCCAGGCCCCCATCTGGAACTGGCAGCTGCTCCTGGACACATCTGGCAGGTCTGAACCTCCTCACCAGGCTGGCCAGTTCAATCCAGCTGCTCTGAGGGCCTGGGAGCACAGGATGGGATCTGGGAGGGAGAACATTGGGCAAGTCCGAGACATTTTGGCTCTCCTCTCTTGACAGCTCTCAGTGGATTCTGGTTCCATTCACACCCTCTTCCAGGTAGGATAAATTATGCAAGCCCACAGTCCTTCCATTTCTCCTGGAGATAATGAGCACGAGTCAATTCTTTCCATAAAAACCAGGGGAAAATCACATTGCTGCTCGTGCTTTACCAACTCAACCCTTGGGTTGCCAAGCCCGTGACATCATCACTGGCAACATCCAAGGCTCCAGATTAGAAGTAGCCCAATGACATCACCCTGCCCGTGTCTATCTAACAGATGGTTTCTGTATATTGTGTAATTTTAGATCATTATTCATGCCTTGGGTCGGTATAATTCAGGAAGTGCAAAAATTGCCAAGAAAAATTGACCTGGAACTAGTTCAAAGCGACTCAATAATTTTATTGATTAGACTCCTTAGCTTTCATTTTGCAGCAGAGCCATCATGAATCATCGATACACAACAATATCTGAATCACTTCTCCCCGAGCTGAATTAAGTGCTCCAAAACAAGGTAAGCTTTGAAGGCCTTCGAGCTGTTGGAAAACAAGATAGCCCAGATGATTTGCTGGCCAGCCCTGAAAAGGGGCCAGGAGCTATTTACTGAGGCAAGTGGTTTGTTTGAACTGGAGTTTTATTTATTTTCATATTTTACTTGTTGACTTCATCTCCGCCTTCAGCTCAAAGGCTCGGCAGGGACGTGTTTGAACCAACGGGAACGTGGGCCAGAAAGAGCCTTCTGAGAGGCCTCAGCAGGCACTGAGATAAAGCCCCAAATCCTGGGGGAGGAAGGAGGGAAAAAATAAAAGGAAGGGGGTAAAAAATGCTGGGGGGACTTTTTATTCTAGAGGTTTATGCGGAAGGGCAGCCATGCAGAAAGCTCCGTGTGAGGAATTCATGGAGGGAAGCTCTGCGTGGTTGGGCTCGGATAAACACATCTGCCAGAGGGTCCTGAGCACTCAGGGGTACCTTTGGGATGTGCCACAAGGGAAAGGTTCCTTTGTGAGCCACCCCAAAATCAGCACGAATCAGGGATTTGAGAAAATCTTGAAAATTGGCTGCTTTTTTTTTAAGAGAAAACTTCATAAAAAGCGCAATTTTCTCTCCAGTTACTCCACCAGCAACTCCCAGGGTTCTTCTGCCTCCAAAACATGTCCTGAGGGTGTCTCTAGGGATACTGGAACAGGTAGTGAATCCCTAAATGTCTTTAGGAATGTCCCAAATCCATGTTACCAGAGTTAAACAGGACTAAAGCAGGACAGAAGGATTTTGGATGGGAAGAGAGATCAAGTCTGGATCACAGGAGGAACTGGGAGCAGCTCAGCACCTTCCTGGTTATTAGAGCACAACCAGATCCTGAACAAATCTCAGCCTTGCAGGAACATCTGAGGGAAATATCCCAGTCTTGGCAGTGATTTCCTCTCCTGATCCCAATTAACTGGGTCTGGGAAAGCATCCTGGGAAGGAACACTGGGAATTTACACAAACCAAAGGAGCTTGAACCCGATCCTGCAGCCTCCAGATCTATCTATGGACTGCTCCACGGTTTGGCCCAGCAGAAGGAAAGCAGTTTTGGGGCTTTCTCTTTCAAAAAAAACCAGTAAAATCAGAGACATTCTGAGCCTTGCTTTCCCAGTTCCTCTGGGATCTGACTTGGTTCTCTGGCACAGCTTGCACTGAGAGTCCTGGTGGCTGTGGAAGTGCCAGCTTTGGCTTGGAGAAAGTGGAAGACCAAACAATTGAATTAAAAAGATCTGAGTTCAGTTTTTAGACCTTATTCCCATCACAAGCAACTCTTGAATAATGCTCTTGTACAAATGTTCAGTCTTTTGGAAAGGGAAAGAAGATACAACGAATGCCAGGTTTGTCATTTAGCTCCCTGGAATTCTCCTTTTTGTTGAACAGGATAAACCATTGGGTTGTAAACAATCTTAACTGGCCTGTTTCAAAATAAAATACTCAAAATCCTTGCTGATAGCAACTCTTCTATAAACTGAAGGTATTTTTGCCTTGGATTTTTAGGAACACCAGGAAAACCTCTTACCCTAACCAGAAAATCTTTAACCTGCCCAATACCTACCATTTTCATGCCCCTGGTGATCTCATTTCATCATTTACTTGATGCCCTCCTACCTAAATAGTCTGGCTTGCAATTCTAAATATTTAGGGAATATTTAGGAATCCTTGTTTAATTAAAACCTTCATGGAGGAAAAATCTGGCCTTGCCTTTCCAGTCTGAGAGGACTTTTCCAACCTGAAAGATTCTATAATTCTACCAGCTTTCTTTATTCCTTCATTTCATGCTGCTTTCAAAACACAGAAGGCCATTTGTAGACAATATTAAGCTTATAAGCTCAAACATATTCTCCTGGTGATTTTCTTATCCAAATCTTTATGAAGATTAATCATAATAGCCATAAATGTGTCCTGAGAAAATATTCCCTCTTTTCCTGTCTCCAACAGGAGAAATAGTGGAAACATTCTCTAAAATTAATATTTTTATTAAGAGTTTATATTGGTTACTGAGAAAAATTTCTAGTATTCCGTTTTTTTTGGTTATCTGGTTATTTATTTTCTATTATTTTTGCCAACTGTTCCCCAGTAAGAAAACTCCTTTCCTCCTTCCTGATTTCAACAGCCAAACAAGAAATCTGTGGTGATCACGCTGTAATTCTGTTTTCTTTCAAAGCTCGTGCATTAAGTATTTTCCCTCAAGCACTTCCAGGCTGGATCACATCCCTGTCTGAACATCCCACTTCAGGAAAGGGGGAAAAGCCTGCTGACATTTTCCTTATCAGTTTTGAGAGGATTTTTGCAGTATTTAACCCAGTGCATGGAGGAGACAGCCTGGATTTGGAGGAGGATGGCCACAGATAAGAAGCTTCCCTTGGCTGTCTTTGCCAAACCTCAGAACACGCTGAGGATTATTTGCTTTATTTAACATCCTCTCTTCATTTTCCTGCTCTTAAAGGAGAAAATCATGCTTGAAAAACACCAAGGCGGTGTTATAGGTGCTTTATACATCCCTAAATTTGCTATTCCTAAGGAATCTGGGGAAGCTGTGGCCAGCTGGAAGAGGGAAGGTGCTGTTGCCCAGTTCTCCAGCAGTGACCCTTGCACTGGAGCCGAGATGGATTGGCTGGAGCCAGGAGGGAGCACTTTGTCTCCCAAATCCCTGGCTGGAAGTTGGTTTTTCCTGCCAGCCTGCGATTGATTGAGTCATCACAGGTCAGTGATGGCTGTGGATAAATATTTCCTTGGAAGACGTCAGCCTTTGGAAAACAGCACAATAAATCCCAGCCCTGTGGGCTCAGTCAGACCAAGAAGGACCTCCCCAGGCCCAGCTGGGGTGAGGAGGGTTTGTGGCACCCAAACTGACCCCAAAACTTAGAGACAAAAGCAAAATGTATCATTTTCAAATGTTCATCTCCCGAGGGATTTGGAATTCTGGTTTATTTTCCCCCTGGGATTTCCTTATCCCCACAAAGTGCTCCTCAATGCCTGAAACATTCCAGATTCACCTTTGCCTTTTCAGGAGGGTCAAGGTGGAGACCACCAACTTTGTACCTGGATTAATGCAGGGAAGTAAAGATGGCCCCCAACCCTTGGCAGTGACCTGCACCATCATCCTCATGCCTAATTAAAGGATTTGGCTGTAGACTGTCAACATCCAGAATATTTCCTGCAGCATTCCCTGTGAAAATCCTAGGAAAATGTAGAATCTCTTAATTGTGACTGAGGGAAATATTCTTGTGGAGGGAGTTGTCACTCATAGCTGGGCAGGAAGAAGGTTTGGAAGATGATTCTCCCTTTAATTTCTCTAATTAACCCCAATATTCACTATCAAACCTGGTTATGCAGTAAAAAATAAGACGAAATGTTGTTTTTCTAGACCTATTTATTTTGCTGGTTAATGGATTAAAATAGTTGCCAGCTGTGCAAAGTTCTCATTATGCTCATTACTCATAATGCTCCTCACAATGAGATGATTAATTCCACACACTTGCAAGCCCTTCAGTGAATGCTGTTGATTAAGCAATTATGTTAATCCACTCGTGTTTGTTTTCTCACTGCTCTGGTGATGGTTGGGCCCAATTTCTTCACTGAATTATTCCATGTAGGCTCTCAAAGCTTTGCTATAATTTGGAAAGGCCAAATCCACCCTCCACAAATGATGTGAAGGTGAAAATTGCAGATTATTTGTTGAGTTTGGTTTGCTAAGAAGAGTGCAGGACTTCTTGATTCCTTCTGGTTTTGGCCAGTTCCTGGAGAAGAGTGACATCAGTTTTCTGTCTGCTTTAACCCTGAGAAATTCAGGCCTGATAGAATTGTGTCTTTCCATTTAAATTGTGTTTTCTTTTATTGATATTCAGTAGCTGATTGGAGGTTTTACTTACGTGATTGGTAACAAAATGAGTTTTGGAAGTGTTGAATAGATGGATATTCAAATTTTCAGGGCACATGACAACAGCTCAACATGAAAAATGGACAATTATTCCCCTGAATTTAGATTTAATCACTAGTTTGATATAAAGCACCCGCTGATTAGACAAGGGAAGGACATTCTCCTGCTTTTAGATGAAATCTTTTCATCAGTAGCAAAACCAGGGGAATCCTGTGGTGGGTGAAACATGAAGTGAATTTTTAGTCTTTGCTCAGTGGGGCAGTGGCTCTCTGAGTATATTTATGCTTTACCTACAGGATAAATTTCCAAGGGGCCAGAAATATTTGCAAGGAGGCAGAAACCTCCTGCCCAAGCCACTCAGCTCCCTGGGTGTCCGAGGAAGAAGCAACAGCATCGCTTGGAATCGTCGTTTACGGTTCCGCCAGCGCGGCGGAATGGGAAGGGGAGGGAAGGGAAGGGAAGGGAAGGGAAGGGAAGGGAAGGGAAGGGAAGGGAAGGGAAGGGAAGGGAAGGGAAGGGAAGGGAAGGGAAGGGAAGGGAAGGGAAGGGAAGGGAAGGGAAGGGAAGGGAAGGGAAGGGAAGGGAAGGGAAGGGAAGGGAAGGGAAGGGAAGGATCCCAGCCCTTCCCCATAGACTAAACACAGCCCCACAGCACTGCTCAGTCCTTGCCAAAACTCAGGAATAAAACACCTGAGAAACACCAACAGACCCAGCAGAGTGGCCAGACCCAAAGTGCAAAATATTAACAAAGCCAAGCCTGCGCAAAAGGTGCTGTCCCAAGAGTTCTCTGATGAATTTTGAGTCCCTCATTAATCAAAAATATGATAAAGCAGCTAATAAATACAAAGAAAATATATTTCATTATATCCTCCCAAAGCCTTCCTACTTTTTCCATTTTTCACAGAATCCCAGAATAGTCTGAGCTGATCCAAGTCCAAATCCTTGCCCTGGACAGATTTTTTTCCTCAACTTCTGTATTTAAAGCGCATATTCACAACAACCTCCCTGATATCTCTGAGCATGGACCATCACTGACCACAGCTTTTATTTTGGGGGGGTCCATTTTGGGAGCAACAGCTCATAAAAGACCCCAAATAAAGCTGAGCTCTCTGCAGCCCAGGTCGATATTTTATATATTGGTCACTGCGCCGTGCTGACGGCTCGCCTGCAATGTGGCCTCTGTCTTTTTTATGATGTACATTCCTGGTGAGTGTTGGGCAGATTGATCCCATTCTGAGCTCCAGATTGGAAAACAGATGTGTGGGAAAGAAAAAAAATCTGCATGAAAAAGGTGCAAAAAAACTCCAGAGAGCCTGAGAAAGAGCCTTGGAAAGGGACCTGTTTAGGATTGTCAGAAAGGACTGAAACACCACAAACCCATCACCAAAATTCCTCACAAAAGGAGAGCAGCAGCTGCTGCATGAGCCCAAATCCAGGAGTGGATTTGGAGTGAAAAATCAGGGACATTAATAAATTTTTAAGGAAGCAGAAAATTCTGAAGGCCTCGTTGCCTTCAAGTCAAGAGCAGCTGTTTCAGTTAATAGAGATTGTTTCTCTTGATAAGAGGTTATAGAGTGGATTTTAATCTTCTTGATGTCAAACTGCACAGCCAAGAATCACCTTCTAGGTTTAAATCTATCTATAAACACATCTAAATAGATTTTATATTAATCTATCAAGAAAATGACACTGACTGGGTGGTTTCATTAAAAAGGAAAAGCCTTTCCATATGATTGCATTGAGAAGAAGAAATTTCATTTTTTTTTTCTGTAAATATTCCTGTTGGAAATTAGAAAAAATAAATTCCAATAAAGCCTAAAGGACTGTTGTAAGCCATAGGAAAATCTATAACTTCGCTCTTTCTAATTTCTCCTGAAAATGGCATTTTCTGGCCTTTTCCAGTGGCATCCCAAATTAAAGGTAAAGAAGAGACCAGAATCACTTCCCTGGCATCCAGTACCTTGATTTCCTTAATCTTTCCCCCCTCTCCATGTGATGAGTATCCTGAATTTGGGATTACATTGGGTTTTTTTACAGCTGCTTCAAGGAACTGAAGGCTCTGAGTACTTTACAAGGCAGTTAAGCAGAGTGTGGAATTTGCCCTTAATATTCACCCACATGCTTGATGAATTCCCATATTTGAGTTTAATCCCGGATTTTAAAGCCAGACTTGTTTCAATTCGTTCATGCCTTAGCTCAAAACCCATTTCCACATTCTCATTTTTTGGGAAGGCTGAGTCGAATCTCTTAGAAGAGACAAAAAGAGCTCAGAATTCCTTTTTTTCCTCCCAAAAATTCACTCTAAAATTCTGGAGGCAGCTGTTCTTGCGAGCCCAAGCTGCCATCAAGTTCAAGGAGGAGGAGATTGCTGTAATGTAACTGAAGAAATCCTGGAAATCCCAGCGGGCACCCCAAGGTGTTGAAGGGGGGTCAGGGAGCACTGGAGACATGAAAAGGCTTTTTTAAAATTTTTTTTTTGCAGCTGGTTCCTTTCTCCTATCAACTGTACAAAGGCAGAGCGGGGCTGGATTTTGAAAGGGCCACGCTTTCCATCCATGTTCAGGAAACCAGGGAGACAAAAGGCACCCAGCAGCAGCCACATGGCAAGAGGGCTTCGGAAAACAGCCGCCTTCCTCTGCTGTTTCCTCAGGAGCCCAGGATCCACCTCCCTGTTTGTTTTTCCAAGGAAATAATTAAAGATGTGGATAAAAAAAACATTAACAAAAGACTGACCCTTCTTTTTTTTTTTTTTTTTTTTTTTTTTTTTTAAATCCCCCCCCTTTTTTTTTTTAAATCTCCCTGCCCAGTGCAAGGGAAATAATTTTCATCCCCCCCTCCTTCCGCACAATGCCGGGAGCAGGGATTGCTTTACATCCCAGTAGAAGGGAATACTTAAGGAAACCTCTGGCAGTATTATGGATGGAAGTGCAAGGAGATGGTTTTATCAGGAGGCTTCAAGGCTATTATTGTCCAAATAAACACTTGCTTTGCCAGACATGATCTACAGCTGCTGCACGGAGACCCCCGGCTTCCATCTGAATTTCAATCTCCCTGCCTCCATCTCCTTTTGGCCTTTCCCACTTTTTTGCAGCCCTGAATAGCCCACTGTGCTGGATTACTTCACTTTTTCCATCTTAATAGGCTTCACCAGGCTCCTGACTTCCTGCCCAGCACCCTGCTCCCCACTTCAGCTGCCTTTAGGAAGCTTTAACACCTTTGGGGGTTGGATTTTTTTTCCACTTCCAGGGACAGGATGCTCCCCCAGATTTCACTATCGGGATGCAGGATGTCACTGCTGCCCAGAGCAGGGATCCCATGGGATGCACATCTCATCTCCCTGGACAGGCAAATTGTGTCAAGCAAGAAGCAACTCAGACAAACTTTTTGGAAAGTTGTTAAATCTTTATCATTTTTTACTTTCCTACACCCACATCATTCTCCAGGCTCACAAACAGCCCCACAAGAGACAAAGTACAGGAAATATTCCAGTGGCATCACTCCAGGATCCTTTTAAAAACATGGACTGACAGAGTTCACCAAACAACAAATCCTGAGGATTTTTAAGGGTAGAACAGCAGAACAAACATTTCTAGATTGATTGAGGTGATTTGAAATCCAAATTTTAATCCCTAGCACAAATTCAGAAATGTTTATTTCTGGGATTTAATCCTGAGAGCAAACAAGCTTGAACTGCAAATCTTGCATTCTCAGGCCAGGATTTCTGATATTTCTCCCTAAATTGTTTATATTTTTACTGCACCAGGAGGGCTCAGATTTTTGCCCAAAGCAGAAACTCTCAGTGAAAGTTTGTCCCTCATTCTTGCATTCACCTACAGATCATTTGATGTGCAGGTTGTGAGGTGATATTTTCAGGGGTGACTCCTGATTTACAGCAAATAAGCCAGGCTTTAAAAAAGAAGCTTTGGCTTCTTCACATGCAGATAATGAGCTCATAAACTGGATTTTCAGTATTATTTCTGAGCTTTTTAAGGCACATTTGAACCCCCATGACCTGTGTGGGCAGCAGTGGAGGCTGGAGCTGCACTCTGGGATGCAGGTCGGGATTTTCCATAGGGTTGGCACATGGAGCCATCCCCAAATGCCAGCTGCTGGATTTGGCTCAGCTGCAGGAGCCAGGCAGGCCGAGTTCTCAGCTTTCCTTTGGGTTTATACCTGAAAAAACCCTAAACTTTCTAAGCTTTGCCTCAAAGCTCCTCACTTCCCAGCACCCCCCCAAAGCCAGAAGCCGCGTTCCTAAACCACTTCAACCTCCACACCCCGTTGCATTTGTTACATCTGAAGGAGCCTCTCAGGTCTTTCCTTCTGAGGGACATCAGCACTAAAAGCAGAGTTTGGGAGCCCCTTGCTCCCAATTTCCTTGGGCCACGTTGTTCCACACCTGGGTGAGACCAGGAGACAGGAAGGGACCTTGTGTGGCTCTGCCACCTTTGGGTTGGCCTTCAAAAGCTGCTCTGAGCCTGGGAGGGGAGATGTTCAGACCATGAAAATGTTCTCCTTGATTGGTCTGGCAGAGCAGGGAGCCCTCCTTTCATGTCAGCAAATCCAATATCCATGTGCAAAGTAAATGCAGGTTTAGTATTCTCTCCACCCTGCTCTGGCAAACCTGTTCTCCACCCTGTTCTTCTGGCACCCTGTTCTTCTGGCACCCTGTTCTTCTGGCACCCTGTTCTTCTCCAGGGGATTCCTCCAGAGCTGCCAGCACTGGGGGACACTTGTGGCACTCCTGGAGGGTCCCCTCAGCTCATCCTTATCTGTTTTCCCAGGAAATTGGGCTAATTAGTGGCTCAACATGATGCCTCAGGTTTAGCTTTTCTATTTTTCAGGTTCTGTGCTGCTTTAGTGTGTGGGTCTGGGTTCACATCAGGGGATGGTGAACTCCCTGCACAGAGCAGGGAGACAAAACAATTCCTGCTCCAGCTGGGCACCAAGGACAAATGATCCAAATCTCAGCCCAAGAGCACAAACCCCGTGGGCTGGAGAGAGAAAAACAAGCAGGATGGGACTGGATGGGCTGCAGCTGGAACTGGACACTGAACTGCAATGTGCACATGGAGCAGAGCTGATCCCAGGGAGAGACCCTGGCAGCGCTCGTGCATTTTGGGACCATTTGGGTTCATCTTGGGTGCAGCCCTGGCTGGGCTCTTGTGCTGCCCAAGGTGGATCCATGGAGGAGATCCTTTGAATCAATCCCTGCTTTATTCTGTAACTCTGTCCAGCCTCTGCTCCAGCTCAGCCTTCTCAAGGCATCAAACACTGCTGGAGAGGCACTGTGATCCTGCAGATGGAATAATAAAACTGATTCAGTTTATTCTATTTATTCTGATTCTGTTTTTTACAGATCTTTTCCTGGGATTCAGCGATGTGTGTGACTTTATAACACTTCGTAAGAGGCCAGCTTGCTGTCTTTTTATTAAAAATAGTTATTTAGTAATAGTAATTATATTTGCTTTTGCTGTTTTTTTTTTGCAAATATTAACAGTTGAATGCTCCTGATTATGATAATTAATTCCTAAATTATTGATTTCCAAGAACATAAGGGAAAATCCCCAAAATGTTTTCATTCCTGTTGTTGTTTCTCATTCTCTCTGCAATAATCAGTATCTATCTATATAAAATACATCAATATATCCACGGGATAGTTAAAGCAGGGAACGATTTTCCTCTTTTAAACCTGATTTAGTTGGATATTTTCATTATTACATCTTTTGTGGTGTTATCTTGACTGTTTTATCATTTTGGCTCTTCTCAGCCAATTTTGGCAGCGGAACCATCTTGAAAACCTTGGGTTTAACCCAAAAACCCCGGTTTTGACCCAAAAACCTCAAATTTGACCCAAAAACTTCGAGTTTGACCCAAAACCCGCAGTGAGCTCCATCAGATAAGGGGGCTCCGTGTACCTGTGTGGTCTGGTGGCAGAGGAACAGCTTGGAAATGGCAAATCAGATGGAATTACATGATCCTTATCTTCTTCCCCTACTGAGGGCATGAGCTGCTGACTTAGAACTTGCTTGAAGTGCAGGGAAATGGGGAAAAAGAGAATCTTTTTAACGAGTTTTCAGGAGCTGGAGGAGATATTAGCAAGGGGCCCTAACCTGGTTATTAGCTATGCACAATTATTGTTTATTTTTGCACAGGAACTAAAGGAGAAGCCATCTCTGCTTATTTTTCTTTACTTAACTAAAGAAATTGTATAGCTTTTGGAAAGGGTTAAATAATTTCCTCCTTGCCTGCTCTCCTCAGGCTCTCCTTGCCCGTGTGGGAGCGTGCAGGAGGTTCCCCACTAACCACAGCTCTGTTTTCCAAAAGGAAATTAAAGTGAAATACATCAGCCAGGCTGGGACTTCACACTTCAGAGACTTGTAAAGAACATCAGCTGCTGAAATTGATGGTCACTTTAACTGCCCACAGCTTCTCCTCCAGACAGGAGCTTAAGGTTTTACTGGGCTTAATGGGACAATATCTCCCTCCTGATGACTTCATTTAGGTCGTGCTGAAATTCCTATTAAAGCAGGGCCATTAATATTTCATTAAAATGCCTCTGATGGCAGTTCCTGCTAATCTACAGGAACGCCATCCCCTTCCCATGGAGTGGATCCCACGTGGGACAGGGAAAAATCTGTGAGGAATTCCATGTTTTCCTCAGTACTGAGTCCTTTGTCTCTTGAAAGGGTGAAACTTTTCTTGCTGGCTCTTTCTTTTTTTTTTTTTTGTAAAATTATTATTTCCAGTATAACTCCTCACAAATCGTGGAAGAGCTGGAAATTCCAGTGTTTTAAATATTGTAAATACTGCAAAAGAAAATATGTCTTGGGCCAGAGCAGGGAATGAAACTATGGTTATTTCTACAGAGGATTTGCAGGTCCTTCTGGAATGCAGGAGGAAAATGGGCAGGGAAATGTGAATCACTGAATCCCAGGATGGCTCAGGCTGGAAAAGGTCTCTAAGATGATCAAGTCCAATCACCAACCCATTGCCACCACCACGTTCATCTCTGATCCCTGTCCCCAAGTGCCACTTTCCCCCATTTTTTGAACACTTCCAGGGATGGTGACTCCACACTGCTCCAAGAAGCCTTTTCCAGGCTTGACATCCCTTTCCATGAAGGAATTTCCCCTGATTCCCAATCCAAACCTCTCCTGGCTCACCTTGAGGCTGCTTCCTCTCATCTGTCACTGCTGAAGATCTGGAACCAGGGACAGTGGTGACTTGAGCAGATAAAGAGCTCCGGCCTGTGACCATTCCAGGGCACAGCCCCAGCCAGAGGGAGCCTTTGGAATTCCCTGATTGCCAAATCCAAGGAGCTCTGACATTGCCCAGCACCACAGCCTGGGCTTGCAGGGTTTATCTTTGAAATTAGGGGACTCTCCTGGGTAAAAGGAGCCCCCTCATTATGAGCTTAGCAAATTAAACTGTTTGTGTCTCCAGAAGGAAACGGCCCCAACGCCTGGTGGGCGATCAGGTTCCGCGGGGCTCTGGCACAGGCAGAAACCTGCACAATCCACGGGATCAGACCTAATTTGGGCTGGAAAAGACCTTTAAAGGTCACTGAGTGCAGCCATAAACCAAACACTGCCGAGTCCCACCAAACCATGGCCCTGTTGTCACAGGAATCCGAGCCAGGCTGGCAAAGCAAAGCTCTTCAATCCCAGGGACATTATTTCTTTCAAATAATTTCAAATTTCATTTCAAATGAAATGAAATTTCAAATCCTGCCTCAGTGATGGAAAACTTGGGGGGAAGGAACTGAAAACCATCTGCAAAGATGTATATAATATATTTAAAAATATATATTATATATATAATATATAGCTATAACACATATATTTATAATATATAATATATAATTATATATATTATAGAATATATAATATCTATAATATTCTATATATTTATTATATACATTTTAATATATAATATTTATGTGATATATTTATTTTATACAGTATAAATATATATTTACATATACACTATATATTATATACTATATAATATATATTACATATTATATATTATATATTATATATTATATATTATATATTATATATTATGTATTATGTATTATATTTATTATATTATATGATATTACATGAATATATATAGATACAAACATATATATATGTATATACACATGATATATGTATTTATTATCTATATAGATATATATAGATACATTTTTATGATATCTTTTTAAATGTTCACAGAATGCAGTCAGCATTCAGGCAGATCCCGGTGGGAACAGGACGGGTTGAGGAGGTGCCACATCCACCATGAGATGAGGGCTGGGATGCTCCTGGCGCACCCTGCTTGGGGAAATTAAACTCTTTTAAAATAAAAGTTCAATGTGAGACACTCCAGGGACTCCCAACCCCCCCAGCAGCTCAGGCAGCCCTGGCAGTGCGAGCTGTGCTTTTGGGGAAGGATATTTAAGGATATTTCCCAACGTTGGAGTTGTCAGCTTTCATTTCTGCCCCTGGCCTTGATGCACAGGTTGTCTCAGGAATTTATTTGACTGACAGATGTCCAAGGCAAAGGAAGCCCTGTGGATCTCCACAGCTGTGAGATTGTGAGCTCCTCGCAGTTGCTGCATGGCAAAAGTTCCATAATAAAATGAAATGAGTAAATTCCTTACAAAAAACTTGTAGCGAGCAACCCCCATAGTTTAACATGAAATATTTAATCCCTTAAAACTTGTTTCTGTTATTGTTCAGTCTAACTTTTGAGTCTAAACATGTTTTCATTGCAGTGTTAAGACTGCAGTATTCAATTAATTATTAATGATTAAGTATTACATATAAATCAATTAACTCCCTTTTTTGCAGAAATATCTGAGCTTTTTAATTATTTGAAGTGGCAATAATAATAAAAATAATTTGCTGCAATATTGCAAATTTTACTATCTCAGAGTCTCATTCCAAAGTTTCTAAGTGCAGTCGGAGTTTCTGAGTGCAGAATGGAGCTGGTTATTAAAGAGCATTAATATAAATCAGAGTTAATTCAGAAACTGAGTGCACGTTATGGATAAGGGATTTCTGAACTTTGAGCTTTTGAGAACTAGGAGATATAAATATAAATATAAATATAAATATAAATATAAATATAAATATAAATATAAATATAAATATAAATATAAATATAAATATAAATATAAATATAAATATAAATATAAATATAAATATAAATATAAATATAAATATAAATATACATGTGTGTCCATGCATGTGTATTTAAATGTAAATATTCATGGAAATTCCAGAAAAAAAATACAATGTCCACTGAAATATCAGGGGAAAACTCTGGATATTCATTTATATCCTGCAAAAGGAAAATTTGCCATTTGGAAGGAAGCTGAGGCTCCTGTGCTATTTAATTTCCATGGTCATTCCTCACTTTTCCTGGATAATCCAGCCAGGAATCCAGCTCCAAGTGCTGATCCCTGCACTCCAGTGGTGTTTATGGCACTTTGTCCTTGGAATCCCAGCACTCTGAGATGGGGATTGACTGGACAAACGCTTGGAATAATGGGAGAAGCGGGAAGGATTGATCCCAGCAGGATTTATCCACTCATTTTCTCCTTGTGTGGCTGCTCCTCTCATCCATCCCCAGCACATCCAGCAGCTCTGAGGTTCCAGCTCTGCCCTGCTTGACCCCTGCCCTCCAGCTTATTTTTGGATAAAATTTCCCATTTTTTCCCCATTGCTTTCATGGGGAAAGGGCTCTAAACCCCCTCTGTGTTGTGTTGGAGCAGGGAAAATGGGATCCAGCAGGTTTTTTGGGAGAATCCAGCCTCAAAATCAGAGCTAGGCTTCAACCCTTCAGCACATGCAATGTTGTGTGTCCGGAGCTGGCAGAGGATTTGTGTGGTTGGGAGCAGACAAATTATGAGCAGCTCCGTGATGATTATGAGGGTGCAGATCTGTGGGAAGGGATGGGATCCTATTTCCTTTTCTCCCTGCTGAAAGCAGCAAAAATAACTCCAGGATTATCTGTTCCTGCTTCTCATGGCAGCAGAGGAAATGTCAAAGTTTGGAAGTGTGACAGAAATATAGGAAAACTCCAATTCAGAACGCGAGTGAGAACAATTCTGGAATTTTATTCAATTCAGGCTTAATATTGAAATTAAATTATTTAAATCAAACAACTTCTAAAGGCAATCTCCTGGGTGTCTCTGACGCCTTGAGAGGGCTGAGCTGGAACAGAGGCTGAGCAGAGCTACAGAATAAAGCAGGGATTGATTCAAAGGATCTCCTCCATGGATCCACCTGGGGCAGCACAAGAGCCCAGCCAGGGCTGCACCCAAGATGAACCCAAATGGTCCCAAAATGCACGAGCGCTGCCGGGGTCTCTCCCTGGGCTCAGCTCTGCTCCATGTGCACATTGCAGTTCAGTGTCCAGTTCCAGCTGCAGCCCATCCAGTCCCATCCTGCTTGTTTTTCTCTCTCCAGCCCACGGGGTTTGTGCTCCTGGGCTGAGATTTGGATCATTTGTCCTTGGTGCCCAGCTGGAGCAGGAATTGTTTTGTGTCCCTGCTCTGTGCAGAGAGCTCAGCATCCCCTGATGTGAGCCCAGACCCACACACTAAAGCAGCACAGAACCTGAAACATAGAAAAGTAAAACCTGAGGCATCAAGGGGATTCATTTTCCTGACTTTGGAATATTTTCATGGTCAAATACTTGATTTCAATTTCAAACTTTGCATGGAACAGTTTGGGTTGGAAGGGACCATAAGAACCCTCCCATCCCATGGGCAGGGACACCTTCCACTGTCCCAGGGTGCTCCAAGCTGGCCCTGGACACTTCCAGGGATCCAGGGGCAGCCACAGCTGCTCTGGGACTTCCATCCCAGCCCCCCACCATCCTCAGAGGGAAGAAGGAGGCAGATCCATGGAGCCATCAGGTGCCCTGGCACAACTCCTCCCATGTCCAAGTGGCTGAACCCCAGAGGTGACACCAGTCCCTCTCAAGCTGGGAACCTCCATGGACCAGGAATCACCTCTGGAGACAAAACAGACAACAGTGAGCATTGAAATGAGGCTGACACTGCCCCATCACATCACTGAAAATTGAATTTTCCAGCACTGTGCACCTGAAAATGGGAACAAACCTCAGAACCATGGCTTTTCTGCTTTTCCTTGTAATCGAACAAGAATTTCTCCTTTTCTTTCTTTCCTGCTTTTTTTTCTTTCCTTCTTTTTTTTCTTTTCTTCTTTCTTTCCATTATTTTTTCTGTCCTTTTTCCCCTTCTTTTTTCCCTCTTCTTTTTTCCCTTCCTTTTTTCTTCTCTTCCTTCTTTCCCCCTTCTTTTATTTATTTTCATTTCCCCCCTTCTTTTCTTTCTTTCCTTCTTTCTTTTTCTCCTGCTTTTTGCTTCTTTTTTTCCTTTTTTTCCTTCTTTTTTCCTTTTTTTGCTCCTTCTTTTTTCCCCCTTCTCTTTTTCAAAAGCAAGCAGGATAAAATACCGGCCTGTACTGAATGCCTGGCTGCTATATTTAACTCAGACAAACACGTAACAAATCACTATTCTGCAGAAAGAAGGCACACCTCAGAGGCTGGATTTTTTTCCTTTTTTTTCTCTTCAGACCTGGACGTAGAGACCACAACCCTCTAAATAATCCTCCAGAAATAAACCAATGAAATGTTCCCTCTGACAACAGACACAGCATTATACCTGCAGCTGGTAAATGTTTCCACAGTCCAACCACCTTTCCTTCTCGTTTCCAGTAAAAATTTGCTCCCCGGGGGATGGAGGCAGCAGTTGGATTTTAATTACTTTTCTGCAATAACGTGGAATGGAGAGTTGCAATTTTTTTCTTTTCTTTTTTTTTTTTTTTTTTAAAGCTGCTGATGGATTCTCATTTTTTCTCTTTTTGGAAGGGAAGGGCAGAGGAGGGTTGGCAGCAAAGGCAGATGTCCTGTGGAAATCCATCCCTGGTGTGTCTCTGATGCCTTGAGAAGGCTGAGCTGGAGCAGAGGCTGGACAGAGCTACAGAATAAAGCAGGGATTGATTCAAAGGATCTCCTCCATGGATCCACCTTGGGCAGCACCAGAGCCCAGCCAGGGCTGCACCCAAGATGAACCCAAATGGCCCCAAAATGCACGAGCGCTGCCGGGGTCTCTCCCTGGGATCAGCTCTGCTCCATGTGCACATTGCAGTTCATTGTCCAGTTCCAGCTGCAGCCCATCCAGTCCCATCCTGCTTGTTTTTCTCTCTGCAGCCCACGGGGTTTGTGCTCTTGGGCTGAGATTTGGATCATTTGTCCTTGGTGCCCAGCTGGAGCAGGAATTGTTTTGTGTCCCTGCTCTGTGCAGAGAGCTCAGCATCCCCTGATGTGAGCCCAGACCCACACACTAAAGCAGCACAGAATTGGGAAAATAAAAAAACCCCTAAAACCTGAAGCATCATCTCAATCCCTTGTTTTTTGCAGCCCAGAGACAAAGAATATTGGGAATTCAGTGAAGATTCCAGGGAACGTTGCAGCACTGCTGGCTCAGCCCTTCAGGCCAAGCTCCAAGTGAAGCTCAGTGGTTTCAACCCCTTCCTTCTCTTGAACAAACTCCAGGAGCCAGGAAACTTGGGAATATTTCCCCCATCCCTGGCAGTGTCCAAGGCTGGGTTGGACATTGGGGCTTGGTCCACTGAAGGTGTCCCTGCCCATGGCAGAGATGGGATGGGATGAAATTTCAGGTCCTTTCCCACCTAAACCATTCCATGACTCTGTGATTCCATGATTTGAGCAGGGGCATGGAAGTGACCTCCAAGGTCTCTTTCAACCCAAACCGTTCCATGATTCCATGTGGGGAAAGCTGCCCAGCCCTGTGGTGGTTTTGGGGTGTAACTGCTGCAGAGAGGAATTCAGTTTTTAGGGGAGAAGAACCCGTTGTGTATCCATGATTCCCACCTGGATTTCATGGATGAAAATGCATCTCCTTGGCTTTCATGGAGAAAAATGCAGGGCACCCAACCAAGGCTGGCTTTTCCTGACAGAAGATCCTGTCCCAGCCCTGGTGCTGCCGCCTGAAGCTGACAGCAGTAATCCTGATTTCCTGGGAAAAAGAAATCCCATTGGTGTTTTTTGGCTCTAAAATTCAGGTTTTGAGCCAAATTTTCTACTGCCCTGGTGCTTGAAGGTGTTTTGAGAATGAAACAATTCCAAAATTCAAAATTTGGGGAATTTCCTTCCATCCCTTTCTCTCTCCTTGAACAGAGCTGGTTTTCTGCAGCTCCAGGTGGTCCCTGCTGGAACCCCTGGTTGTGACTCCAGAGCTCCTTGGAAATCCCACTTTAATTGCAGTATCTCTGAAGGACACCCAACACAGGGATTTATTTTTCCTCAACAAGATTGATTTGGTTCCCATCCAGGGCTCAGACTTTTCCAAGGATACCTTGGACTTTGCCCCCTTTTCCTGACTGCCAGCATTCCCAACCCTTCCTTCAGGAACCTCTCCCTGCACAGAGGGGTCTGTCCTTCATTCCAGAGCATTTTCCTGAAGGAATTAGGGTTTGTATCATTTCATCCCCTTCACTCCTGGCTCTATTTAGATATAATTCTTGCCATCAGGCTTTACATCCTTGTTTTATCCCTGCAATGGGATGAAATGCATTAAAAAACCCTGCTGGCTTTGGGCAGGAGGATATTTATTTAAGCAAGCTGAGTTCCATATTTTGGTTGAATAATTACAACCTTTTTCTCTTGCATCCATTTACTGAACCCTATTATTTTCTGCCACTGAAGCCCAAAAAAGTATTTACACAGCTCAGTGCTCCTCAGGCTAAACACGGATGGGATGCTCAATCATGGGAATCAGTGCAAAAATCCTTGATTTTTCCTTTTCTCAATGATTTTTGAATCGAGACTAAATAGAGCTGGAAGAGCTGAGGGAAGCAGAGAGATGTTTCTTGTCCTTAATGTGCAGAAAGTTTGGATCTCTTCCTTAATCCAGGGGAAAGGACCAGAAGTAGGAACATACTTTGGTTTGCAGTTTATTTTTCTCTGCCTTCCCTTCCCTAATTCAAACAAACCCAACCTTTTCTTTGATTGGTGCTGTTCCATCCAGGGATGGGATTTCTCTGGAAGCTCCTGGTGGGCTGGATGTGGGTGGTTCCCAGAAACATCAGGAGATGCTGGAGTGATACCAAATCCTGGGAAACTCATTTCTTAATCAGGCTTCTTAAACAAACAAAGCATCAGGGCTGAAAAGTGAAAATTTAATTATCTGTTCACCTCTGGAGCTGCTGTTGGATCACCAGCTGCAAAAATGGGGAGAAAATCATACAATTAAATTTAAAAATGTGGGATGTTAGTTTTGGATGGAGGATCCCTTGATGTGGCTTGAAGGAAGCAGTGTGTGAACCCAGAGAAATCCTGGCTTAATCCAGATTCCAAACCAGAATTATGACCATTTCTCCCTTGCACTTGCTGGTAGTTTTCCGTAGGTTCTGTCTGGTTCCATTTGGGAAGCGGAGCTCAATCCCTGCTTGAATTTCTGCTGATGAACTCTGCAAATCAGGATGGTATTTAAATGAGATTATTTAAGCTTTGATTTAAATGAGATTATTTAAGCTTTTGATTACCTTGATTACACCCTTCTGATTGTGCTGATGTCAATAATTGGGTGCTGCTGCTGCTAAAACTTTAAAACCCTCCAAAACTCCACAAGTACCTTCCAGAAATGAAACTTTTCTTTTTTATTTCCTTTTTAACATTTCCTGGGTGGTTCCTGAATCCCTTAGCCAGGGACTCAGGTGCCCTCACCTGGTGCTGTCTGTGCTCCTGTGGAATTATGATCCCATATAAACACAATTCTCTGACACTGGGTTACATGAAGTCACTGCTATCTATTTCTTTACCTGCTTTTTATTTTTTCTTTAATGTAGATCATTTATCAATGCAAATTTTAGGGGACAACATTGACAAAACCTCCAGAGGAGGCTGTGAGATGGATTCCAAGTCCGAAGCTGGAGCTTGAAACACCAATTAAATATTTCAGTATTTCAATATTTAATTTTTTCACTGCCCCTCATTAACAGCCAGCCACAAGAGGTGTTTTTCCCCCAGTTTCTGCCCAGTCCCTAAAGGATGTGCCAGGAGCTCCCTTGAGATGTGGGCAAGGACAGCAGGAAATTTGCAGCCTTGGATTTTTGTCCCTCTGGTTCCTCTTTTTCCCTGTTTTTACACCTGACTGAGCAACCTGGGCTATGGAATGTTCCCTGCCAGGGCAGGGATGGGCTTTAGGGTCCCTTCCAGCCCAAACCATCCTGGGATTTTATCATTCCGGGTGTCCAGCCCGTGGATCCAAACCCTTTCCAGGTGTGAAACACAAGATTTCAGATTATCAGGGACTCACAGGGGTGGGGGAACCTCTCCCAGCACCACTGGGAGCCATTATTTCCATTTTTTATTGACCCTTTTGTTCCCAATGCCATAAGGATCAGGAACATTTATGGCTTTATTTCACAAAACTTGAATTATTTCAGGGGAGAGGGAAGGGATCATAATTTGGAACTTTTTTCCCACTTCCATCATCAGCATTTCATGGAATAGTGTGTCCTCACATGGGGCACCACTAAATGCTGGTTCTTGGCTTTTTTTTGCTGTTAACGTTGAGATTGAAAGTGTTTGTGACAGTATTTTCTGTTTAGAATTAGACTTTTATTTCCTTTTATTTATGTTACAGTCTCACCAGCGGTGAGTTCTGTAGTACTTTACTAACAAGTTATAAAATGGCTATCTATTTTTCTCTGTAAGTTTTTTTTTTAAGGTTAAATTGTCTAATTAAGAAATGACACTTAAATTATTTTTACTTTTAACCTAATAATGCGGACTTTTTTTAACTAATTACAAACTACTGCTTAAACTCATGAAGAAGAAGGTGAAGTATAAGGTGAAGAAGGTGAAGGAGAAGATAAAGAAGAAGGACTGGTTTCTGCTCTAAAACCTTTATCTTGCTTTATATATATTGCTATATTCTAAAACTTTAAACTTAAAGTTTTCTACTACATGATATTACACACTTTAAATCAAATTACACACTTGTAATCTTAGTGTTATCAATTAATTTTGGAAGTCTTCTCCATGGCTTTAGGTCAAATATAATCCTCTCTTGGGGGTCAAAATCTGTCAGTACAGAAAGTTTTAAACTCTCAGCATTTAGGACTTCAACAGGAAGGAACTTTAGGGATCATCTCATCCCACCCCCTTCCATCATCCAAGGATGCTCCAACCTGGCCTTGGGCACTTCCAGGGATGGAACAGCCACAGCTCCTCTGGGAATCCCATCCCAGCCCCTTCCACCATTCCAGGGTGTCCCAACCTGGCCTTGGGCACTTCCATCTTCTCTGGGAATCCCTTCCCAGCCCCTCCCGACCCACTCAGGGCAGGATTTCTCCCCAAAATCCCCTCTCCCCCCACCCTCTGCAAAGGGGAATCCATTCCCCGTGTCCCACGTTCCCATTCCCATCCGTGCACGCACTCCCACATATCCATAAACACATAAATAAATATTGGCCTTGCCCAGCTCTTAAAAATGTTCTGCATCTGCTGCAAAAGCCACATTTCCCACCAGCTGGAGAGAAAACATTTTAATATGAGATCAAATATTTGGCTTGTCCAGTGCAAGATGTAATTACATTCGCTCCAATGCTCTTACACCCAGGAAAGAAACCAGAATTAGGGGGAAAAAATAATTTTTCAAAGGTGTTTTCATGTCTATCCTGGGAGGGAGAAAAAGTGTAGAGGGGGAATTTTCCCTAAATAGAATGATCTGGTTCTTTTTACGAAATAGACCTGAATTTTCTGATGCCACAACTCAAATCCTGTAATTATAAAGCAGAGTTCACAAAGTTTTTCACCTCGTTAGCACACCTTGGGTTGGTGGAGCAGCTTTTTCGCTCAGGACTGAAACACTTTTTTAGAGAAAACACCCAAAAATAGAGGAGTGGAGATTCTGGCTGCTCTGTGATCCCTGGCAGACCCCACCTCATGGTTGGGTTTGTGCAAAAATCATTTTAACCCCGTGGGGGATGAACCTGGCTGAGGACAGGGTGGGGGCTCTGTCCTGGAATTCCCAGGATGGATGCACAGGGAGGCAGGAGCGGAACAAAATCAGTAAAAAGTTGCCATTATCACTTTTTTTGGGGGCAGTGTCCAAAGCTGCTTAAACTCAAGTTTAGTCTGAGCAGCTGAGTGGGGTTTTAGTGATGATAAAATTTCCATCTTGCCAAAAAGTAAGCTGACAAAATTTCCAACTTTCCAAAAATTAAGCTGATAATTTTTCCAGCTTTCCAAAAATTAAGCTGATAAAATTCCCATCTTGCCGAAAATTAGGCTGATAAAATTACCAGCTTTCCAAAAATTAAGCTGATAAATTTACCAGCCTTCAAAAAATTAAGCTGATAAAATTTCCATTTTGCCGACAATTAAGCCCAGGTTTAATCACCTTCCTGGGCTGAAGCTGAGACAGGTGAGATGAAAAGAGAAAATACAGATACAGCAGAAAGAAAGAGCAGAAAAAGCAAGAATTTGCCTTTCTGGGTTATTTATTCCCTCCACATCTCTTCCCTCAGACCTCAGCATTCCAGTTTGATCTCTGCCCCTCAATCTCTGCTATCAAGCAGCAACAGGAAAGGTTTTGATTTTCCAACTTTTTTTTTTTTTTGAGACAAATTTTGCCACCTTAAAAGCTCCAATTTCATGGAACTTTGTTCAAAGCCCAGGAGATTTGGATCAGGACTCAATTTGTCCCTGAAGATTCAGATAGATTTCAAACAAGCCTTGGAGATGTGTAACTCAATCTTTTGAAAAATGAATAATTTATTATTTTTTTTTTAACTTTCTTTCAGTTTAAATAAATGATTGGACTTGCAGAATTACCCTGTTACTTTTTGCATTTCTGATCTGCCCTGGTGGAAGCTCCAGGATTCCAACAGAAAGGGGAATAAAACCTGGGAATTGTCAGTGATCTTTAACTTCTGCTGTTTGTTTTACAGGCAAACCCAGTTAAAACCAGTCCTAAAACTGGACTAAACTCCCTGTGCACGCTTAATCCAAGTGTTGTTTTCTGACATTGTACAAAATGCAGAAATTTAGGGGGATTTTCAATTGGGTGTGCCACTGATGGACAATTAACAGCTCCACTGCTGGAATTTCTTAATTGTCTAATTACTGAAGAATTTAATTGCTCGCTCCTGTCCCTGCAAAGTGGATCTGGACCCCAAGGATCTCCTTGGGATGTGCCCTTTCCTCTGATCAGGGCAATTTCTGTCACACAAAGTAAAATTCAGCCTCGGAGGAACATCCTGGATCTGGGGGGTCTTTTTGGGATTGGGTTTTTGGTTGGTTTGGGGTTTTTTTGTTTGTTTCTTTTGGTTTGTTTTTTTTCTCTTTTTTTTCCATTTTTTCCTTTTGTTTAGTTTTCTGTTTTGCTTTACTTTTTTTTGTTTGGTTTGTTTTTTGTTTTGCTTTGTTTTGTGGGGTTTTTATTTTTTGGGGTTTTATTTGTTTGGGGTTTTTTTGTTTGGTTTGGGTTTTTTGGGGGTTTCTTTTTGTTAGTTTTGGGGTGAGGGGTTTTTAATTCTTTTGTTTGTTTGTTTGTTTGGTGGTTGTTGTTGTCAGATCATGATGAGGTGGAATTCATTGATCTTGACATCATTCACCTGCAGACTCTTGGTGCTAAAATCAGCCCCAGACATGGGGCTGACATGGTTTATTATTTTTGGTTTATTATTTTGGTTTATCATTATTTATCAGCCCCAGACATAGTTTATTTTGTTTTTTCCTAATTATATTTTTGTTTTTTGGATTTTTTTTAATCCATCTGGCAGCTCCAGCACTGAAGGCACTTCCCCCTCTTGCCATTGTTTGCTAAAGTCAGTCCCAACTTCACCTCTTTGTTTTCTTTGCTTTTGGGAATGAGCCAAATTCCCAGAAAAGCCACCCAAACCTGTGTCCTGGTCCCAAACCCAGAGACCTTGGGCTCAGACTCTGCCCAGGTTTTATTTTAAATCAGACCTGTCTGAGACAGCCTTGGAAAATCCCAAAATCCCATGGGAAACTTGTTTCCAAACCCTCCAGAAATAATTGCAGCTCCTTGAAAACACAGAAAAGTGGTTTTTCAAGGGAATCTGCCTGGTTGGAGATGGAACACTCTATAATCAAGCAATGATTCAATGAAATTTAACCTCAGCCTAATATATTTTGTCGACCTTTTTCATTTTTAAGCCGTTCCTGTGGCTCTTTTTTGCTGTCCAGAATACCCAAATACCCGGCGGGGGTGGTGGTTCCTGCCAGCCCCGAGGCACTGAGGGCAGCCTGGCCCTGCTTTTCCTGTGGGTTCCCATTCCTTGGGACGTGCAGCTGGGTTTATTTCGTGTCCCAGGGCACTCCCAGCCAGGGAATTGTGCTGGGAGAGGGAATCTCCACCCCTGGCTGTGAAGAACATTAAATTTCACACCTTGGGGACGTAACGAGGGCAATGAGTTGGGTTTAGCAACACCCATGGGCTGAGATGGGGCTTAAATGAGATCAGAGAGGAAAAACCCATTCAAAAAGTCAATTTTCCCATTTTTATCTTCATTTTGGCTTTAATTTATTGGTTTTATGCCATTCTGCAGTGGACTGAAAAGCTTTTTAAAGGATATTTCATTACCTTTATGTGTGATGGCAGCACAAGTGGCCTCCCCTGTGCTGGCTCTAATCTCTCTAATCTGGTTAAAAGGATAAATCAGAAATCTGCCACTGATTTCAACAACCTTCATCCACCTCACATTGAATTTCAGAGCCTGACTTTATTGTGATATAATCAATTTCTCTTTGGCAAATCACAGAAATTCAACCCCTGAAATTTTCTGCTGGGAACTTTTTTCTTTCCCGAGTTTCAAATCTTCTGATTGAGTCCCCCTTTTATTTGTCAACTTTTATAACTCTCTACATCCCCTAACTCAGCTTTCAGGACATTCAATATCCCAATGAGTGCATCCTTTGTGGATTTTAGAGATTTCTAAATCTCTATTATGTCCTGCCAAAATGTCATTAGTTTAAAAAAACCAAAAAAAACTCTCAGCCAGGAGGGACAACAAAATATTTGGGTTTGGCAGGATGTTTGTGATGTTCCCCAGTTCTAGATAAGAAATTCAGGGAGGTTTCACGATTCCCCTTTAATTGTACCCAGATTAAAATTTTCATTTTCCAGCTCTTTTTTTTAATGATGAGAGAAACTCATCTCTTATTTTGAGGAGAGAAAATCTGGATTCTTACTTTGGGACATTGATAAATCACTCAGACAGAAAGTGTTTGACCTTTAGAGATGATTAAATAAGACTGCGAGTGCTCTGTTCAGATTTTCTCTCTTGATTCATTCATAGATAAATTTACTTTAAACACTTCTTCGTTTTCCTCCCTCTCCCCCAGCTTTGCAAGGCCTCACTCATTCATTTTGAAAAACATTTATTCAGAGAAGCCAGGTTCTCTTTTCACTCCGAGCTGGCCTTTTGCTCATTTTCTCACTTGGTAATTTTTGCAGTCCTAACGTGAGGTACATTTTTATACCAAAATCACTTCATTCCCCAAAGCTCCATCTGCCTTCCCAGCCTCTCCAGATTTTCCTTCTCCTCTTGAGATAAAATGTTCATTTATGTTGGATTGGTCTCTTTTCTGACCCAGAGATGGGGTAACTGAGAGGTGTTTTAAAAACTTTTATTCCATTTTCAGTCTCATGTAAAAGGTGAGACAATACAGATGTCATAATTCACGCCATCACAATTAGAACCTATTTCTTAATTACAATACATTATAAGCATTACTTATGCACTTATAATGTATTGCAACACAATAAACTCCTTTTCACTGCCAATCATCTAAAATTTATTTTCTTTCCACCTCCTGTTCTTGTGTCCCTCCTGGGGAATTTTTTGCCTTTTCCATTGTTGGATTCCTGACCCAATCCAGTCTCTCTGGAGGTTCTGCACTTGTGGGGCTCTCTCTGTCCCTCTTGTCTCCAAGTTTTCCCCATCTTCTCCAACCCTTCCAACAATTCCTGAACTTCTGGGGGACTTTTACCCTAAATTTTAGATGGGGATTTTTAACTTTAAAACATAAACCAAATTTTATATTTACAACTTTTTTATTTCTTAAATTTTCATGTGGCTCAAGTTGAGACGTGCCCAGACTCATGAAAAATCTGCAAGTTCAGATTTCCAGGGCTGATAACCCCTGCTGGCCAAAATCCTTTGTTTGCTTTTTGCCTTTTCCTTATTTAACTTCTCTGACTTTTCCTTCTGTGCTCCCATTATGATTCCAAGTACACTGAGCCCAAAATCACTCCAGAACACCAACTTGAATTTTAGGTAACCTTCTCTCAGCCAAATTCCTCCCTTCTCCTTCATTTTGAGCCAAAGGATGGGGAAAATCTCATTCTAGGAGATCACCCACCTTAAATAACCTTTTGGGTGGTGAATACAAACCAAATGTATGTTGAGGAATTGCTTCTTGAGGAGAAACACAAGGCACAAATGAAACTGGGATTTTATTCCCTGGAGGGCATCAGCACAGTCCCTTCTGCTCTGTTTGGGATCTGGTTTTGGAGGTGTTTTCGTGGTAAGAACAGCTTTACCTAAGTCCCAAATTACACAGACTCCTCCCAGTCCCAGCTTTGCCTGGATAATCTGCATGGAATTGTGATTTATTGCACAAATGGGTTCCTGCTCTGCACCCCAGCAAGGTGGAGAGGAAAGCTGGGGCTCCCTGGGCTGAGTGGCTCCCAAGGGCTTTGCCATGCTGGCAGAAAATGCAAATTATTTTCCATAATGAGACACATCTGAGGGAGACACTGACAGAGCAGGGAGGATTTGGGCTGATTCCCCTCCAGTCCAGCAGGATGCCAATCCCAAATCTTCTGCCCTTTCCTCGAGGCCTTTGGCTCTTGTTCCCCTGGCCTGATGCTCTGACTTTTCCCACTGCTGGCATTTGTTCTGTGGCTGTAATTTGGAGCTGGAGAGCCTTGAAACCATTTAACTGGTGGAAGTAAATTGCTTGGAGCACTGTGAAAATATCGTTGAGACCGTGTGGTTTTTAAACTCCTTCTCACTGCACTGTGCTCCTGAATTATTTCCAGCTGCTTCCAGATGCTCCTTGTTGCCTTGCAATAGGAAATGTGCAGATCCTGCCCCAGCCAGGTGCTGACTGTGGGCTTGGAGATAAGAAAAGAGCTCCCCAAGCTGTTCTGTGAGCTGTTATTGGTGGTATTCCTTGTATTAATTATCATTTTGTGTCAGGAGACGGATTCACTTGGGTTATGTGAGGTTTATTGCAGAAATGCTGAGTGTCAGAGCACGGATAAAGATTTTTTTTCTGCTTTATCTGTGAATCAGGGGAGGTTTCCAGGTGACTTGGAGACTTCTCCCATACAACACAGAGAGTTCTGCTGGAACTTCCCATGGAACAGGCAGCTGCATTCGGGGCTGATGCAAATTCCAGAGTTCTCAGAGCTGGGGATGCTCCATCCCTTCAGGAAGCTGCTGCCCCAAACATTAATCCTGTCCTGTCCTGGCTGCTGACAAAGCTGAGCACAGAGCCATGGAAAAGAATAAAATTCCTCTGCTGACAGAGACCTGGGAACAGCTACAGAAACCCAACCTTGCCTTGGCTTCCACCAGCCAAACCCAGAGAGGATTGAGGCTCTGCCTCGGAGTATTTTAAGCTCAGAACAGACTTTGTTTTGATGTATTTTCATGATAACCTGAAGGGAAAAACACGATGAGCTGAGGGTGTGAAGTGAGCAGGGCTAAATCACTTTGCTGGATGTCAGATCACCCTTTCCCCCATCCAAATCTTCTGTGTGTTTTATTCCCAGAAAAATCCTGTCAGTAAAAGTATAATGAGAACTCACCAGCTCTCCTTTGCTGTTGCTGTATTACCTCCAAAAATAGATTGTTTTTAACTTTTATGAGAGTTTAACTTGTCCTGGCTGGCTGAGAAGGAGATGCCAATGATAATAGGAAAAGGCCTGTTAATTGATTTTAAATACTGGTGGTCTTGAGTGGTGCCAGAATTAATGACAATGATCATATATTTCTGCAGCCCTTTTCATCCCAGAGCTCCTTACAGAACAACTTCCAAATTATTCCACGGGAAGAGCAGCCAAACCTGGAGTAAAATATGGCAGGATGGTTTTCCAATTGCAACAGCAGCAGGAATATTGGGAGGAGGGATTACTGAAGCTGGAATTTGGCCAGATTCCTCGGATTTACACACTTTTACAACATTTTCTGGACTTTTAACCACAGATAACCATCTGCAGTGCCTGTCTGCTGCTCTGCTCCGAGCCGAGTGTCAAAAATAGCCTGCCCAGGGTGATATTTTAGCAAGCAAATCCTGCAGGGTATTAATAGATGCTGAAAGGCTCTGCTCTCCCCAAACCACTAAGGACAGCTTTGCAGTTTCAGGGGTTTTCAAGTGGTTGGAGTCCTCAGCACTTGTTTGTGCCATGGGAATTCTCAACCAGCCCTCCAAGACAGGCTCAGCCTCTTGGTCATCTCTTCCATTTTCTCCAAAATATGAAAAAGGAAAAGATGGCAGAGTTGCTGTTTGCTTCAGGATTTCTTAGTGTTTCCTTGGGGAATCGTTATCCAGGGAATTCAGTTTGTACAGTCCTGGGTGTGTGGTGTTTGTAGGGACACACAGAGGGGGCTCAGCTCCCTTTTTCCTCTGCTCCTGTTTTCCTCTGGATTTGTCTGCATGGATGTCCCTGCCTTCCCCTGCACTGCTGAGAATTCCAGATTGCTGATCTCCCAAAAGATGATTTTTCCTGAGCTAATGGAGGAAATTTTTGCATTTATGCTGAATCTTTTGCTTCTTTTCTCTGCCAAAGTCAGGATTAAATGTGTGAGATGGTATTTCTTGTTGGGACCCAGATGTTTATTAGTTCTTGTCTCTGTCACAGTCTCACAAACCCTGAGTAGCACTTCACCCTAACAAGCTAAAAATGGAGCCCCATCTCTCTCTCTACAAGGCCTTTTAAGGATAAACTGTCCAATTAAGAAATGGCAGCTAAATTTTTTTTACTTTTAACCCAATAACCAACCACCTGTGCCCGCAATGTGGATTTTTTAAATCTAACTACACAAAACCACCCAAACCCATGGAGAAGAAGGTGAAGAAGAAGGTGAAGAAGAAGGTGAAGAAGAAGGTAAAGAAGAAGGTGAAGAAGAAGGTGAAGAAGAAGGTAAAGAAGAAGGTGAAGAAGAAGGTGAAGAAGAAGGAGCATCCTCTGCCCTAAAACCTCCATCTTACTTTATATATATTACTATATTCTAAACCCTTAAACTCTAAGTTTTCTACTATGTGATATTATACACTTTTATTTAAACTCCACACCCACAATCCCAGTTCCATCATTCCATTTTGGAAGTCTTCTCCAGGGCCTCAGGTCAATGCAATGTTTTCTTGGGGGTCAGTGCCTGGCAGCACAGAAAGTCTGAAATTTCACAGCAGCCACCAGGGCTCCAACACTTTTCCTCCCTCCTTGTGATGGGGTTGGTTCTCAGCACTGTGGGGTCACTTCCCATCCTGGGACTGTGGCCTCAAGGTGCCCTCTGTGGGTTGGAGAGTCCTGGTGGGATTTTAATTCCTAAAAATTGATCCTTCTTCTGCCCCTGCAGAACACCAACCCCACAGTGATCCCCTAACTCCAATCCCACCTACACTGGGTGGCTCAGACCTGCACACACCCCACCTCTTCTAAAGATGATTTTCATTAAATCCTTCCTTTTTTGCTGGATTTTCCTCAGTGGATGGGAAAAATTCCCATATTTGATATTCAGTGGAGAGTGAATATCCACTGAATATCAAATATGATATTGATATCATATCACTGGATATCAAATCTGATATTGATGTCATACCACTGAATATCACAACGCTGCTCTGTAACTGGGGAAATGGGTGGAATTCCACCAGGGCAGGTTTTTACCTGGTGCAAAAAGGCAGAATTCCCTTGGCTTTCCTGCTCAGCCTCCCTAGTTGTACATTCCAGCCACATAATTCCCTCCAGCTCTTCCAAGGATTCAAAAATAAAAGTGCCAGTGAGCAGAGGCTCTTCCAAAGGGGCTGATCCTCCTTCTGTGTGTTTGGACATTCCCTTATCTCCCTGCCAGGACCTCACCCCCGGGCAGCTGTGACATCACCGGTGCCACTCGGTTTCCTGAGGATTTTAACCCCTGTCAGAACCACTTAGAGATTCGAGAACTGAGAACTCCTGGGGTGCCCAAATTTTCTCTTTGGAGAAGAAAAATTGTGGTTTTTTCTGCCTTGTTGGTGCTCACCAAACAAATAATGAGCAGCCAAATGAATCAGTGCTGGCATCAAATAAAAATGGTTAAATTCTGTGTGGCCCAGGATGTTAAGGGTTTAAAATCCTAAATAATAATTGATAAATTCTGTGTGGCCCACGATGCTGAAGGTTGAAAAACCTAAATAAAAATGTTGAATTCTGTGTGTCCAGGGTACTGGGGGTTTAAAATCCAAAATAATAACTGTTAAATTCTGTGTGCCCTAGGATGCTGAGGGTTTAAAATCCTAAATAAAAATGCTAAAATCTATGTGTCCTAAATAAAAATGCTAAATTCTGTGTGCCCCAGGGTGTTAAAGGTTTGAAATTCTAAATCAAAATATTAAATTCTGTGTGCCCCAGGATGCTGAGGGTTTAAATTCTTAAATAATAATTAAAAAAAAAAAAAAAGTTAAATTATGTGTGTCTCAGGGTACTGAGGGTTTAAAATCCTAAATAAAAAATGCTAAATTCTGTGTGGCCCAGGATGCCTTGATCTTGTTCCTCATGTTGAACCTGAAGGATTGCACTGTAAATTAGGGATCCTCAGTGGGAGGGATAAATCTGGGCACAAAACTCAAGATTTGAGCAAATTCTCTCTGTTCTAACTGAGATTTCTTGTGAATTACAGACCAAAGTCTCTGCTGGAGCTGGAATTATTCTGTGTACAACTTTTATCAAAACAGCTCTCCTGCAAAACCAAAACAACAACTCCCAGCACCCCAAGACGAACAGATTACTGAATTATTTCTGTGAATAAATGTGAAGAATGGCTCCAGGGGCATTAGCACACAGAGTTGCTGTGATGCCCTGGGCTGAAATATGGACCAGCAGGAAGAACTGAGAGGCAGAAATGAGGCTGGGTAAAAGCAGGGCTGTGTTTTGGAGAGCCCTGCTCGCCCCCAGCCCGCAGCTTCGCTGTCATTAATAAAGCCAAAGGCGAGAGGTGGGGCCACATGTGGTGTCAATACACTTTAATTAAGTGTAATAATTCCCCTTTTCCTGAGGTGGACGTGCTAAGACAGATTTCTCGGCGGAGATTTATGCCCGGCCGAGGGTTTCTGGGCTGCGCAGAGCATCAGTGCCCTCTTTGGGAGCGCCGGGATTCCTGCAGAACCCGGATTCCTGCGGGACGGGCTCCCAGCGCTGCCACACGTCCTCTTCTGGAGTGCTCACAAATTCTCTGGACATGGTTCTGCCAGGAGAATCTTACAGCGAGAAACTCTAAGAAAAATTCAGGCAATTATTATCACTCTTTTTGGAATATGATTTTCCAGTCTGTGCTATTCATAACTCACCAATAGTGTGAGAGAAGATTCCTGAAAGCCAACCAAGTCTTAAGTGCATTGTTTCTATAAGAACTACAGATTTCTAATAATAATTTTATTTTCATACCTTCTAGTGATAAAGTCTCTATATCACCTTTACCTGTCCCCCGTACCCCTACAGCAATACATTTCCCAGAGGGTTTGATAATTTTGCTCCCCCCTGGAGCAAAGATCTTATTCAGTTTGAGCTCCTTCACCTAAAAAAATGTAGGAAAGCTTTGGCTGAGTTCTCTGAGAATCCATAATTGGGTCATAATTAAACACTGAAAAAAAAAGAAAAATAACAACAACAACAACAACAACAACAACTTTATTGTGGTTTTGTCTTTTTTCTGTTCAGGTGAGGACTGGGATTGAAAGTGTTTGAGACTGTATTTTGTGTTTAGATTTAGATCTAAACACAAAATTATTGGGTTTTAATATATCTATATCTATATCTATATCTATATCTATCTATATCTATCTATATCTATATCTATATCTATATCTATATCTATATCTATATCTATATCTATATCATCTATATCTATATCTATATCTATATCTATATCTATATCTATATCATTGATAGCAGCATCTGTATCTACATCTTTATCTATACCTGTATCTATCTATATCTATATCACCTACATATATTTATTTATAAATACTTTCTCTACATCTATATTGTAATATTTCTCTATTTATCAATATTATAATATTTATCTGTATCTATATCTATTTATGTACCTATTCTATCTATATTTATATTTATTGGTTTTTATCTATATTGCATTCTTACAAGTTGTGAGTTCTACAACACTTTACTAACAAGTTGCAAAATGGTTACATATTTATTTCTATAAGGTCTTTTAAGGAAAAACTATCTAGTTAAGAAATGATACTTAATTTTACTTTTAATCTAGTAACTAATTACTTGTGTCCCACAATGCGGACTTTTCTGTTTAATTACAAAACTAAAACTTATGAAGAAGAAGGTGAAGAAAAAGGTGAAAAAGAAGGACTAGTTTCTGCCTTAAAACTTTTACCTTGTTTTATATATATTACTATATATTACAATATATACTATACATATATTTCTAAATATATTATTATTTATATCTATTACTACAATATATTAGTATTTATATTAATATTTTATATATTACCATATATTATGTTATTATATATTACTATATTCTGAGTTTTCTACTCTGTGATGTTACACACTTCTATTCAAACTCCACACCCATAATCTCACTTCCATCATTCAATTTTTGGAAGCCTTTTCCAGGCTCTCAAGTTAAATGTGGTGCTCTCTTGAGGGTCTGTGCTTTTTAACACAGAAAATCTAAAATTTTCAGCATTTGAACATCCCTAAAATTTTTTGGGTTCTCACAGTGTGAGTTTCAAGGCCTTTTGTCAGGCTGGGACATCCTGGACTGGAGGAAAATCATGGTCAGAGCTTTTATCTGAGCTCTCTTTTCTTTGTCACCTCCCCTGAGATGAGCCACGAGCAGGGAACCCACGTGGTTGGAACTGCTCTGGTTAAATTTGGGTGGAAAAGCTGCAACAGTCAGATCCTGCCAGTTTTAATGGGATATAAACCCTTCCAAAATCCCTGTGTGGATTAATAGAATTTAAAGCATGGAATGTGTGCTGAAGTCAACAGCTAAGGGACAGATTTGGATATCCAGGGAGAATTTAAAGCAGGGAATATGTGCTGAAATCAACAGGTAAGGGACAGATTTGGATATCCAGGGAGAATTAAAACAGGGAATATGTGCTGAAATCAACAGGTAAGGGACAAATTTGGCTCTCCAGGTAGGACTTAAAACATGAAATATGTGAAATGAAATCACCAGCTAAGTGACAGAGTTTGCATATCAAGGGAGAATTAAAACATGAAATATGTGCTGAAATCACAAGGTAAAGGACAGACTTTAGATATCCAGGTAGAATTTAAAACATTAAATATGCGTTGAAATCACCAGCTAAGGGACAGACTTTGGCTCTCCAGGTTTAGATATTTCCAGGATGAACACCTAAAAATTTACCCTTGCTTGAGACGACAACTTAAATGGTTGTGATGCGGACTTGGCAAGCTCAGTACTAAAATATAAGTCTGAGACAAGGTGCTGGGGTGTTTAATGTGGATTTAGGGGGTTCTAGGAGTGGCTGGAAGTTTCTCCTGGGTGTTTTTGGGGTCAGAGGGTGATGGAGCTCCTTGGGAGGGAGGCACAGAGTTCTGCTAAGCCCAGCTTTGCGGGGAAAGGGAAAGGCTGAGCGGGGTTTAAAACTGATCAGGAGCCGATAGCAGCACACAAAGCTGGGGATTAAAGCACCAGTGCTGGCTGGAGGTCACTTTTCATCCTGCAGGATAACTCCTGCCTGCTGCAGGGCCAGCTCACCCCCAACATCTGCTTAAGCCATCGCTTCCCAAACCAAAACAACATCCCCCCAGCGCTGGTGGTACAACAACACAGCCGCCTGTGCTCCCTCCCCATGCAGGGACGTTCCCTGCCGGGCTGGAAACCCTTCCTGAGGTCTCAGAGTTACCCCAGCCCCGGCTGGGCTCACCCACTTGCAGATGAAACCCTCGGGAAGGATTCTCCAGGGACAGGGAATGGATCCTGCTGCAGCCAGGAGAGCTCCAGCAAAGCCCTGAGCGGGGTTTGGGGAGGAGCAGATCCTGCAGGAGGGTTTGCTTGATGCTCAGTGGGCATCAGGTGAGCAGGGGGTGACCTGGTGTCACTATACGACACAAAAAACATGACATGAACATGCTGCTGTTTTCAAGGAAAAAGGGGGAAGCTTATTTGCTGATTCTAACATTTATAGATTTTCAAAGGTGAAATGGGTTGGAGGGTGAAATTGCCACCTCTCCAGTGACACTGGACAAAACAACGGTCCATCAAATTTCTCCTCTTCCATAAAAAAATGCAAAACAATAAATTATTTGCAGAAAGTGTGTGAGAAAGTTTACTACAAGAATGTAAATATCAAAAAGCTTAGAAAATCTTAAAAAATCAAGACAACAACCTGGAGCAGTTTAGAGCAGAGGCAGGTCCTGGTGGATCCTCCAATGGATCCATTGGATGCTCAGTTTAAGCCCAAACTCATTTTGCAGGGCCCTGACACAAAGTGCTGGGTCCAGGCTGTTCTCTCCAAGCAAGGCAGAGCTGAGGTGCCAAAAACCTCCAAAACTGGAATTTCAGCCCAGTTCTAATTCCAGCATCACCAGGAGCAGAGAAATCTGGTAAAGAATCTGGAGAAGTGGTGTCAGGTGATGAAATAAGGGGAGGAAAGGCTGCTCAGCAGACAGGATTGATCCAATATCTGTGTTTAGTGGTGCTAAAAGAGGACAGGATTTATCCAATACCTGCAGATCTCACCAGACACAAATTGTCAGATCTGTGGAGGAGAGGAAAACTGCAGGGATGAGTGTGGGGCAGTGTCAGACCCTCCTTGTGCACAGCTCCTTGGCATTGCAGCTCTCAAGGGGCTGCAGAGGACAATCCAAAGTTAAAACTCCTGGAGAAAACAGCTTTGGCAAAGCAGATTTTTTACTGCAAAAGGCAGCCCCAGACCCAGGCTGGGAAAAGAATGAAAAGGCTCTAAAAAACCTGTTTTCCAACCTGGGATAACATGCAACTTCTGCTGGTGGATTCCAAAATCCAGAGTATCAATTCTCCTTCTTGCCTTGCTGTTTAGAGGAAGCCCAAGGTGTTTGTGGCCCCGCCATGCCTAGCACATACCTCACCAACCAAATATCCTTTCCTTTCAGAAGACTTTCAAGCACTTGAGACTTTAAAATACTTTTTTCTCTGCTTCATTGCTCTAAATATCACATAAGCTACAAAAAATATTAATAACTTGTAAGAAAAGCAGTGAGATCAGGTTGGAGCTTGGACATTACCCAGTGCAGCAGATTTCTTATTTCATTTCTGACACCTCGCTGAAGTTCCATGCCAATTTAGGACAGATGTGCCTGCATCCAAATCTCACCAGACACGCTCGAGAATTTGTTCTCCTATCCAAAAGATTATTTCTGAGCCTGATCCAACCTAATGCACTCAAATCCAAACACCCCAGCTAGGGTGAAACCCCAGCTTTCCTTGGTGGCTGGAAGGAGCCGAGCCCTGGGAGTGGAGAAGAGGTGCTGGCAATTAGCAATCCTGCTAGAATTTAAATTCTCTGCTCCTATGGTTCATATTTTAACCATTCTGTGGCTCTTTCTGGTCTCAATCCATGTCCTGAAATTCTCCTGAGTGCCAGGGGAGCTGGGGGTGCTTGGGCCTGCCTGTCCTGGGGGGCTGAGCTGAGCTCTGAGCTCCATCTTCACCACAGATTTGGGCTACACTGAGCAACACTTTGTTGTTTTTTATTTAGATTATTTCCGAACAAATCAAAACTCCCATGCCAGGAGTTTACACAGCCTTTGACATGAAAAAAAAAACCCTTCACAAGCAGTCAGGGTGCTGTGATCACAGCAGAACAAAAATCATGAAGATATTTCCTTGACACCTCTGTAAAACCCCAGGATGTTCTCACTGCCCCCGGGTTCTCACAGCTCCGAGCAGCAGCTTTGTTCCATTAGAACAGCAGAGTGTTAAAATTGCCTTCCCAAAATCACCCCCAAATCTCTGCACTCTCAAGGACAGGTCCTTGAAAGAGAAAGCAATAATCAAGAGGAAGGCAGCCAGCTATGGCTCAGATTTTATAATGTTTCCCTGCTGTTATTTTCACCACAGGCTATTTTATATTCCCCACCTCTTCTTTTTTTCCCCCTCCATCAAGTTGCTCTTTAAGGTCACATCTGTTGGGGGCTCATAATGATTTTTATGACAACTTTGCAGAGAAGGGAAGCACTTGGATGCAGAGGTTCATGCCAGGGGGAACCTCTCTCCATCCCGAGGCATTTTCTCAGTTCCAACTCAGATGTTCTCCTGACCAAGAAAAGCCTGACCTAAGATCTGGATGGCAGAGCAAAAATTTATCTGCAAAATGCCATAAATTTGCCTTCCATTGAAAATCAGCCACCTTGAAGGTGGAGAAAGTGAAGCAAGGAAAAGTAAATATATTTCACAAGTCATTCCTAGGTTTTTACTTTATTTTTAAAGGCTGAAAAAGGGCTTTTGAGAAGTTTTTTAGCAAGCTCTGCTGTGTATTGCTTAGCATCTCCAGCTGTGTGTGTGTTTTTGGAGGAGAAGGGGGTTGTTCTTCTCTTGCTTGGTATTATTTTATGTTGGAAACTCCTTCTGCCTTATCAAGAACTGTCTGACAAATCTGAAGATCTTTTTCCAGCTGCCCCAGCCACCAAATGACATCAGAGGTATGTGCTCTGTGCCATCATCGTGGGCTGGCACAAACAACAGAATTACAAAACCAGCAACAGGATTTTGGTTTTGGGTCTTGTGGGAGGACCCAAATCTCACTTTCTAGTGCTCAGTGCATTTAATACAAATACAACCACAAAAACTGCCTTTAATACAAATGTTGGCTGATTTCCTCCAGGAACAATTGTTTGCCATTGGATTTGGGAATTTTTGTAGGTTTTTTTTTTTATCTTGAACAAAGCACACATTGGATTTTCTTCATTAAGAAAATGAAGATGTTCTCCTGGTGAGAATGTTCTCCTGGTGAACAGAGCCCTGCTGAGATTAAAGCTCTGGAGTAGAAACATCCATTGCCATAAAATCATGAGGAGGATGATTCCATCATGCACCTGGCACTGTCCATGGAATGGTGAATGCTGGAATGCTGGAATTTCTGTGTTCCACCTTCTCTGACCTTTCTGAGCAGAGGGTGCTGCATCCTCAAAGCATCCCCAGTGTAATTAAGCATTAAATTAATATTTTTTATGTCTGCTGGAAACATCTTTCCTTTCAGGAATGCTGAGAAAATTTAATAGAGCGCAAAGACAACTAAAAAAAACCCATGGAAAACTCACTGCAGACTTTCTGTCCTTAAGAGGGTTTATTTGAAAAATGGGGAAAAACATTTAGAAGGGCCTAAGACAAGTAGAAATGGGTTTAAACTAAATTGGGATAGATTTAGACTGGATATAAAGAAGAACAATTTAAAATGGGGGTGGTAAAACATTGACTCAGAGGGGTGGTGGAGGCTCCATCCCTGGGAATGTTCAAGGTCGGGGTGGATGGAGCTTTGAGCCATGTGGTTTAGTGGAAGATGTTCTTGGGATTGGACTAGGTGGCCTTTAAAGGCCACTTCCAACCCAAAATGCTCCATGAATCCATGAAAATTCTACTGCAGGAGATCTTGTCCCAGTGTCTTTCCATCTTATTTTGGGCACACTTTTGTCTGGGGGCTCTGAAGGACTCTTCCATCAGCTCTGAGCAGAGAGGTGTTTGTTGCCTGTCTCTCCACCAGCTACACAAAACCAGCCCAGCTCTGCTTTTCTCAGTGCTTTTTAGCTTTTTCTGTTTTCTATGGTTCCCACAGAAATTGCTACCAAACCATAAATCCACCATTCTGAACCCATTTTTTACCAAGGCAAACGACGTCAGAAAGAGCAAAGTGAGAGATTTCCAGGTTATTCCTGTCCCGGGCAATGTGGGGAAGATCAAATTGTAGAAGTGCTGCAGGAAATTCTGGCAGCTGACTTTTGGGAGCTGCACTGGGAGCTCCATCAGTCATGTTCAGCCTCCTGCGGGTGCATTTTTCAATTGATATCCCTTAAATAACCTTAATTACGTGTACGTTCGAGTGCCTCATCCAGCAGGGAAAATTGAGGAAGACACTTATTAAAAAGAGGCACCAGCACATGTGGTATTATTTTTACAGCCATCCCGTGTGTTGATATAAAGTATTACATTTGAGTCAAACCTCATTTGGGTGAGCAGTTGAAGTGAAAGCCGAGCTGCTCCACGTCGTGGCCGCCCAATTAGCGCGGTGATTAGCCCGGGCTAATATCAACAGAGCCAGGTCTGGGGCAATGTGACAGTTACATCACCACAGGCTCCCGGCCACTTCCTGAGGCTTCCTGCCTCCAGTCCTGGAGAGCTGCAGCCTCCAAAGGATCCCTGAGGAAAAGGAGAAATTGCATTCCAGGATAAGCCAGCGAACGTTGTCTCGCGGAGGCTGAATATTCGTGCTGACATTTCCCCACCAATTTTCCTATGTTTCTTCCCAATTTTCCAACTTTTCCCCCCAGTTTTCCAACATTTTCCCTGCACACCCAATCAGTTGTTCTCAGCTACTCCTGCTGGAAAGGCTGATGAGAAATTGTTTGTTTTCACTGAGGTTTTGCTCAACCATGAATGTGAGGTATTTCTCGAGCTGCTGAATAGCAGTTTATGCTGATAAAAGCAGCCTTGAAGGTGCACAGGGATATTTATTTGTTTTATTTTTTCCAGAGAAAAAGCTGTTTAAATTCCCAGTCATTAGCAGAACACGCTTGTTGCTTCCGTAGAGGGTTTACAAATAAATAAGTTCTTTTCAGAATCCCTGTCTGTGTTGATCATCTGTGGTTTGGGACTTCTCTCCTTTTCCCCTCTCAAGTATTGCCAGGAAACCAGAGCTGGCTGTGTCTTTATCTACCCCTGGACAAGAAAGTTTATTTTCTTTATTTTTTTATGCTTTGCTGTAAGCTGATATTAGTTTTGAATATTTTCACCCTCTCCTTCCATCCTGCTTTGAACTTTTTTCCGCAGCCTCCATGGCTGCCCTTCCAATGGGTTCATAAATCCAATGGGATCTTCCAAAGTTTTTTGGCTTAAAAAGACAAAGAGGGAAGAATTGTAATTAAGATGTGTTTAAACATAGCTTTAAAAGTCTGATTTTAGAAAATTTGGAGCTTCTGCTTTTGGAAAAATAGGTGTTTTGAAGGGAATTCCAGCTGTGTGTCTGAAAGGGGTGCATTACCATTCCTCTTTTTATTTTCTTATATATTTCTTATTTATATCTTTATATATTTATATATTTGACTCAGTTCATGTATAAAGACTTAGTTATATATGAGAGAATTGTATCTATAACTCATATATAGGAGAGAATTCCATGTATAGATTTATGGAAATTTGTCATGGGAGGAGGTTGTTGCCCATAATAATTTGCTCCAAATTATTCAGTGCTCTGGACTTTGTTTTTTCTGATTGTGTTTGCAAATTATCCTTGAAAGCAGGGTGGGTTTGAAGAGGAATTGATCACTGTCCTGTCCCAGGAATAAACCCCTGGGAAATATGGGAATGGGTTCCTAATCAGAAATTCCACAGGGATCTGAGCAGGTTCTGGTGGAATATTCAGCAGTTCCAGGAAGCACAGCCACTTCCTTTTGGATTTCTAAAACCTGGATCATGATGGGCACATCCAAACCAAGGATGGCCCAGCCCTGACACCAGGGTGAAATTTGGCAGTGACAAATTTGGGCTGGCACCAACCACAGTGAGCCGTAAATGTGTTTTAGAATAACTCTGGCACCAGGGTGGGGGATCTGCTCTAGATTAGCGTTAATGCTGCTGGAATTTATTTTCCATGTTTTTTTCCTTTCCAGGTTCCCTACCCAGATCCATCTTGGAGACTGTAATTATTTGGTCTGTAAAAAACTTTACACTATTATGTTTTAACTAATTTTTTATTTTTGTAATTAATTTAATCCTAAATTTTTGGGATTCTTTTCCACAACACAGACCTGGATTTGATCCACTTCCTTTTGTGGTCATTCCATTTGCATTTACCTTTGGGATGCAGAGTGGAGCCAGAAATGTATTGGAATATAGACTCAGAAAAGCACTCAGAGAAGGAGCTCAGGTACCAATGACAAAATAAATAAATAAAAAAATTACTTTAATAATTTGTACAAATAACTAATTAATTGAATTTAATAATTTGCATTTTCTACATGTGTTTTAGTCAGTGTTTTTATGGACCCCCATCTGCATCACTCGCAGTGGAACATTTCCTCTTTCCCCCATCTACAAACACCTTTTTAAACAGAGAATATATTTCATTTAAGGAGAAATTCTTCCTTTTCTCCACCCCCAAAGGCCTCCTCTGCGGGATATCCTTTGGTGAGACAGGAAGCCAAGAACTCAGCCTGGATTCATGGTATGGAATGGCCAAAAATCACTTGAATTCCACCAAATAATTTTGTTTAGAGAGTTGCTGAGTGTGTTTTATTGCCAGGCATCATTCCCCATTATCCTGGAAATGCCCAGGAGTGGATTTTTCTCCCTCCCTGCCCCAAGCTGACATTGACTGAAACCTTCCATGAGGGGAGTTTATAACAAGAGCAATGAGGTTGTTGCTCTCCGTTCAAACACATCCCCCTTCATTTCCTCTAATTTTATGCAATGTAAATAAATCCTCCGTGGGGCTGGGAGGCTACTGGAAAGCCTGGAATGCTGCTCATGTGTTCTAAATAAGGCACTCCCAAAAAAAGCCATGCCTGGGGGCTGAGGAAGGGAATTGTCAGTGCTGGAGGAGAAAGGTCGAGGGGTGCAAGTGGGCTTTTTCCTGGACTTGTCCGAGGGGATAAACAGCAGGGCAAGAAATGCTCTGCTCGAATAAAACAAAGCAAAAAGGGGGAGGAAAATCGATGGCTCTGCTGGGGGATGGCAGGTTTGGCTAAACCCAACTGCTCCCTGAAGCTGAAGGGCTTGGCTTTACGAGAGAGGTGCTTTTCTCTGGTGGAACTCCTGCTCTTCCTGTTCCTGCTGCCCTCCACGAGCACCAAGCTGTGGCCTGAAGATATTTGTTGCCCACAGCAACTAGGAAATGGTGGAAAATGGATCTAGAGGCTGCTTTCACACGATTTTCACACTTTTTTTCACTCCTAAGTTTAAAGTGCAACTGCAGTAAAAATCAGCTGCACTCAACACAACAAAGACATTTTCATTCAATCTGATGCCTTTCAAGTCCAAAACTCAGCCCTTGGAATCTCCCTTTGTCTATATAACTGGTTCAGGCACCCAGATTTGGGGGCATGGAATACATGTCAGTTTTTCTCAGTTATAATCTGGTATCCAGTTGAAGGGCAAAATAAGAATAAATAGAGACCTAGAAACTGAAGAGAAGTTACTCACAGGAATATTTCCCCCATCACAAATAAGCCTTCCCCTCATGCACTCAAACTCGAAAAGATTAAAAGTATTTAAAGATGTCAAACAAAAAGTTTAACCCAGCAGAATGGTGTCTCTTGTCTACTCCCAAATTGTTTAATGTAAAGCACAGCCTGCCTTTAATTTTAGTTTTTTTGGCTGGCTGCAAGAATTTTAAAGAGATCCTAATGATCCCTAAATCACAGATAACTGGAGCTCGAAAGCCCCAGCTCTGCTCTCCTCATAATGTCATCCCTTGCCAGCTCTCTGTCGGGAGTGATTTTCAGTCAATTTGATCTTCAATAAATAACAGCCTGGGTAAACAGGTGAACTCACAGCAGAATAATCCTCCCAGCCCTGCCCCAACCCTCCCAGCCCCAGGGCCAGCAGGAGGGACACTTATGGGATTGGCAGCCCCTCCACCGGGGTCCACTGCACTTTTCCAGGGGCTTAAATAGCCCTCAAGTGTGATTTTATCCTCTAAAACATCCTAAAATATGACCACATCCTAAATGCATTAAAGATTGTTCCAGGGCCCCTGTGGTTTAATGGAAGAACCAATATCCTTGAGTAGCTCTACAAATAGGAAAAGAAAACGACATCAGATGTATGTGCTGGTGAATAAAGGCATTGGGATATTTTACTTGGGGTTCAGGGAAGAATAGGGGATGTTTTGCCAATATTCAGGTTAATTTCTTGCTGTGGTTTGGGGCAGAAAAAGGATAATGAGGGTTGATCAAAATGAGCCAGAAAGGATCATGCAACGCCTTAATTCCTGAGGCTCTTGAGGAGCAGCTCAGACAGATAAACAGGCAGGCTCCTGCTTCCCTGAAGGCTGCTCTTTGTCAAATTTACACCGAGGTTTTTATCTGATGAGAACTTAAATTGTCCTTAAATTTTCCCTTGCTGCAGATTCCACCCTGAGGAACATTTGCTGTGATTTCCTTGGAGTATCCCACTGAAATAACTCATTTTTTCCTAATAGCTCTGCTAACTCGAGGTCCATCCTGTAACACATCGGAGTTCCAGAGAAGTTCTCGTGGAGAGAAAAGATTAATAGAGGCAGTTGATGCTTTCAGACAGGTTCAGTTGACTTAAAATCAGATACAGAGAGAAGGTTTTATAGACTCATTCTTTTCTCTGGATATTCCTTCAGTGCAAATACATTTCACCTCGTTTTCAACTTAATGTCATTGCGTTCCACTTAATGTCATTGCATTTGACATGAAGAGCTGTTTCTAATTAGGGTTTTATGAAACTAATCAGCCCAGCCAGGTAAAATCCAGTCCAAAGGAACAAACTGGGCCTGTCTGTCTGGAGGACTCTCTGGACTCTCTGCTCTGTCAAACCCTATAGGATGTCAAACCCTCCAGAGCAGCTGAGTGAAACCAGATGTGCTCAGACCTTGTCCAGCGCTGCCTTCCACGTGGATGGAGCAGGTGTTTGGTGATTATCAGAGCTCAAGCTGGAAAACCTGGCCTGCTTTTGGCTTCTCAGAGGCTTCCAGACAATGTGGCTGAAGGAGAAAATGAGGCTGGTTCCCACTCAGCGCTTGAGGGCTGTAGGTCTCACTTCACTCTCCTTCCCACCTCATATTCCTTTCAGGACTTTTCCCCTTTTTTGGGCTGAGGCCCAGCAATTTGCTGAGCAAGGCATCCAACGCAGCAGTGGGACACAATCCAGTGCAGTGGGTGGTTGCAGAGTACTGGGGAGAAATTTGAACTGGCCTCGTTAATAGAAGGTTCCTAAAGTCAGCTATGAAATCATTCTTTTTTATGTTTTAAAATTCCTTCCCTAATTTTGTCAGAAATTCTGAAATTTGCTCATAAGTTTGAATTTGCTGGCCTCACCATGTGAGTTGAAAATTTGGTTTATGAAGTTCTCTTTGATCCGCCCTCTAATTGCCATTCCTGAGCTGAGCAGCAGATCTGAACTCCCTGGAATCTTTTTTGGGCAGAGAACCAGAAGATTTGACATCCATTGGAAAAAGAAATTCGTAATTTCTTGAGTTTATCCTGGGCTGGAATTGTTCAGCAGGAGAAAATCACAAAGATAACAAAGGTAAAATAATTGTAACAGCAATAATTCATCCCTGGATCATGAATTCAGTTTTAAACCACAGTCCTTTGAATGACTTTGTAAAAAAATTGACTTCAACTCTTTCTAGGAGTTTATTTGCAGTGTATGACTGTGTTTAATACTGAAATGCATCTGAAGGAGTGGTTAGTGAGGAAAATAGGGTGCTGTATATCAAATACATGACAGAAAATTAATATATAGCATAATTCAAATAGATGGGCAAAAGAATAAACCAATTTCTTTATATAGACTTGCTCTTTTAAACCTGGGGCATTGATTTTTCCATTGGTTTCATTGGAGATCATTTTCTCCTAGAAATAATCAGGGGTTTTAAAAACCTCGTTAAAACTTTCTCACCACTGAGAGGTGGATTTTCCATAAAGAAAAAAAATTCCATTAAGAAGAAAATTATTTTTTGCTGTTCTTTTACAGCGTGGCATCTTCTTTTCTGACTTAGAAAAGTGACTGTTCTGCAAACGTAGAACTCTGTCACTTTTCTGCCAGAGGAAACGATTCTGCTTCCATCCCCTGAATGAATCCCAGATTCATTCATCCCGAGATGCCACAGCTTGATGGCGTTGTCAGGAAAAAGGAGCAGGAAAAGGAGCAGGTTTGGTTCCCAGCAGAGCATCCTCCCTTTCCCTCTCCCTTTCATCCCTGGATTCCTTCCCCCAGTCCCTGCATCCACCTCCCCTGGCTGTTTTGTGGCCAGGGAATGGATTTCAATATCAGAAGAGGTAGGGACAGGCTGGAAACTCGAGCTGGATGCCAGGATTTATCCCCCTGCACAGCTGATGAGATAATGGGGAGATCTGGAGCTTGGGGATGGGGAGTTTAATGTTTGCCATGGAAAACAGAAGGAACACAAATTAAAAAGTCAATTTTTCTTATTTTCCTTTAAAGAAGGGGTTTGTTAGAACAGCCAGCACTGCCACAGATAAGAGAATAATCATTTGCTAACAGATATTCTAAATGGTAAAAATAACTGGGGGTTGTTTGGATTTTTTTTATTATTCCAGCAATACCTTTACTCCCTGTTGTTCTCCAGCCTGGTTCCTTCCAGGAAAATGTAACCCAATCATCCCATGTTTCTGAATTCCTTGCCATAGCAATAAGCCCTGAGTCAGGCTCCTGCTGAGCTCTTCAGATGATGCTTAGCACTGTCAGCTTTGGTTTCTGCAAAACTTTCACTCAGGAGCTCAGGTTCAGGCTGAGTTGAGACAATCCCCCTGCAATTTAGAATACAACAAAACCCAAACCCAGAATAATCCATGAAATATCTGCAATTTTTCTCAGTGCTCCTCGTTTCTGCTGCTTCCTCTATTTCCTCATCAGGTTGAAACCCATCTCCTGCAGCTTCTGAGCCCTCCCTGACCCGTGTGAGGCAAAGGGATGAAATTTTCCATCCTCAGAGCAGGGAATGTGTGTGGTCAGGGCACAACAAACCCTGATTCTGGCACAGGAACAGCTCCTGGGGTCCCAAACGAGGCAGGTGCAGCTCAGCTCCCACCAAAGAGGTTCCTCTTGCACCTCCACCCTCAGCCCTTGGAATATTTTGGCTTCCACCAGAGCTCTGCACCTCGGCTGATTTTTCACAGAGAACAAAAGCCTCTCCTCCAAGTTCTTCATCCCCTAAAGAAGAGATTTATGCTCATTTTCACAGCTCAGGACACCCCACTGAGCAATATCCACACTGTGGATGAGAAGTGCTGAAAATCCTGCTGGAATAACCAAAGGAGAAACCATTTTCTAGTCAAAGCCCAATTTTTGCTAACAAAGATATAGGGGATCATCAGAGCTGCTCCCAAAGCTGAGGTGAAAGTTTCATTTTTCTCCTTGTGGGCAGGGTTGGTGATTGTTTCCTGTTCATTCAAAAATAGTTCCACCCCTTTTCTGGAAGTAAAAAGGGAGAAATATGTAATTTAAAAATGTTAAAGTGTTGCCCTCCCCTCAGGTGTTTGCCAATATTTGCCCCTTAAATGAAAGTTTAGGAGGATTTGGAGGAAATGAAACATTCAGGAGAATTAGCCAAAGGTCTCCCTCCTCCTAAGTCACAAATCCTGTTTGTGGAAGGGTGTCCCAGCCAAATTTGCCCAAATTTGGAGCTGCTGGATCCCACTCTATTTTTCACTAATACCTCTGCTAGCAGCTAGGACTCCACAATTCCTGGTGATCCAGCTAAAAACTGCATTTATATTTTTTTTTTCCAAGAGTCTGCCTGAAAATTCCTTCTTTGCCAATCTGGATTTGCAGCAGCTCTTTGATTTGCTGCCGTGCTGCTCATTCCTCTCCTCAATGGCTTCACACACTCCTGATTTCTCCTCCTCCCTGCTGCAATAATCTGCTCATCTGACTGATGGGAGACTTCCAAAACCCTGCACTGAGCCTTCCAAAAGACTTCAACAATCTCCTCTCTTTTTTTTTCCTTTTTCCCCTTATTTCTTCTCTTTTCCTTACATCATCCTCATGGCCCACATCCTTTCCCTCCTGATTCATTATGTAACCATGAATCTCTCTTCAAACACATCTGGGGATGGAGGGAGAAGGGGGTAATGGCTCTAACATCTGGCAGGATTATTTTGGTATTATCATTGCAGCTTCCTTCTCTTTCTCCCGCTTCCCTTTTGGCACTGTGGCTGACAGGGAAATGTTTCCTTCCAGCTCTCTCCAGAGGATTAAAAGGAGGCTTTTTCCAGTGGGCAAAACAGAGAGGCCACGACTGAGGGCGTTTGAGACAGACGAAATATCAAGTGATGCTGTAATTTTTGGTGTTGGTATCCTGGAATTCCCTTCCCTGTGCTCCCTAGAGGAGAAGAAAGGAGGTGTTCCAGTGCCATCAGCACTGCTTGGAGCCACCACCACGGAGCCAAATCCACCAGGATCAGGTCCAGGGAAATATCATTTAATAAACGAGCGAATGCTGAGATGGAAAATCCCCTAACCCCGAACTCCTGGAGTATTTGGGAGTTGGATCCTGTCCTGTAAGAACAGGAACACACCAGGTGTTCTGCATGGATCCCTCCATGCCAAACCCACGGAAAATTGTCTGGATCAGTCCTGAGGACGACTCGGATTTGGTGTCACAGCAAATAAACTTTGCTACCTAAGGAATTCTCACTGCTGACATCCAATAATTTTTCTGCCAGTGGGATCTGAGATATTCCTTAACGTAGCTGCCAATTCAGCCCCCAAAAACTGGGTGTGAGCCTGGCGTCCAATGGCCCTGGGGATTATTTGGCAATCAGAGATCACATCCAGCAGCCCAGCAGGAGAAAGGGAAAGGGTAAATTCAGCATTTCCATCCTGGGCTTGCAGGGAATTCTCTGTGCTCCAGTAAATGGTGTTAGGGATGGTGGAGAGTTATTTACACACACCAGGATGGACAGGCATGAAATCCTGCTCTGCAGCAGCACTAATGCTCTTCAAGATTCATAGTTCAAGATTAATTATCTCTTATTCTCTATTTTCATCTTATAAATTGCCAAGAAATTTATTTGGAAGTTATTGCGATACGAATATGCAAAAGAAGAACTAAATACACCTAATTTCTCCTTTTTTTCTGTTTTCCCATTGGTGCCATTGCTGTTTATCATGGACACTTGCCATAAAACCAGTGGTTACTCCCCCTCAGGGTCCCATCTTCTCCCCTCATCATGCTTCATCCCACTTTGGGGATGAGTATTTTGAATTTATGAGGCTGGAATCATTTTGGGAAGAGCCCAGAGTGGTGCCATCAACCCAAATTCTAGGTGGAGGAGGAAAGAGTCTGTGAATGAGAATCTTCTCCTCATGCCCCAACTCACAGGTAGGCAAAGGAGATTGAGACCCTGAGTATCCCTGGAATCCATGTCTACATCCCCTTTTCCCCACAAAAGCAGGGTCTAAATGCCACAAGACATAAAGCTCAGTGAATAATTCATACAGAAATTCACATTAAAGGAGTTGTCTGAGTTCCTGTTCATGAATTACCCATGAGCAGATGCTGATTCCCTCAATGTGCTCATTACTAGAGAGGATTAATTAGATAATTCCTGCAAATTCTTTGTCTGTCTCCTTGTTTGGGGTTCAGGTTCCTGTTAGCATATAACATTAAAAATTCAACTAAAAATGGGGATTTCTTTTTGGAAGTTTTCAGTCTCCAGGAACAATATTTAATAAATATGGGTCCAAATTTTCAATGAAAGGATTGAATGGATGATTTCCTGTTTTATTTCCATCCATGAGATGCTTCAATGACCTCCTGAAACCCTTTACTGATACACCCTGATCTCCTGTCCCACAGTGAGTTCTACTCTGAATTAAAATCAATCTGGAGCTATTATTGGAAGGGATATCCCATTCCATTCCATTCCATTCCATTCCATTCCATTCCATTCCATTCCATCCCATACCACTCCTGCAAACCAAATGCCAAGGCAGCTTAAAACAAAAGCTCCATTCTAAATTTCAATCCTATTCAAAGTAAATAAATTTAAAAGACCACTCAAAAGGTTCTTTTTAAACAAACTCCCACAGAATGTCCATGAACTCGACAGCTGGGTGAAAACTATTCCCGTCTTTCAGGTAAGTTCCAGGGTTTAACCAAGAGGGAGGAGATCCTGCCAGTCTCTGTTGAAAAAACTGCAAATAAAATGATTGCATTTCTTTATTTCAAATTTCAATTTTTGAAACAGAGAAAGATTTCCTTCATTTTATTGTGCCTGAAACAGCTATGAATGGTTTTTGGTAAGGTGGTTAATCAGGAGTTGTAAAAATGGGACTTTGGCCTGGTTGAGATCACAGAACTTGACCCACCAGGACTTTTTGGCCTCCCTGGATAATTAATTTGCCACATGGCTCAGAAAACAACAAGCAGGGCTGTTTCTTTCCCTGCAGATCATGGTTTAGGGAGTCTCTGTGAAGTTCTTTCAAGATGGGCAGCTAAAGGTTGACAGAAGAGCAAATTTGAGTGCAAAACAATTCCATAATGAAACTTCAAATCGTCCACAGCGTTCCCTGCAGGCAGCACTGCCTTCCTTCTCATAAACAGGAGTGCAGCAAAGAAAGAGGCTGATAAATTAGCCAGAGATCCATAAGGAGAAAGGCAGCCAGAGCCCAAGCCCTCCAAGACATATGTCTTTATTTACCCAAACATAAATCAAACCCAACAGGAACTTGTGCGAGTAAATCGGATCCCGTTTGTATGTTTTTCCTGACACATAAATCTGGCTGGAGCAGAATGGCATGAAAAATAGAGGAACCAAACTCCCACAGGGACTCATCCTTCATGGAATCTGGACTGATCACTTACCCTGCTGGGCTGGGCTCTGGTGCTCCAGGGAATCCCGGGATCACTGGAGGCAGCGGGATGAGGGTTTGAGGGGTTTCTGTGCCGGAGGCCAAGCAGGCTGGATGTGGATTCTGTGTGCTACTGTGCATCCAGCCTTTAGGGATGTGATTTCCTATTTATATTTTGCCTCTTCCAAGGCTCTGAAGGAAAAGCCAGCAGCTGTTCAGGTGTCAAACAGCAAAACACAACGCAGGGGATCCAAGGAGAGCAAAGCCAGTGGATGAATTAATCACCCAACAAGGCCAAGGAGCCTGGTGGGTCAAGTTCCATGACCTCAACTAAAAAAATAAACCACTTGCAGGTGGGCCTGGGCATGAATCTCCCTGTGCTGCAGCCTACAAGGATCCTCCAAGAGGTGGGAGAGCATCCCTTGGGATGGGACTTCAGTCTCCTGGGTTCCTGTTCATCATTTCCCACCATTCCAGTTGATGGAATTCTCCCAGGGAGCTGTGAAACGCTGGGGCGGATCAGTTCTTTGGGAACAGTGCAGGACTCTCCCCTGTGCTGCATCCCCATGAAATATCAACCACAGAATGCTTTGCAGCCAGATCCACAAGGCATTTCCAGGAGGGAAAAATTCCCTCTTTTTTAGCCCTGTTTTGCCATCCAAGCTGCTGAGGTTGCAAATTTCACCATCCTAGAACTTGAAGAGACCTTAGGTGAATCCAGCCTCGCTCTCAGGAATGTTATCTTTTCAATTTTGGCAAACACGGGGTATTTTCATAGAGATTCCTCTTGCTTGTGCCAAAATGGAGAAAGATGGAACACGAGAGAGTGTTTTGCTCCCCTGGCTGACAAAATCTGCTTTGAATAAAAAAAAAAATATAAAAAATATGGATCATGCAAATATTATTAATGATCAAATCCACAGTTTCCACTAAGCCAGAACATTACTCAAGGTCGTATGGCCTGAAATCCTCCTTTGACTGATGGAGTGGCTTCTCCCAGTTTAAATGCAGTCACAATATTATCCCTGATGGCCACTGGCAGCAGGGATGTTTGTGCAGTTGGTGCAGGGGAAGCATTCCCAAGAGTGGCAGCTTACTCTCCACCATGGAAAAACAAATTCCACCCATGCTGCCATCACCCCCAGCCCCACTCACCTTTTCCAAACAGCACATTCAGGAGGAAATCCTGGTGATGTTTAAGCTGCTTGTGCTGGAAGCCCAGCTACCTTCATTGGTGCTGTTCCCTTGATAGATGGCATTTTCTAGGTCAGGGTTTTCCATTAATTCTCTCTCCAGCAAAGCCTTCCTGGTGCTGTATCAAAATTATTAAACCTCTCTTGCAGGGATGGAAAAATCAGGGAGAAATTCCATGGAGGGTCACAAAACAAGAGGTTCCCTGGAGTGTTTTAAGGAGCACCTGAACTGCCTGGAAGGGGTTGGGAGTGGAGAATAGATTTAAAGCCAGGAGCAGCGGGTTGGCAGAGTTACCTCTAATGATGACACACATTAATTGCGTTGATGATAATGCCCCATAAACACCCTGATGAGTGGCAGGAGGAGCTCAGCAGTGGCTCCTGCAGAGCCTGGAGGGGAGCTGGGATTGCCTTGGGTGAGGAAAGAAAAGCAGCAGAGACAAGGGAGGGAAGCAGGAAATAAAAACCTCAGTGATGTTTTAGTCCTGCCACAAGTGGAGTTCATGGCTGCACAGGGCTGGGGACACTGGGTTTTGATGGCTTAGCAAAGGAGCCCTCTGGAAGAACAAACCCTGCATTATTCCTGGGATTGTGAGGTGCCCATGTGCCGTTGCACATGTAAATTCCAATACTGCAATGTAAAATCCAGGGATTTATGGCAAAGGCTGGGGTTGCTACCCACACCTGGCTGGCAACTTCAGCAGAGACAGATTTTCAAACAGCACCACATTGCTCCACAATCTGAGTCTGCCACAGCTTCAGTAAGTTGTTATCTAAGTCTTCAGGGAATCAAAGAACTCCTCAACAACAACAAAAACCATCTCCAAACCCAGATCACATGGAGAACATTGTGGGGTTATGTTGTATTTCCTGACTCTGTGACTGTCACCCTTTCAGGAGGCAAAATGGGCACCAAGGACTGATGTCTTCCATCCACCTAGGGCAGTTCTGAGCCTGGGCACGATCCTGGGACAACAATTTGACAACAAAACCATGGAAAATCCGGAAGTCCTCTGATGAAAGTAGAACACTGACAGCTTTGCTCTCAGCAGTCCATTTTTGGGTCTCTGGGCCAAAGATGCAGCTCTTATTTTGAGGGTGTGCACGTGAAAAAGTCAGAATGACAGCAATTTAACCTTTGTCAGTGTTTTTCAGGATATATTGGAGGGTTTCTTGTGAGTCTGCCCCCAGACAGCCATGAGTGAGCCACAGAATGCACAGAGCCAGGGCTGGGCTGATTTAACGAGATAAAACCTCCTGTCAGGCTGAGCTGACACTTTCACTGAGCCCCTGGGCTGGAGCTGAACCCAATCCTGTTTATCCTCTGCTGATTAAACACCCTCTGCTTCTGAGGCTTGTTCAGCTCTTAAAAATCCATCTTTTCACCCTAAAAGTTGTTTGGGGGGAGCCATGTCCCTGGATTTGGACATTCCCAATTCTGCCATCAGTCATCCTGAGCTCCTGTTTCCATGAGGGGAGGGAAATCCCTCTGGAGAGGGATTCATCCCACGTCAAAATCCATGTCTGAGAGGGAGAATGGATGGATTTTGGGAAGGGATTGTTTCTCTGGATGCCCAACCAAATTATTGCACAGGAGCTCAGCTTCTCCATGGCCCAGGATCCCTGCAGGTGCCTGCTGCACACCCACCCAACGTCCTGGTGCTGCTCTCCAGGAAAAGTGGGCACCTTTCAGGAGAAAAATATGAAAAATAACCCAAATTCACCCATGGGCTGAAAAAAGAACCCAAATTCACCCATTCACCTTCCATGGCTGTGAAGGACTTTCCATATTTCACTGTCTACTTATCTCTGTTACCTCAGATAAATTAGGTCAACCAGGGAATGTGGCCCATGTGCTAAAACCATCAGGGGATGATGTCATGGCCCAAACGAGTCCTCTTTGAGGAGTTTAAAAGGTAATTGAAAGGTTATTTTTTTTACAAGTTCACTGCATTTTTTTTTCTAATGGGAAGTAAATGAGATTCAGGTCATATTCAGGCAAGCTCAGGGTGAAGTCATAGGGTGAGGAGATGGAAGATGGAGTTGAAGATTAATTTGATTAGGATTTCTTAAGATAATATTTGATTTTATGAGGGGGTTTAAAAGCACCAAGGTCCATTTACTAAATATGAGCTGTTCATCAATTTTTTTTTAGGCTGCACAGAAAGGTGCAGAGCTTTGCTTGGAGTTAGATGGTCACAAGTGGAGAAAAATTAACACCAGGTACAATAAGAATCTGGAAACTGTTAACAGAAAAGTTGGATTTGATTAAAGGCAGAGTTGAAGATTCTCTGATTTCCCCATGAATTCCCGAATTTTTGTAACACACAAACTTTTACTTCGGGTGAACACATTTGAGTTTTAATTCTATTGCAACAAATAAACTGAAAAATCCACAGGGAGGAAACAATTCCTTGCCATACTCCTGGTTTCCAGAAAAAAAGTTATTGAAGGCAGAGATTTATCTCTTGTTGCTGACAAATAAAACTTTGAGTGAAATAGGAAATAATTTGGATTCTAAGGATAAAATTTCAGAGTGAGCAGGCACAAATTCCTTCAGGAGTAACATCCAAGGATAAGATCCAGCACCCAGCCCCTGAGTGAGGGTGTAGGACATTGGAAATCTTGCGCAAAAGGAAATTCTGAAATACAGAAACCCACCTGGGTTCTTAGAGAAGAATTGTTTTGATTTTGAGGACACAGAATTCTGCAGGCTGTTCTAGCTCTGGGCAATCCATCAGTGTCACCTAAATTTAAGGATGAGGAAAAAAGGAAGGGGTAAAAAAATCCCTCTATTTTTCTGTTTGCAGTCTCCCAGTGCATCCCCAAGGGTGGCAGGGCTATTAAATATCCATCACACCATCCCAGCAGCCCAGGAGTGTGTTTGTGCAGGAATTTGGAGAGTCACAACGCCTCCCCTGGTGTCTGGCAGGGAGTCCTGGGTGCCTGGAGAGGGGATTTTCTGTGATGCTATTTACTCTGAAGCTGTGACAAGGGATTAGCAGCTGGGGAGGGACCAGGAGGAGCAAGAACTGATTCTACAAGGCTCCAAGGACAGTTTGTTCCTCTTGCAACCTGCAAGGGCTTTCTTCGGTCAACAAAAGCAAACAAGAGATTTCCAAGGGAATAAACAGGGAAAAATTGGAGGGGAAAAGAAATTAATGGAGCTCCCCAAATGAGGCTGGCTTCTTTCCCCACAGACAACCCTGAACCAAGGTGATTCCCACGCTAAAAAAGGCTGAGGGGGATTGAAACCCCGTGGTTTTTCTCCTTATTTCCCCCATATTTGTGACCCCCCCACCCTGCTGGAAGTGCTGATGTGGCTGTGACCCCCAGTTCTGGGAATATTCCTGCTGCAAGGCCCTGGGGCTGCAGATCAGAGCCAGCTCCTCTCCCCCTGCTCCTCCTGGCCTTTGGCCACCAGCCCAGCCCTGATGTCACTCCAGAGTCACACAGACATTATTTTCCTCCTCCTCTTCCAGGAGCTTTCCACCTTATCAAAGGCTCAGTATTTAACCAGCTTAGGCTTGACCCAGCTTGTTTGGGGAGGCTTGGCCCCAGCCCAGCCCTGCAGGCAGCTCAGAGCTGCAAACCCCAGGCTGGGACTGGTATCTCCTCCAGCAGCACTGCACCCAGAATTTACCTGTCCAGAGCTTAGGGACAACCTGCTGGAATACTGGGATTCACCCCCAAACTCTCTGTGCCACTGTCTTACCACCTTCACAGGGATTGAGGATTTATTCCCAAATCCTATCTAAGATTTATCTCTGTCAGTTTGAAGCTATTCCCCTCATCCTGGCACTGCATGTCCTTATAAAATCCAATAAAAATCCAATAAAATCTTATAAAATCCAATAAAATCTTATAAAATCCAATAAAATATCTTCCCATCTTTCTTTTGGGTTCCCTTCAGCTCCTGGAAGGGTGACAAAGGTCACCCCAAACCCTTCTCCAGGTTGAATTTTGCTGTTGTGATCTCTTAATCCCCATCCTCTGCTAGTCACACTGTAAATAAAAATGCAATTATTAAGGAAATGTTTCTTTTTTGAAAGGGGACAGGGATATAATCTGTGAAAAGAAGAAACTTGAAGCCTCATCTCCCAAAGCAGGAGCTGCATTCCTAAAGAACCAATTTGTGCTAATTCTCCCTCACCCACAGCACTGAGGAGCACCTAAATGTGGAGAGAACAGCACTTTTCTCTCAGGAGCAGGTAAGAAAAACCCCCTAAAATTAATTTATAGCATATTTTTCTTCAATCCATGATGGTCCAAATAGGCTTGGTCCTAATTTCACTTAGGGCTGGGAAGGGAGTTCAGGAAAACATCTGGATCTCTCCAGATTAAACATGGGTGGAAGTCTGTGTAATGAATTGAGTTGGCCCTGGGATCATTTTGCTCATCCTTGCTTCTGTGAAAATATTTGCAGTGTGACTTTGGGGCCAAGTGAGCACTGCCTGTGTTTGTCAAGGACCACGAGGAATGTTTGGAGGAGAATTTTGGAAACCGGCTCAGCGTGATGTGGATTAGTATCATTTCAGCCTTGCCATAATTAAATACCAGCAGCAATTAGCAAACAACAACCAGAAAGTGAACTTTGATAAAAAATGCCTTTAGAGAAAATCCAGCTACCACAAGGATTTATAACATGGGGAAAGTGCAAATCACACTGAGGGCTTTTATCTCTTTTCCTCCAACTCCAAAGGCCTGGAAAGCTCCCTGGGCTCACAGGATTTCTCCTGCAGCAGCCTGTGGTGAAAAACGGGACTGATCAGCTCTGAAATTCTGCTTGAGCAACATGAATCCCATATTTAGGTGCTCTAAAATTCTGTTTTAGCAACCTGATTTTATCGAGGTTGCTCAGGGAGCCCAAAAACTCTTTGGGGACTGCTGACACTGAGGAGAGTTCCTGGAGCATCTGCTGCCCAAGGAATTGGGATGCTCAGGGAATCTCTCCCACCTGTGGATTTGGCTCCCAGGAGGGCTGCATGGGAGGAGTTTTTGCTTCTTTTTTGCCAAGGTCGGGATTAAATGTGCTAGAGGGTATTTCTTGTTGGACTCAGATGTTTATTAGTTCCTGTCTCTGTCACAGTGTCACAAACCCTGAGTTCTACAGCACTTCACTCTAACAAACTAAAAATGGAGCCCCATCTCTCTCTACAAGGCCTTTTAAGGATAAACTGTCCAATTAAGAAATGACAGCTAAATTATTTTTACTTTTAACCCAATAACCAACCACCCGTGGCCACAATGTGGACTTTTTTATCCAATGACACAAAACCACCCAAACCCATAGAGAAGAAGGTGAAGAAGAAGGAGCATCCTCTGCCCTAAAACCTCCATCTTGCTTTATATCTATTACTGTATTCTAAACCCTTAAACTCTGAGTTTTCCACCCTGTGATATGACACACTTCTATTCAAACTCCACATCTATAATCTCACTTTTCTCATTCAATTTTGGAAGCCTTTTCCAGGGTCTCAGGTTAAATGTGGTGTTTTCTTGAGGGTCTGTGCTTTTTAACACAGAAAATCTAAAATGTTCAGTAATCAGGGTTCCAACAGCTGCAGGCATCACTGAAGGATATTTTATCATAACTGGGTAATGCTGTTCTTGTTCTTTGAGGGCAGAAATGCAGGGACATGGGAAATCAAACCAGTAAAAAAAAAAACAAACAAAACAACTTAGGAAGGTGGAATGGGAAAGAAAAGAATAACTGGAATCCATGATTTGTGAAACAGCACAATGAGAGACAGGAATAAAGGGCCTGGAGATTTGTAGGATTGTCTGAATTCATCGGAGGAGCAACACAAGGAGCGAGGCTTTGTGGCTCCATACTCAACATTCTCACAGTTTTTGTGCCCATCCCGCAGTTTTTGATGCCCATCCTGCAGCTTTTGCTGTCCATCCTACAGTTTTTGATGCCCATCTGAAATCAAAGTGTCCCCCTGGAATCTTTAGTGGGGCAGCAGAGAAATTCTGCATCTTCCGTGCTGTCTGCCCAGACCCCATCTAAAGGGGCACCCCCTGAGCCTTTCTGTCAGTGGGATGTGAGAGGAGGAAGAAAAGGAAAAGGGAAAAAAGAAGGAAAAAAAGGAAAAAGAAGGGAAAAAGAAGGGACAAAGAAGGGAAAACAATGGAAAAGAAGAAGGAAGGATAAAGGAAGAAGGAAAAAATGAAGATGGAAAAAGGAAGAAGGAAAAAGGAAAAGGAAGAAAAAAGAAGAAGGTGAAAGGGAAGAGGAAAAGGAAGATGAAAAAAAAGAGGAAGAGGAAAAGTCTCTGAGAGAAAAGAGTGCCTTCAAACATGAAATATTCCCTTCATTTACGGCCCACACAATTTTTGGGACTGCCTGCTGTGCCACAATCCTTTGTCTGGAGCCCTTTCGAGCAGCCCATCCAATCCCCTCTCTCTTGGCTCCAGAGCAGGAGCTCACCCCATCCATCTCAGCACCTGTCCCATTGTCCCTTTTCCATGGACCACCCAGCCAAGAGCACCCTGGAATCCCAAAGTTTGCCATATTTCCACATTGTTTGGTGTTTGGGTTTGTGTTGGGGTTTTTTTCTGATATAAATAAACTGTGACAGGCTCACATGGGGAGTGATTGAGTCAAATTAAACCCATTTTCATGTTCCAGTATAATCTGGCTGGACTCATTTACACTAATTAGAACTAATTATGTGCCTGCTAAACTGGTAGGTTTGATTGTGGGAGGTGCAGGCACTGAATCACTTCATGCTTTTCACTTGGAGGGCGCCTTAAATCTGCTTTATCTGCAAGGCAAAAAGACCCAAAAATTATAAAATCTCCATGAGCTCAGACCTTGCAGATGGGGAAAATCAACCCAGCTTCACTCAAACTCCACCAAGTTTGGTTCAGTGTTTTGATTTTCAGTGTTCTGGTGCTCAGAGGGGTCTGTAAATCCATTTTGAGCAGGACACAATGAGGAAGATGACAATAAAAGGATGACAATCAGCAGGGAGGGCTGGGGAGGGACGCCAGGGTTGTGTTTTGGGAGTGCTGGGCAGAGCCTGGAGCAGCTCCATGGGGAGCTGGGACATTCAGCCAGGAGAAATCATTAAGGGGACACTTTTGTTCTTCCCCAGGCTGGATCCTCCAGGGATGAAAGGAGGGCAATGTGCAAACAGCCTCGTGGGACAGCATCCACCAGGCACAGCTGCTCCCAGTGCAGTTTCTGCCTGGAATTTCCATGGGCTCCAGAGCTCTCCAGACACAAAATCCAAGAGTTCCCCTGTGGCATTTGCAGTCTCTGAAAAATTCCTTCATCCAGGATTTTTCTCCTGGGAAGCTGAGAAGCCTCAGAGAAAAAGGAAAACAATTCTTCTCTTATTTGCTTCTCCTGTGTTTTGCTCCTTTGGAATGTGGTTGGAGATTGTTCACCCACAGGTGATTGTTCCATTGGGTTCTGCTGTGAGTTGTTTTCACTCTTTGGCCAATCAGGGCCAAGCTGTGTCAGACTCTGGAGAGAGTCACCAGTTTTCATTATCATCTTTTTAGCATTCTGTCTGTGTCCTTGCTGTATTCTTTAGTATAGTTTAGCTTAGTATTCTTTAATGCAATATAGTATCATAAAATAATAAATTAGCCTTCTGAGAACATGGAGTCAGATTCATCATTCCTCCCTGCCACGGGGATCCCTGCAAATAGAATATTCCCCCAAAAGTGCTCAGGCACCAGGCACTAAAGGAATGGGAAATATCCTCCAGGAGCCCTTGAGATAAACATCCCTGGGGTGCTCTGGTAAAACCAACACCTGTGGCTGCAGACTTTGAGATAAACACCAACTTTGTGGCCTAAATTCCTCCTAAATTTAAATTTCCATCATTGGGAACCCCATGTCTTTACCCAAATAAAAACAAAGGCAGGGAATGTTCAATTTACTTAAATTGACATGATTGGGATCTCCATGTCTTTACCCAAATATAAAAGTAAAGGCAGTGAGTGTTCAATTTACTTAAATTTACACCATTGTAATTTCCATGTCTTTACCCAAATAAAACCAACGGCACTGAATGTTCAATTTACTTAATTTACATCATTGGGATCTCCATGTCTTTATCCATATAAAAAACACAGAAGTGAATGTTCAACTGACTTAAATTTACGTCATTGTAACTCCCATGTCTTACTCAAATAAAAATAAGGGCAGTGAATACTTTATTTGTTTTAAAAGGTGAGACGCTGTCCTTTAAAATCTGGAGTTCTTGGTTCTTCAGACCTTTCTGCCATTTAGCCCCTGGAACCAGAACTGTTTTTAAAGGCTGGGGGAATTAAATGTCATTAATTAAATTAATGAATGCTCAGGAGTCCCACAGGGACATAAATTTCTACACATCTTAGGATTTAATACAGGGTACAAAATGCAAAATATTCTACTTTTAGGCTTTTGCTACATGTAGAGCAACACTGTAGGGAATTAAAATCAATTTATAAAAACTGAGCCAGTTTGAGCTGTTTAGGTGTTGTTAAAGCTTCTTCCTGTCCCATGGATATGAAGTTGGGAATTTTCCCAGGATGTGTGTTCATCCCTGAATTAGTGACCATGGCTGGGGGACACAGATTTGAAGTCACTTATGAGAAATCAAGGCCTTTTAAATAATTGACAGGTTTAGCACTGGACAAAAAAAAAGGGGGTTTTCATCTTCATTTGGAGATGGGGGAGGCAGAATGGGAGAAGGGAAAAAGGAAAAAGGGGAAAGGAAAAAGGAAAGGGAAAATTAAAAAAAAAAAATACCTAGAAGAGGGGGAGACCAAGGAAAGGTGAAATGAAATCTTGTGTGTCACATAAGCTCTGGGACACTGACTCTGTGCCTCTGCCTTGTTTGTTGACTGTGCCAAAAGGAAAACTCACCAGCAGCTGCTCAGGAACCTCCCCTGGGTGCCCTGGAGCATTCCCTGGCTGTGCAGGAACATCCCCTGGGTGCCCTGGAGCATCCCCTGGGTGTGAGGCTCTGGCACGGCTGGGTGTGGGGGTGGCAGAGCCCCCAGCTCTGCCCAGGGACACTGATTTTAAACCCTTTTGCTCTCAGTCCCTAAGAATGAGGAATCTGATTGTTTTTCCCCGTGCCAGCCACTCCTGCAATGGCTCTGAGCTCTCAGGATGCAGCTCCCAGCTCTCCCTGGTTTCCCAGCTCGGCACTTTGGGCTCTCCAGCTCTTCCAGGCTCCCTGCAGGATGATGTCAGAGCAGGATTTCAGCGAAATCCCCATTGTTTGGCTTGCACTCAGTGGAACTCGTGGGGTTTTTTGCTGTCTGACTATTTTTATTAGCTCAGCTGCATCTTTTTTTGTTAGCTGAGAGGATCTGTGGTTCCTGGGGAGAACTCACATTCCAGACTGCAATATTTTATCCTGGTTTTAAGCTTGAAATCGGGTTTTATTTTCCCCTACCAACTGATACTTAAAAAAAAATTGTGTTTTGGTGTAAATCTGGATGAAACCATCCAGGTCTCATCAGCAGCACTGGGCTGGAAGCAGGAGTGGAGATGAAATTACTTTGTCCAGCTGGCTGATTTCCACTGGCTTATCCATGAATTCACTGGATCCAAGAGGAGGAGGCTCTCATAGAATTTTCCTGCTTTTCCAAGTGTAAAAAATCTGCTTTCCTAAAGGAAATCCCACAGCACCCTCTTGTTGCGCATCCCCAACCCCTCACACAAACCTGGGATGACATAAATGTTGATGGGAATGAATTTGGGGATCACAGGATTGTCTGAATGTGGAAATATTCCTGCCAAAACCCCTTGGGAATTCAGCCAGGCTGTGGGAAATGGATTTGTAGAGAAATTTTAAAGTTTGGTAGAAGGCTTATGTAGCATGTATTTGTATATAAGCTTTGAGATAAGAAATACTGATTTAGAACTATTATGGAATAGGATCGATATTGTTGAGAGAAAAATGGAGTTAGAAAAAAGTTTTAAAGGATGGTTTTGTAAATAAGATTAGATATTTTGGAGAAATAGAATTATGAAAGATATATTGTAATAGGATTTATGAGGGGTAATTGTAGATTATTAGTTTTAAAGTATTTTATAGTATGATGTGATAAAACTTGATAAGTATATTGCAGTTAAGAAATAGTTGGGTTTTGATTGTAGTAGCATGAATTATATTAATTTATTTATATAAAAATTATATATAATTACTTTTTATAAAGAGTGAAACATTAATATTGTTTCACTTTTTATACAAGACCAAAAATAGAATAAAAGTTTTTAAAACATCTCTCAGTTATCCCACCTCTGGCTCAGAAAGGAGCTTGATCCAACACCAGGGAAGGAAAAACCAAGAAAAAAAAAGAGAAAAGAAAAAAGGAAAAAAAGGAAAAAAAAACCCCAAGAGCTGTGTGGGCAAAGAGAGCCAGCAAAGCCCCCTTGGGTGCTGCAGTTTGGGCAGGAAGGTGTTCCCTGTGTCCAGAGCTTCCCTCTGTGTTGCTTTCTTGATTTCTGGGCCTCAGGCTGGGCCTTCCCTGGGGCTCCCCTGTCTGGGGAGACCCCTCTGGAGCAGTTTTGTGTCAGAAAACAGAGACCCACTGGGCTTTTTTCGGTCTTCAGGTTCTCATTTGTTATTGTCTTATCTAAAGTTTTGCACTCTGTCCACACCAGGCCCAGCACACTGGAAAAGCACTACAAAAATGGCCAGCAATCTCTTGTTACAAGGTCTTTTAAGGCTAAATCCAATTAAGAACTGACACCTAAATTATTTTCCCTTTTAACTCAATAACTGATCCCAAAGATCCCGCAATGTGGATTTTTCTGCCCAATTACAGAATGCCACCCAAACCCAAGAAGAAGAAGGAATGTTCTGGTTTGAAAGCAAAACCAGTGAGAGACTCCAAGTCAGAAATACATCTTATTAGGAAAAGGGAAAAGAAAACCAATATGCATGCAACAGTACAAAAGAAAAAACACTGACAGAGTCAGAATACAACCTGACACCCTGCTGGTCAGGGTGTTGGCAGCAGTCCAGTTGGATTGGTGGCTGCAGCCCTCCTGGAGTGGCAGATGTGGTTCTGCTGGAGCAGGGATCCTGTAGAAGGGTATAGTCTTCCTCTGAAGAGCCAGTGGAAAAGACAGCCATTCCTCTGGGAATCCAGTGGAAAGACTGACTGTTCTGTCCCAAACCCAGATTATATCCAGGCAGGGATGCTTAGCTCCTCCCCCCTGGGCGGAGCATCTCACTATGCACTGTTACCATTCATGGGTGGGTCCATTAAACAGAAATGGCTCCTGGAGGGAGTTATTGCTGAGTCATGTGGAAAGGCATTGATGGGCCCATTAACAGGAGATAGGGAAGAAACAATGCCCCTCCTGGTTTCAGCAGCTCTTGAGGATGGGAATAGAATATATCTTAATATCATAACCTAGGACAAGGAAGAATAAGTGTGAAGAAGAAACCCAGGACAGCACCCTGTGCCCTCCATCTTGCTCCCATCCACAACATACTAAAAATCCCAAAACCTAAATTTCTCACCAAGTGATCCACCTACACTACTCTCTATAATCTATTTCACACTTTTGTGGGTTCTAGCCTGTCTTGAAGTCTTGGAAGCCTTCTCTATGAATGAGGGTCAAAGTCAGAACTCCCCTGGGGGTCAGGACACTCCAGAGCAGAGAAACATTCCCAGTGCCCCGGGTTTCCACACTTCTGAGCTGGGAGCTGAGTGTGGAGGATGAGCCCTGAGTGAGCCCCAGCCCCAGCTGAGCCTGACACACTGCTCCTGGCTGGGAATTTCTGCTTGGAGCTGGGATCTGACCCAGCTGAGCCTGGCACGCTGCTCCTGGCTGGGAATCTCTGCTGGGAGATGGGATCTGACCCAGCAGATCCCGGGATAAAAGGGAGCTGGGTTCTGTGACATTCACATTCTCTGAACAGAGAGATATAATTCTCTCTCTCAAAGTTTTTTCCTGGAGAAGCACAGAGAGAAGAAGACAAAAACAAATCTTATCTCTGTTCTCTGCTCCTGTTGTTTTGCACCTGTTGAATGTGTTATGGAGATTGTTTACCCAAAGTGATTTGTCAATTGGATTCTGCTGAGGATTGCTTTGTTTCCTTGGCCAATTGGAAAAAAGCTGTGTCTTGACTGTTGGGAGACAGTCACAAGTTTTCTTTAGTATTCTTTAGTATTCTTTGTAGTACAGTTATAGTAGAGTTTAATGTCATACAGTATAGTTTTAATAAAGCAAGTGTTCAGCATTCTGAAGCCTTGGAGTCAGATGTCAATCATTCTCTGAGTTGGGGGTCACCCTGTTTTCAATAGGGTTCACATCCCACATCCAGGCTGCTCCCAGCTTCTTCCTGCACAGTCACCACCAGCTTAATCCCTGCCAACACTCCCAGCTGCCTCCCCTGTGGGCTGAAAATGCCTTTTATTTGACAACTTTACATCAAATCAACCCTAAGCCTGCGTCCAAACCATGCCCACAACTAGCAGCTTCCATTTGCATCCCTTCCCAAAGGAGGGGAGCCAAGAGCTGCCTCTTTTTGGAGGGAATTGTGCAGCTCCCAAAGCACTGCCAGCTTGAATTTGGGGTGGAAAAGAACTGGCCAGACTGGCAGGAGCTCTGTTCAAACAATTCACCACCATATCTCAGTGTCTGCAGCCTCTCTATCTGCAATTCATTTGGGGAATTGAAAGGCTTGGATAATTAAATGCCCTCGGCAGTGCAGGGAGTGAGAAGGGATCTGGACAAGCTGAGAGAAATCAAATTCTTTTAATTCACAAATCTTCATGTTCCTGAGGTGTTTCCTTGGCTCTCTCAGGGCTTTTTTTGCACCCTGTGGTATTTTCTGGGTCCACACTTCAGGCTCGAGCCCATGGGGCAGGTTCCCAGTGAAACCATAGCAGGGAAATTATAAAGTTATTATTAAGTTATTATTAGGGCCATGTTTTCCAGAATAGAAACTGCAAGGAAAACAACCCCACTGCAGCTCTGGCCATGTAATTAGGCAGCAGACAGAGTTCTTAGTCACGCTGGATTTCTGATGTGGGGCTGCTGCAAAGCTGACAGGACACCCAGGGAAAACAGGATGACTGTGCAGATTCCTGGAGAGGAGCCTGCATGGAATAAATCCTGAATATCCTTTGCTGATTGAAGATGCAGAGTTTGCCCATAATACTGGGTTCAATCTGCAATCTGAAAACAACCTCAGCTCCTAACGAGCCATTTCAGATCTTTATTTCTTGGAGGGTTTGACCTGACTCATGCAAAGCTCTGAAATCCAATTTTTAATCAGCAGTTTCTCTCAGAGGCTGTGTATCAGGCTGGGAATCTCATCAGAACAGGATTTCTTGTGAGATTTCCAAATCCTGATGGCAGAAAATGCCACAAGAAAGGAGCAGCTTTATCCCAGCCAAACCCAGACGTTTTCAGAGCCGTGCAAAACCAAACAGTGAAACACAGGGAAGCTTTTTTTGGGGTTCCTGTTAACATGACCAGATCTCTTTGTGGTCCCTCTGCTTCAGCCACAATAGCCTGATGAGGAATTGCCATTTCTCAGCAGCTCAGGCTGATTTCTCATTCGGAGAAGGAGATTTCTTTGTGCTGAGCAGATCCTGTCTTGCCAAAATCGGTGCTGGGAGAGGGCTCCACACAACACCCCAGTTCTCAGCAATGGCAGAAAGAAACCCCAAATGCAAACAGAGCCCAGCTCACCCTGTTATTAGTGGTTAAAATGGGAGCAGCTGCAATATTGGAGCCTGATGTGGTCCCACTTGCTGCTGAACAGTGTTAATTTTATTTTTTCTTTTTAAATATCGAAGTGTAAAAAGCAACTCAAAACTTTCTCTTCTCGTCGAGGAATCCCAAAGATCTTTAGTGCCCTCTACAGCCACTCTGGATCCCTTCTCACCCTCAAGACTCCTCTCAGTCTGTGTCCCTGTTCTTCTCCCCGTTTCTGCAGTGAGCTGCAATGTGCAGCCCCTCAAACGAGCTTTCAGCACTGCATTAATCACCAGCCTTAATGGGCAATTCCAGCTCTTTTCCTGCTAATATATTTGCATGCTCTTTACGTAAGAGAATGCTCCAAAGTACAGCCTGTGCAGCTGGAGAACCATGAGCTCGTTTCATCCCCACCCCAGCTATGCACAGTGTGGTTTGTATCCCCCACCAAAAAAAAAAAAAAAGAAAGGAACAGAAGGCACAGTTTTGCTCCTTGTGCACTCACACCTCATCTCTTCTGCCAGGAGCCAGCAGGAGATTGTGGAGAACTCATGGAAAAGTCCTGAAAACCCCAAATTGCTCTGCAGGCTCAGGATTTACCCTGAGGGATTGCACAAAGCAGAGTCAGAGATGGTTTGGGTTGGAAGGGAGCTGGAGGATCAGCTCATTCCAGCTCCCAAACTGGGGTAAGGGACACGTGGGCTGGTTCAAACAACAAAAATGAAAGTATGGAGCAGTTTCCATGGCCAAAGGGCTGAAAGCTCCTTGCAGATTGTAAGGATGGTAGAGCTCTTGGATCAGGGAAAATCAGGATAGAGCTGTGGTGGGAGCTGGGATTATGCTGAGCTGCCATAGCTAAAACATCATTTCAGATACCTTCTCCTGACCTGCCATAGCTAAAACATCATTTCAGACACCTTCTCCTGAGCTTTCCAGACCTGAAACATCATTTCATCCTGATTCTCCTGATGTGCCATAGCTAAAACATCATTTCATCCAGCATTTCATCCACTAAAGCACCATTCCCCCAGCATTTCATCCCCATTCTCCTGAACTTGTCATAGCTAAAACATCATTCCATTCACCTTCTCCAGAGTTCTCCAGAGCTGAAACATCATTTCATCCCCGTTTTCCTGACCTGCCATAGCTAAAATATCATTTCATCCACCTTCTCCTGAGATTCCCAGATCTGAGACATCATTTCATCCAGCATTTCATCTCTCTTCTCCTGAGCTTTCCAGAGCTAAAGCATCATTTCATTTGCCTTCTCCTGAGATTTCCAGAGCTAAAATACCATTTCATCCCCATCCTCCTGAGATTTCCAAAGCTCAAACATAATGTCAGCCACATTCTCCTGAACTTGCCATACCTAAAACATCATTTAATTTGCATTCTCCTGAGATTTTCAGAGCTAAAATACAATTTCATTCACCTTCTCTTGAGGTTTCCAGAGCTGAAACATAATTTCATCCCCATTTTCCTGACCTGCCATAGCTAAAACATCATTTCAGACACCTTCTCCTGAGATTCCCAGATTTGAAACATCATTTCATCCAGCATTTCATCCCTCTGTTCCTGTGCTTTCCAGAGCTAAAATACAATTTCATCCACCTTCTCCTGAGCTTTCCAGAGCTAATTCATGCCCGTTCTCCTGGCTAGCCACAGCTAAAATATAATTTCTTTCCCATCCCAGGGAACTCCTGGATTAAGGGGGAATTTTCCATTTGTTGACAGGGAACATCATCCTTCGACTGCTCTGCTGCTGGAACAAAATCCCCAAAAATATCCCGTGAAGGAGAAGTTCACATAGGAGCTGAGCCACATCAGCAGAAACTCCATGGGCTGAGGGACTGCTAAAGCCCTAAATAATAACAAATATTATATTTACAGCTGGTAAATGACCCCCAGATGTTTGGGAACAGCCCCTTCCTCGGCAGATGAATGAAAAAGCCAGAAATAATCCTGAGAACTCCCAGATATTTCAGCAAACCCTGGTGCTCCAAATGGCAAAACCCTTTTTCTTCCATTACGTTTCAGCCTCTTTCTCACTTTTACAGTTTCCTGGAAAACCAAATTATTTATTTATTGGAGGAGGTGGAGGCAAAAAAATAAAAAAATTCAATTGAAAATATTATTTTCCCTGTGGTGTTTTCATTTCAAAACCCAGTTTGATTTTGTGTGTGTGTGTGTGGATATGAAGTAAAACCTTGAAATGAAAACTTGTGTTTCATTTTGAAATGTCAGCCTGGGCAACATTTTCAATGCAGAGATGGGACTTTATTCCTGTCTTTAAAAATATTCAAATAAGATTTCCCTGCTTCATTCTAAGCACTTCAATTTTTCATCACCTTGTTTCCTTCTTTGCTGACTCTTCCCTCCTCCTCTCCCCTCTGCTCATTTTTTTTCTATGCAGAAAAAGGCACAAAACCAGAAAAAATATGGTAAAAATAATTCCCATCTCGGTTTAATTTTTTTTTTTTCCAGACAGCATCATATTGAATATTTTTTCCATTTATAAAAGAGCAACAAGTGGGAAAAGAGGAATAATTTAACTTTTTTTCATGTTTTCTCACTTTTTCACTTTCTATTCTCCAGAATGATGAACTTTGAACTGAAAAACTACAAGGGAGGCATTCTTAAAATCAGGATATTTCCAGTTGGGATCTGAACAGAACCAGTCCCTATTCCCAGGTTTACTCCAGGATATTTCCAGTTGGGAACATGAACATAACCAGTCCCTATTCCAAATTTTACTCCAGGATATTTCCAGGGTATTTCCATTTGGGAGCCTGAACATAACCAGATCCTATTCCCAGATATGCACCAGGATATTTGCAATTGGGTTCCTGAATATAACCAGTTCCTATTCCCAATTTTTAATCCAGGATATTTCCAGATATTTCCAGTTTGGAGCTGGAATATAACCACTCCCTGTTCCCAGGTTTACTCCAGGTTTACTCCAGGGTATTTCCATCTGGGAACCTGAACCATTCCCAGGTTTACTCCAGAATACTTCCAGTTTGGAGCTGGAATATAACCAGTCCCTACTGCCAGGTTTTTACCAGGATATTTCCAGTTGGGAACCTGAACATAACCAGTCCCTATTCCCAACTTCACTCCAGGATATTTCCAGGATATTTCCAGTTTGGAGCTGGAATATAACCAGTCCCTACTCCCAGGTTTACTCCAGGAAATTAACAATAGGGATCCTGAATATAACCAGTCCCTACTCCCAACTTTACTCCAGGATATTTCCAGTTGGGATCTGAACATAACTAGTCCCTATTCCAGGTTTTCACCAGGATATTTCCATTTTGGATCTAGAATATAACCAGTCCCTATTCCCAGGTTTAGTCCAGGATATTTCCAGTTTGGAGCTGGAATATAAACAGTTCCTATTCCCAGGGTTATTTCAGGGTATTTCCAGGTGGGATCTGAACAGAACCAATCCCTTCTCCCAGGTTTCCACTCCCCACACACAATTGTAATGGAGGACACAAGTGTGGGGGAACTGGTGACAATAAAATGAGATTAAACTGGAGCCTTGCCTTCAGTTCCTGATGGAAAAGGAAAATCTCCTGGAGGACAAGGGAAATGCAGCTGGGAAATGTTTCAGGAGCCTCAGAGCTCTATCAGGTACCCAGGAAAGGAGAATAGAGACCCCAAACCTCTGACAGGCACATCTGAGTGGGGGCAGAGCCACTTTATCATGGAGGGATGATGGGCAGAGTCTCTGTTCCTGTTCTCTCACGTGGTCCCTGAAAGCCAGAGGTGAATCCAGCGTGATTTGGGGAGAGAGCTGGGAGGGAAGGAATGTCAGACTCCAGCTTGGTTTTCTCCCCCATAAATTCATCCTTTCCATGCTCCTGTCCTTTGTTCAGCCCCTGCTCACAGGAATAAAGAGCTCTTTGCTCCTGGTGGGGCTGATTTTCCAGCCAGCTCCTAGAAAATAAACAGATTCTCTATTTTGCATAATTGATTTGCTGGGTCAGGAGCTGGTTTGGCACCACAGGAGCAGCTGGCTTGGGGTTCACTTTGGGGTTTGCACAGGAATTAAACCCAGCTCCAGGCTGTGCCCAATCCCTGGCAGTGCCCAAGGCCAGGCTGGATGGGGCTCGGAGCAGCCTGGGACAGTGGAAGGTGTGGGTGGGAACTGGAGGAGTTTAAGCCCCTCCCATCCCAAACATTCCATGATTCCATGACTTTGTGAGCACAAAACTCCCTCACTCCTTGAGACCAGTCACTGCCTGTAGGAAGCAACATTCCCAAACCACATCCAAGCCATGGAGAAAGCCAACAAAGCCTCCAGACCTCAGCAAAGCATCTCCAGAGCTGAGGAGAAATGGGGAATTCCAGGACAGGCTCAGGGACAGAATTTTCTGTGGAAAAACAGAGAAAGAAAATGAAATTAGCAACTCCAAGCTCTGAACTGGAGGAAGCAGAGAGTGCTTCTGTTTTAATAATCATTAGTCCTGTGCAGATAGGGCAGTGACTCCAGCATCCATTTATTTTGGGAATTTGCCCCAGCCCAGGGCTCTGTCTGTCCCTCTGCCTGGGCCTTTTTTGTGGCTGCTGACTGGGTTTCACCAACCTTGACACTTAAAGGCCAAAAATCAATCTTCCAAGGACAAGATGGCCAAGATTACTAAATTATGGGCTCTTCATTATCTTGAGGTACCTGCTCAGGACAGATGAATTGCCTTCAAGTCAGGGCAGTAAATCCTCCAGGGAGCAAGCAAAGAATAATGTGCAAACACTGCCTGAGCACACAAATGTGCACCAAAGGCAAAAGGGAAAAACACACATCCCATTGCTTTTTTCCCCCCACTCATTCTGCTTCCTTTATGTTCAGTTGCTGGAAGATGGAGACATTTATTAATTCTCCATGCAGGAAAGTAAACAGAGATCTCCATCCTCTGGGGTTTGGAGTCTGCTCTCAGCTGTCCCTGAGGAATCTTCCTGCCCTGCCTAATGGGCTCTGACCACAGCAGATCCATCTAGGGGGGACCATATCATTTTCTAAAGCCTCATTTAGGCTCATACACAAAGAAAACATGGCCCTGTCACGATGAAGAGATTTCAACTCCTTCAAGCTCCTTTCGCTTTATTTCTTGTAGCTGATTTGAAATGCAGGGCTGGGTTTAAGAAGGGAGAGGAGAGGGAAAGGAAGGAAGGAAAGGAAATAGCACAGGAGCTGATTTGCCAGAGCTGCATGAAATGATGGATTTTAAAAGTCCATTTTAAAGAAAGTGGGGGAGCTTTTTTAGAACAAGTGCCTGCCATAAAAGAGGGAGAAGGGAAAAGGACATTATCTGGTCTGGTAGTTTTCAGGAAGTTGTGGTCCCAATTCCCTAAAAATAAAATTCCTTTATGATCATCACTTTGCTTATTACTTCTCTTGGAGTAGCACCCTGAAAACATCAGCAGAATTTGGGATCCTATTGTAAAACCAGACTGCCCAGACCTGGTGATTGACTAAATCTGCAACAGGGTGTGAGGACCAAAAATTCCCTCCAGAATAGGCCAGGAGCTCAGAACTTGGTTTTAATCTCAGTTTCAGCTGAAAAATGAAAATGTGATCATTATTTTTGAACCCAGCTGTTGGATTATGTAACTGAGAAATGTTTTAAAAACTTTTATTCTGTTTTCAGTCTCATGAAAAGGGTGAGACAATACAGATGTTATAATTCACACCATCACAATCAGAATTCTCTACAAATCCACTTCCCACAGCCAAGTGTATCAGAAAGATTTATTCTGATTTTATGGAAAAGTTCAGCTGTGAAAAGAGCAAAATTCTGATTTTGTAAAGGTTTAACCTCTCTCATTTCCAGCTCCATGTTGGAATGGAGATGATGGCAGAGCAAAACTGGCCAGGAATGATTTGACAGAAGCAAGGAGAGCCCGTGACCCATCCTGGTGAACAGGGAAGGGAATTTCCAGGTAAGAAATCTCCCTGGATGAAATTTCTCAGCCCAATCCACTCCTGGTGGAAACCACCACCAGCCAGAGGAGGCTCCAGTGGAAGCTCATAAAATAAGAAGAGATTAAAGAGCATCTCAACAGCAGAATGAGATCTCCTCCCTCGTTATTCATGGAGGAGTTTCATGTTTAATATCCATGGATTTATCCCCGAGTTCCCTGTCCAGGACACCTCCCAGCTGCCAGCCTGGGCAGGAAAATCAGCCCATCTTTTTAGTAAAAGGCTGATTTTCTGGTAATGCCATTAAAGAGGAGATTTTGGAACAATAACTAATCTGTTCTCTGGGATATTTGCACACTGGAATTCCTCTTCCCTTCCTTGATTTTTTTTTTTTCCATGAGGAAGAAAACTGAATTGCTATAGATAATCTAAAGCTGACCTGGCTGATTTATGGTAGATAAAATGATTGGTGTGGAGCCCATCTCAGGGAGTTTTATCTTTTCTGGGGCAGAACTTTAACAGGGAAAATTTAGTGCAGCTCTGAAATCAGCAGAGCAAAGACCTGGTCCTATAAATTTAAGGACATTGAAATATTCCATAATATTTCAAACCCTTTTGGAGCCTCCAGCAGAAAGGGATGGAGCTGATTTGGGGGCCTCTCTGAAATGATGGAAACACCTCAATTTGGGCTCATCAGAGATGAGAATCAGGAATGATTTCCCTAACCAGCAAAGGAGATCTCTGCTGTAGGATCTGCCTGGGATGGGACATCAGGGTTCTGTTTGTCCTCACACCAGCACCAAGTGATGTGGACAACCAAGACACTGGTGAAGAGTTCCTGTGGATAAAAAGAAAAAAAAGGTGTTGAGCTGGCTCTAATTCAGTGTCCAACAGCAGCTGCTGACAGCCAGGCAGGCAGGGCCCGTTGCACAGGGTGTTTTTCATGGCTGCAATCTCCTGTCGCAGCTTTTGCAGAAGTGGAATTAAAAATCTTCCCTGCTTTGTGGTGAGGACAGACAGATGCTTTCCTGCTTTAATTCCTGAGTGGCCAGAACATGTTCGTTGACATTTCAGCTTGATGTTTTAATTGGCTGATTTGAATAAAACTCAGACAGGTTGTGTTGCTCCGTTTGATTTCGTGTCTCCCAGCCCAGCAGCCAACAAAAAGAAGACAGAGGGACAAGGAGGGGCGCTGACTTTTCACCTCTCTGATTCTCTCCCTGTTTTGTTGAACTCTTAATGTATTTAAATTCATGCCTCTTAAATTAGCCCTGTGTCCTGCAGGGGCTGAAATTACATGCAGCAACTGGGGCTGGAAGGACTGGTGGTCCAAGGGGATGAGCCACTTCTTGGTGCTGTCCCACCAACCTGGGCCCAAAATCCAACTAAAATAACATTTTTCATTTGAAATAGAACCAAAGCTGTGATATTGAAAACTCTCAGTGCTAAACTTCATGATAAATTTTATTTTTGGGGTGGATTTTATCTAGTAACCCTTTCTTTTGCTGCCATTCAACTAAAATTTACCCAGATGGGTAAAAATCCTATAGATTTTGTGGAGAAAAACTCCATGTGTGCCCAGGGCCAGAACTGGAGCCTGTGTGCTGCTATTTAGCAAGAAAGAGAGAATTCTTTTCTCCATGTAGCAGAAAGGAAATTGTGCTTTACTGTATTGTTTACCCTTCCCAGTACTTTAATTTTCCCTTTGTTTAATATTTCAGCAGAAGCCATTTATCTTCCTGGATGATCAAATAAACTGGGTGGTAAAAGAACGGATATTTAATTCGTTGGGAGGGGAAAAATGGTATTAAAGGTGGACCAAAGGGATCTGATTTGGAAACAGAGTCCTGTGAGATTTGCTACCTCACACTTGCCTCAGTGCCCAAGGGGAAAAAAGGGATTTTTATCATCCCAAAGAAAGATTTGGGATATTCTTTCCCAGCCCTGCAGTGCAGGGGGTGCAGCTCTGAAAGCTGATATTGGGCTGCTGAAAAAGAGCCAAAAAAAAGAGATCAGGGGTATCATGATGGGAATTTCAGGGACTATCAGGATTTGGAGATAAGGAGTATTAGGATGGGAATTTCATGAGTTATCAGGATTTGGAGATAAGGAGTATCAGAATGGGAATTTAGGGGTTATCAGGATTTGGAAATAAGAGATATCAGGATGGGAATTTAGAGGTTACCAGGATTTGGATTTCAGGGGTATCAGGATCAGAATTTCAGGAGTTGCCAGGATTTGGAGATAAAGAGTACCAGGATGGGAATTTCAGGGGTTATCAGGATTTCAAGATAAGGAGTATAAGGATGGGATTTTCAGGAGTCACCAGGATTTGGAAGCACAAGGAGCTCCTTAGGACAGGAGGGGTGAGGTTCAAATGCTGGGAAACATCAAAAACAAAAGGTCCTGCCTGAAAAGGGAAATTTTCTTTCAGCCCTCCACGATCTTGATCCCAGTTTTTCCATGGCTTCAGAGGGATTTTCTGGCTGGGACACCAGGCTAAACCTGACCCCCACTGTGGTTCTGTGCCTGATGAGCTTCTTTACCAGTTTAAAGCAGGACCAGGTATGACAGGACTTAAAAACCTCCTGGAAATGGGAAAATTTACAGGATTTTTCCCATCTAAGCATTTTTTTGGCAGGCAGAAAGGCAGGATTCTCTTCTTTCCCCACCAAACATCTCATGGGGTGCAAATACTTCCCTTTTTCTACTTTTTTTTTTTTTTTTCCTACTCAGCCTTTTTCTGATAGTTACTTAAATAGAAGGTGCTGATTTTCCCTGTGACAGCACAAATTTCTGTCAGGGTGTACATCATCCTCCCTTTCATCATTTTACTCTGTTTTTTAGAGGAAAAATGGAAATTTAATACTTAAGTGACACCTATTTGATTACAAACACACATAAAACCCAAAACTTCATCTCTTTCAAATCTGTTCCTTCTCCCAGTTTTGATGGAGAGGTGTTGCCTGGCAGACACAGAATTTGTGTAGCACCATCACCAGGAAAAGAGATAAATCATAAAGATGAAAGCCCTTGTTTCATCCCCATCTCTTTCTGCAGCAAATTGCTAAAATAAAACTCATCAAGAAATCTGCTGTGGGTATCAAAGCTCCTTTTAAAACACTTTCTCTTTTGCTCTGATCTGAATTTTTTGAGTTTGAGGAAGGATTAAGCAAATTAAGAACAGGAAAGTGTAACAACACCAGACCTTTGAGGACCAGCCTTGATTTTTCCAGCATATCTCACCTAACCACAGGAATATTTTTTCCTGTGAAGGAGCATTTAAATATTTATTTGAAAATGGTGAAGTGCCTTCCTATAAAGACACAAATCATTGTTTGAGTTGGCAGGCCCGAGAGCGAATGAAATACCTAAATGTGGTTCAGATATTGCCATTTATTATTTTTATGAGAAAAAATGTACCCTGAAAGAAGCTCTCGAAATACTTGATTATTTTTGGGATCAGGCTGTGGGTAAAAAACCACTGTTGCTATATCAAGTTTTGGAGAATAAGAGATAAACTTGACCAGAATTCATGGATCTATGTAGCTTTAATGCTGAATATTGGTGGTTTTAATTTTTTTAAACGTTTTATAGACTCAGAGCCTGGTGTTTCTTATGTTACAGTTTCAGTGGTTGAAGTTTTGGGGTTTCATTCAATCACTGGTGTACATTGAGTTTAGAAAATCTCATTTTCTATGTGAAATCTCTGAAGTTTAAGAAGGAAGTTGAGCTCCCATCATCATCTTGATGAAGGTTTTCTGGTCAGGATCTGCTCTGAAATAAATGATGCCCAGCCAGGGTCATTGTGTCATGAGCCTTTAATTAAGATTTTTTTCATTGAATGATAAAAATCTGTTTGGGAAAAAAAAAAGGAAACATTTACAAGGACATTAGAGGCCACAATTTGATAATTTTAATGCCTGGTGTGGAAATAAAATATGATCTCCACAGTGAATACAAGGATTGGGGCAGGAAAAATAAGGAAAAAGAATCCTGGCCATGATTGATGAGGGAGAATTTGTTGATTTGAGTTGGTTCTGCTCATAGGGGAGAGGGCAAACTGAGGAATTTTTAACCCAAAGCTTTAAAGCAGAACATTCAAACAGACACTGACTGCAAATATACAACACACACACACAAATAATTTTTAAAAAGGTTAATTTGTTTTCATCTGCTCATTGCAGTCCAAGAGGTGAAGTTTGTTTTTCCTCTTGCAGCAGTGCAGGGAGGAGATATGCCCCATATGCCACCACCTCTGCTGCCAGATGTTTGCCAGAGGATTTTCCCTCCCCATCGCCATCTCCATCCCCATCGCCATCTCCATCGCCATCCCCATTCCTGTCCCCAGTCCCATTCCTGTTCCTGTTCTTGTTCCCATTCCTATTCCCACTCTGATTCCCATCCCCATTCCCCATTCCCATTCCCACTCCCATTCCCATTATTCCCATTCCCATTCCCATTCCCATGCCCCATTCCCCATTCCCCTTCCCCTTCCCCATTCCCCGTTCCCCATTCCCCATTCCCATTCCCATTCCCACTCCCATTCCCATTATTCCCATTATTCCCATTCCCAGCTGTTTATTTGAGAGGCTCTTTCCAGCCTGGTGCAAACGTGCTGATTATGAGGCCTAAAAAATGAAAGATTCCTGCTGCGGGTAGGGAGAGCCCCGGGTCATCCTCACAGGGCTGAGCTCTGGGGCCAGGGGTGCCTGTGGCTTCCAGGACAGCTCAGGATTTCCCTGGATTTTTGAGGGATCCACATTTAACAGAGGAGCAGGCTCCCACAAGAAAGAGACAGAAATTATTTCTGGTTTTGGAGATGTGTGTTTGCCAGGCCAGAGGGGACATGGCGGTGATGCTTCAGGATTTTAGCTTTTCTATTTTTCATCTATTTGTAATCCTGCAGTTCTGCAGTGTGTAACTCTAAACTCCATGTGCAGTGTGAGCTGCTGCTTTCCCATTTTGGGCAGACACAACAATTCCTCTCCAGGCCTGGCAGTCAAGGACACCTCACTGCCTCAGGCCTGAGAGATGGAAACAAAAGTGAGTTGGGGGAAAAAACTTGGGGTAAATGATTTTATTAGCTGAAGCTGTAATTGGAAGATTAACCCCAATATGCAAATGGGCCAAACTTATAAAAGTGTCAAAACCTGTGACCCCTTGTCCATTTTGGGTCTTTATCTTCTCTAAATGTACCTGAAGGCCCTTCAATAAATAAAACCACTTTTTATTCTCTGAATTTTGTCTGGCCTCTGTTTTTAGGTAGCCCCAAAAAGTCATCAGCAGAAACTGAATAATTGAGCTGGTGGAAACGGAATAATTGATCTTCCCCTGGACAAATAATTCAACCCCTGGGCTGCCCCAGGAAAGGGATTTGTGCCTGTGAGCCCACAAAATCCTGAAGGACAGTGTTCCCCCTGGACTCCTGGAGTGCTTTGGGTGGGAGGGGACCTCAGAGCAGGGACAGCTCCAGCAGCCCAGGCTGCTCCCAGGTCAGTCCCAGCTCAGCATCCCCACGGGCTGAGCTCTGCAGGGATGTCCTGGAGGGGCCGGGTGGCCCCAGAGGGACCCAGCTCTGCTCAGGACAATGGTGCAAAGCCCAGCCTGGCCCTGGCCAGGCCTGGCTCTGTCACTCCCTATTAGTCCCTCTGTCCAATTGCTCCACTGCCCCTTGATTGCTTTGTGTTTTCTCATAATTCCCAGTCTTAATTCCACCAATAGCCAGAAAACTTCCTATCATGCCAGTCACAGAGACAATTATATAAGAACCTTTCATTTTTTTTTCTTTTTTTTTTTTTTTTCTTCTCCCCCTCTTTTTATTCCAGTTTAGAGAAAACAAAGAGCCCCATTCATTCAATTTGCAGCTGAGTCTCTCAGGTTATGTAAATTGTTAAATCATCCATGCTCTTTCTTTTTAGCCATATTGCAAGCAGGGAATTTCCATACCCAGTTGAAACCCCACAATTGATCTATCCCGACAAACACGGCCATCAAGAGCTTCATCTTTTTTTTTTTTTTTTGGACTTCCTTTCTCCTGGTTAACCAACATGTTATACTCCCATGGAGAATAATAAAAAGAAATCAGGAGTCTTTCATGAAAATTTAAGTGGAATAAAACCTTGTGATATAATTAGGAGATGCCTGTGAACTTCACTTGAGCTTTATTCGTTTCCATCAAGGCAGAATTTAGTGCAGAAGCCCAGCCAAGCCTCCATTTGCTTTCTCTTGATTTTTATTTCTTTTTAAATTCTTACTATTTTTATATTACAACTTCAATGAACCAGAAGCTCCTTGCAAGTGCAGCTTTCCTCAGCTCAGTTGTTGATTTAGGATTGTTGTAGGATTTCTTTGCAGTGGGAAATGACAGCAATTTTAGAGCTACTTAATGATGCCTGTTAATCGGAGAATTTGGATTTGCTTTGTGCTCATCTCGCTTTCCCTGCCCCTTTCTGGGCTCAGTTTAAAAAAGGAAAAGGACATTATAAAACCTGGCTTAGGCTTGGCCAGCTGGGGACACTTAGTGAGGTTTTGGCCAGCAAGTGTCACAGTTTGCACAGGGTGGATAAATTCTCCTGTCTCTGCAGAAAATCGAGTCCCCTGCATGGCTGTCACTGCTGAAGGGACATCTCTTGTTTTCCCGGGGCTTGGCCAAGATCTGCTCAGAGATCTCCCTCCAGGCAGGTGTGCCCACCTCGTTTGGGTAATAACAGAATATTTTATACACTCAGAGCCTGCTGTTTCTTATGTTACAATCACAGTGGTTGAAGTTTTGGGGTTTTGTTCAATCACTGTTGTACTTTTAATGTAGAAAATCTGTTTTTCTGTGTGAAATCCCTGTAATTAGTAAACAACTCCAGCCCAAAGTGATCCTTGGTAGGTCAAGGTTTGCAGATTCTTTCAAAATAATCTTTGCCAGGATTTGTTTATTTGTTTATTATGCAAAATAAACATCATTTACAGCCCTCAATTCTGCTGGTGTTACCCTGAAATTTCTTCTGCTTAAGAAAACTTTGCCCACCCAAATATTTACAATGTCCTTAAGGTAAAGGAGGGGAGTTTTAAATGGGATTTGGGGAAAAATTGTTCCCTGTGAGTGTGGGGAGACTGTGGCACAGAATTCTCAGAGAAGCTGTGGATCCCTGGAAGTGTCCAAGGCCAGCTTGGAGCACGCTGGGGCAGTGGAAGGAGGTCCTGCCCGTGGCCTTAATGCTAATATCACCTTTCAGGGCTTTCCTAATCTTGAAGGATAATCTTGAAGGACAATCTGGAACGTCTTTCCAACCCAACTCATGCCATGATTCTCTACAGCCCTGAAAAATTCAACAACAGAATAACAAACCAAGACAAGAACACCTAGACTAAAACCCAGACTGGCAAAGCTCCCTGGTGAGTCTGTGAACACCTAGACTTTTAAAACCCAGACTGGCAAAGCTCCTCTGGTGAGTTTATGAACACCTGGACTAAAACCCAGACTGGCAAAGCTCCCTGGTGAGTTTATGAACATCTAGACTAGAACCCAGACTGGTAAAGCTCACCAGTGAGTTTATGAACATCTGGACTAAAACCCAGGCTGGCAAAGCTCCCCTGGTGAGTATATGCACATCTGGACAGGTGAGTTTATGCAACCTGGACTAAAACCCAGACTAGCAAAGCTGCCACAGGAGTTTCACCTCTGCAGGACAGGGGAACAAGGCCTGACCATGCCCAGGGCAGGCTCTGGCCCTGGGTGGGCTCCCACGTCTGGGATCCATTAGAGCCCAACATTCTCCCAAAGCCAGGGATGAACTCTCCTGCAGGAACCTGAGCATGGCAGGAGCAGCACAAAGTTAATCAAGCACTGATCCTCCCAATCCACTTAATCACAGCCAGCTGCTACTTAAAGCCTCAGAAGAGCAACATCCCCAGGGCAGCCCTTTTGGAGGAGGGGAGAAGCCCTTCAGAGCAGCCTGGATGGGAGAAGGGCATGAAAAAGTTAATAAAATAAAAGTTAATTCCCTCAATCAAGGAGGGAGGGAATAGTTCTGGGAAGTTCTAAAGCTTCCAATATTAATTTCTTCCCGCCTTCCCAGCTGCTGATCCCTGGAAGGCATTTGATTTGTACTAAAATATTTGCTCAGAACCCAGGTTTCCTCCTGCAGTGTACACAGGCCGTGTGGTGCCTGAGACTTGGCTGTGGGATTTTTCCCTCTTTCATTCCAAGTGTCTCTAAAAATCCTAAGAACCCCGACCACGCCACTCCAGTTTACGTTGGCTGGGTAATCTTGTCCTCATTTTTTATTTCTTTTTTTATTTTTTAAATTTTTGAGGGATGTATGGTCTCTTGGCTATGTCATCCTCTCAGCACAAAATCAGGCCTCTTTTAACAAATGTGTTATTCCCCATTTGAACTTTATTGGGCTGGAACGGTTGGAGGGGTTCTGACAGGATTTGAGGTGTTTCAGCTTCCACAGAGGAAATCCCTAAGTACATCACAGAGGCCTCTTTGCAAAACACTTCATGGGATGGAGGAAAACGCTTCTCTTCCTGAATTCTGGCTGGGGAAGCTGAGATCCTGATGGATTGAGTGACTTGATCAAATCAGTTTTAGACTGGGGGGTTGTGGCAGAGCTCAAGTTTAAATCAGATTTAAATCCAAGGTGAATCCACATTCCCAGTGCTGGAGTCACTGTGTGGATGAGGGGTTGTGGGGTTCAGAGAGGATCTGCTGGGAGAACATTTAATTATTTATCATTTAACATTTGGACCTTTAATTATTAATCTCAGCTGCATTGAGACATCAACTTGCTCCCTCAGGAATTTAGGAATGCTCTGAGAGCAGCATTTAGGAATAATCAGATTGTGGGTGGTGTGATTGGGATGGAGTAAAAATCTGCAGGCTCTGACAGTGAAAAGGTGATTTTGGTGGGTCTCCCTTTGTCCCCTGAGAGCTCCCCAGCAGGTCTGGCCTGGATTCCCATGGGGATGAAGATGCTGGTCCAGCCCGGAGCAGATTTCCCACTTTAGTTCCCATATTATGAAACAAAACTCCAGCTTTAACTCCAGGCTGCCACAAGCAGCTGTTTTTTAAAGGAAAGAAAGTTGTCATCAGCAGCAGCTCCCTTTCCTTCTGCTGCATTCCCACTTTTCCATGAATCTGCAAACATTTTTAAAATGCAAAGCACCGCTCAGCAGTTTCCCATTGCTGCTTTTCCCTTTGCCATGGCAAACACATTCCACAATCCTTCCCCTAATATTTGGTTTTCTGCAAAGTTTTCCACCAGAGAAATATTCCTGCATATTAAAAAAGCAGCGTTTTGGACATACCACAGACTTGTACTTTTTTCATAGAACAGAAAATATCAACATTTTAAATAAATATTGATGTTTTTATACTCACATACCCACACCTGCATCCTGATGCATTCTCAATGTACCATGATATGGAAAAACACCCTGGAATCATCAGAATTCTGCTAAAAATTCATGGTTCTTTTGAAGGTACCTTGTAAAAATCATCTGGGCTCTATTTGGTGTTCTATTTTAAAGGAATTTGCAACATTTCAGGAGTTTTGTGTGGCGAAAAATGCCACTTTCCTGCTGACAAAACACCTGAACTAAACCAGGATTTTGGGGGGGTTTGACCAAATTCATGTCAGATATGGGGGTGGAATTTGGGGGGAAGGACTTTGGGGGATTTGGGGGTGGAATTTGGGGGGGATTTTTGGGGATTTGGGGGTGGAATTTTTCATGTGGCTGCAGGGAAATCTGATTAAAGCTGGGATTTGTTTATTTCCAGCTTTGTGTTTCCCATATTTTCTAAGAACTGCTCCCTAATTAATGAGCAGGGGGGCCATGGCTACCTCTCCAGCTGTGCTCTGCAGTGCAGATGTGGCTGAGCATCCCCCAAACCCCTTCCCACGGGGATTCTTTTCCAGTGGAAACGTCCTTGGTGAGTGACAGCCCGGTGAAAAGCCAGGCTGGGCTGCTGGGGACAAGTCCTGTCATCAGTCACCAGCCACCAGCATGGCCCCAGTCATTCAAAACCAAATGGGAGAGAACGGTTTCAAGGAGCTGAATTTATTTTTCATCCATCATGAAAGAGTTGATTTAGGTGGGGGGACATTAAGGAGATGGAGTGATGCTCAGGAGAGAGCTGGAGCGTTAATGGATGCAGCTCTGCTCAAAACTCCCCTTCTAAGGGCATTTAAAAAGTGATTTATTATCACCACACACCTGAAAATCTGCAAGGCTTGGCCTTGCTGCAGCCAGAGCCAGGAAAGACATTAAACACGTGCTCAAATAAACTCAGCAAGGCAGTGCTGCTGAACTCTCTGAGCTGGGGACTTGCTGATTCCAGCTTATTTTAAACTCAGTCACCCAGCTTATTTTAAACTCTATGTTTTCTTATTTTAAACTTATTTTAAACTGTGTTTTCTTATTTTAAACTGCATTTTCTGTAGCCAAAATCACTGCAGGCCTCACGTTTTCCATCTCCACTTCCCACCTGCTGGGAATCCCTGTAAACAATTTCAGCCCAAGGTGATCCTCAACAGATCAGAGTTTGCAGAATCCTTTCAAAATACCCTTTGAGAGTATTTATTGTATTAAAGAGAAGCTGTGGCTGCTCCTGGACTCCTGGAATGGCCAAGGCCAGGTTGGACAGGGCTTGGAGCAGCCTGGGATAGTGGAAGGTGTCCCTGCAGGGGGTGGGACAAGATCTTTAAGGTCCCTTCCACCCCAAACCATCCCACATTTAGTATCTGTGGTACTAAAATCAGTGATTGTTAGACTGAGCTTAGCACAGCACACAAACTTTTGGAGAGTTTTTGGAGGCCTTTGCAAACAGTTGGGTTCCGATGGGATCTGAAATGACACTCAGAGATGGGATTTTGTGGGAAATGACTCTCAGGGATGGGATCTGGGGGCAAATTACTCTCAGGGAACTCCTCTGACTGCCAGGAATTCTCCTGGCCAGGTTTGCACTCCACCTGGGCATGGGGAGAAGCAGCACAAGAAATTTGCCCTTTTCATGGTGAACTCAATCTCTGCCAAGCCCCTGCTCCCCAGAGTGCCTGGTGCTCAGTGAAGGAGCAGCAAACACGGATTTGGGCCCCTGAAATTCTCACCCCACAGCCCTGAGCACTGGCCGGGGACAGAGGGCAGCCCCATCCCTGGCAGAGCTGTGCACTGGGAGAGCTCCCTGAGATCACATGGAAAAGTTTAACACTACTCCTGCAAGCTTTTAGTGCATGAAGGCTGGAAAAAAACCCCTGCAGAACATCCTTAAAATGTAAAACATCTTGGTCTTTTAATAATCCCGTGCGGTATGTTTTCACTTTAGCAATAATTGTATTTTCTTTTTGCGTATTTTATTTAACAACATTTCAGGGCCTGGCTAATCTGTTCCATCTGGAGAGGGAGTGAACAATGTGCTGAGCACAGGAACAACTGCCTTTATCAGGCAGGGCTGCTTGGCAGCAGCAATCCAACACCCGGCAGAATTCCCGGCAGGAATTGTGGTCCCACCTACCGTGGGCACCTCTGTGCTGCCATCAGCAGGTGGCAGGAAGGGGCAGAAGTAATTTGGTGTTGAATTTCGTCAGTGGATTTTAGTGTTGAATTATGTCAGTGGATTTTAGTGTTGAATTTTGTCAGTGGATTTTGGTGTTTAATTATGTTTGTGGATTTTGCTGTTGAATTATGTCCGTGAGTTTTATTGTTGAATTATATCAGTGGATTTTATTGATGAATTTTGTTAGTGGGTTTTAGTGATGAATTTTGTCTATGGATTTTAGTGTTGAATTATGTCAGTGGATTTCAGTGTTGAATTTTGTCAGTAGATTTTATTGCTGAAGGGTGTCTGTGTTTAACAGTAATTGAGGGGAGATAAGTCAAAATCCTACAAGGGACAAATAATTGAGCCGAAGTGAAGCTGGTGGAGGTGCATTTATGGGTTTTATCACAGTTTTCAAAGCAAACAAAGCACCCTGAGTGGATTTACAGGTGTGACAGCTGACAGGATTGTTGGAGTCCTGGCTGCTGAGAATTGGAGACTTTCTGTGCTGCCAGGCACTGACCCCCAGGAGAACACTGCATTGACCTGAGGCCGTGGAGAAGCTTCCAAAGTGGAATGGTTGAACCAAGATTATAAGTGTGGAGTTTAAATTAAAAGTGTATAATATCACATAGTAGAAAACTTATAGTTTGACGGTTTAGAGTACAGTAATATATATAAAGCAAAATGGAGGTCTTAAGGTGGAGGCTGCTCCTTCTTCTTCACAGGTTTGGGTGGTTTTGTGTAATTGGATAAAAAAGTCCCCATTGTGGGCATGGGTGGTTGGTTATTGGGTCAAAAGTAAAAATAATGTAGGTGTCATTTCTTAATTGGACAGTTTATCCTTAAAAGGCCTTGTAGAGAGAGATGGGGCTCCATTTTTAGTTTGTTTGAGTGAAGTGCTGCAGAACTCAGAGTTTGTGAGATTGTGACATAGATAAGAACTGATAAACATCTGAGTCCAACAAGAAATACCCTCTAGAATATTTAATCCTGATTTTAGGATTAAAAGAAGCAAAGACTCACAGAGCCCCCAAACCACCCCACAGTGACATCAAAAGCTGCTCCCCATTCCCAAATGGCACAGGTGTGGCTGCCAGGAGGTTCCTCCACATTCCCCTCCCCAGGAAAGGTGGGAATCCCTGTGGAATGCAGCACCTCGTGGAGAGGATCACCCCGCTGGTGACTGAGCAGTGACACCAGGCTCAGCACAAAAATGTGCAGGGTAAATCGGGAGAGCCAGCCAGCCAGGAAAGGCATGGCTGCCCTGCCCTGGCTGCTCCATGGGGGAACACTCAGGCTGGCAGTGATGCAGAAATGAAGCTGGACTGATGAACACCTTGGGTGAGCCTGGGGCTGGAAAAGGAGCAGGGAATTCAAACATTTCCAGGAGAAAGGAGGTAACTTTTATAGTAGCAACTCAATTTTGAGCAATCCAGCTGCTTGAATCCACAGGGCAGGGAGGATTATTCCTGCAAGTCCCGGGAGGAGGGGATGTGGGAGATGCTAGGCAGGCAATTGTTTGGGATTATCTAATTTATGATGTCACTTGGCAGTTTATTCCTGGGATATCTCATCACACAAACGCTGCTCTTCTGATTCCCCACCGCATGCAAAGCATCGTGTTTGATTTCCTGTTCTTTATCATTTTTACATTACTGCAGAAATCCCACACTCCCCATCAGGAACAGCTTGAATAAAAAAATCCAGGGGAAGGAAAAGAAAACAACCATGCTTGGAGGCCACATCTCCAGGCACGGAGGAGTTCCTGCTCCCTGCTGACACCCACGGAGCTGCACACATTTATTGCAAGTGAGGACACACTGCATGGAGGGCAGTGTTTGTTTCTCCACCAAAACCCTCTCTGATATTCCTGGGGGCACCATCTGGAGCAGGGGGGTGGTGAAACGGCCAGAGAGAGGCAAGAAACTCGGATTGTTGCACAGGAAAGAGGAGGCCACCCCTAACCCACAAATATTCCATGGGGGACTGTGATTCTCCAGAGGATGGGCTGTCATTGTTTTGTGAGGGAGATCAAAAAGGATGCCAATTGCTCTTTATACATTTAAAAATAGCTTTAAGTAAAAAAAAAAAAAAAAATAAAATCGAGTGGGAATGAGCAAAGTCAGGAGGATAAGTGTGGCTTTCTTGAAGCAAACAGATGACGAATCTATTCCTGGGTGACAAAACCCACCCCTCCCTCCCAAGCCAGCCCCCCAAGAGTAGCAGTGGATTTCATATCACATTTCACAGTCGGTTTCTCCTGCCTCCCCCGCTGCCAGGCCCCTCCCAGGCACACAAAGGCAGCAGCTCCATTTGCTGCCCTCTCCTCGTGGCTTTGTGCGGGAGGCGCAGGGCAGCGGCCCACTGTGGGAACCCCGAGGATTGAGATTGCTCAGTCAAGCTTGCCCGGGGGCTGCAGGCCCACTAAATCACCCTGACAGACCATTGTTGCCGGGGGAGCTTTTGTTGGGGTTGGTTTTTTGGGAGTGGCGTTGGTTTTTCCCTGCCATGGCTGGGAGAGGGGCTGGAGAGGGGCCCTGGCGCTGGGCCACTGCACCACAAAGTGCTTTCAATGGCCACATTCCCGCTTTTGTTTTCCTTTCCTGATTATCCCGTGGCTCTAAATATGGTAATGAGCTTTGCATCTCCCTCAGGTTCCTGCGTTTCCAGCTTACCTGGGATTTTCCCTGCTGGAGCATCCCAAGGCTCCTCCATCCCTGTTCCTCCCCCTCCCTTCATGGCCACATCGTTTAGGGCTAAATTTGCACCTCTTGCTTCACCCTTTGGAAGATCTGGGCTTGGTTTTTCCTGCTGGCTGATCCATCACCTCAGGAAGGAAAGGAAAGATCCTGGAGAGTCATGATCTAGGAAACTGTTGGATATTTGGGAAGAGAGGGATTGGAATGACACTTGGTGTTTGCCAGGTCTTCCTGAAATGATGCAGTGACAAAAGAGAATAATAAATAAATAAATATTAAAAGTATAAAATATATTATTATTATATAATAATTAAAATAATAAATAAATTATCAATATTGCCAAAATAAAGCAAATCAAGAGCATCTTGTGATGTCATCAGGGGCCTGGGACACATTTGTACCCTGCAGATCTCACAGGTGGCTCACACACATAAACATTATCCACACTCATGTAGAATTTCAAATATCAAACAGTTTTAAACAGCAGAACCATCAGTTCCACGTGCTGCTGATAAAACCACAATGATGCCACTTAGGAACTTCTTTGGCCTGAAAAGAAAGGGGCTGTCACTGGAGGCGTGGCAGAGGTGACACTGCCAGGCAGTGAACACGATTTTTTGATGCCTCCTTGATCTTGAAGAGTTGCATGTCTGGGCTTCCCTTCCTCTGCACAGCCTCCATGTGCACCCCAGGCATGAGGAATTTTCTTTGCCTGCCTCTCTGAGTTTCAGCTGCGTGTCCTTCCTCCAGGACGGATGCCAAAGTCCCAGATGTGCAAGATGGGAGAGGAACACCAGGACACGAAGGAGCCTGGGCTTGGATTTTTCAACAAGCACTTGACATCCCCATGGTGCTGTTTATTTCCCTAAAATCCCACCTGTGCACTGGAGGATTTCCAGCCAAGCCCAGCTGGGAATGAAGCCAAGGGATGAGGAGATCCATGGAGGCTTTTACACCTTTCAAAGGCAGCTCTGAAACTGCAGCTTGCGATAAACCAAGCCTTCCTTTCCTTTCCTTTCCTTTCCTTTCCTTTCCTTTCCTTTCCTTTCCTTTCCTTTCCTTTCCTTTCCTTTCCTTTCCTTTCCTTTCCTTTCCTTTCCTTTCCTTTCCTTTCCTTTCCTTTCCTTTCCTTTCCTTTCCTTTCCTTTCCTTTCCTTTCCTTTCCTTTCCTTTCCTTTCCTTTCCTTTCCTTTCCTTTCCACATTCACAAGTAATTTGAAGTTGATGTGGAGTAGAAGGGATGTTTCAGTTCAGGGAAGCTAAAAAGAACCCAGGAGATGAACATGCTTCCAAGAAAGGCCAAAATCAACTTTAAGATGTAGGAAAAGTGAAAATTCCTCGAGTAATTCAGGAATAGAGACAAGTAATGTGTTGGAATAAATCAAAGATAAAAAGAAAATAAGGCACTGAAGCCCAAAACATTTCCAACTTCTCCTTTCTTAAGAAAAAACTGAGTTTCAATTGGCTGAAAGAGTTTTTGATATCTGTGCATTAAATTTGCTTTTTTCCTTGTCCTCCATTCCTTTACAAAACTAAAAAAAAACCCCCACAGTAAGCGAAAGAAAAAACACTCACAATCTGTTACTTCTGTAAGGAGAGAGGCAGCACGGTGACACTGATAACTTCTTGGGGAAAAATAAAAAAGGGAAAACAAAATATTCTGAGCAGCTTTGGCAGGAGCCGATGGAGCCCACGCTCGGATTTGTGCTGTGGGAAAGAGCCTTGGCCAGGCTGGGTCTGTCTGCAGCCATCAGTGTCCTCCCTGTCAAAACAAATGTGTTTATCTCCTTTGAAACACTCTGCAGAAGAAATTTTCTCCAGAAGGCTGAAATCCTACAAATTTCATCACTTTTGCTGGAAGGGAAAGATGGGAAGATAGACATTAAAAATAAAAACCCCAACCCAAGCTTTTGTTGAGCTGGGCTTTGGGAGGCAGGAGCAAACCAAAGCATGTGGTAGCAATTAATATGCCCTGTCCATTTGCAGTTTTAATTCCTGTGCAGATGCAGAGCGTTGTTATTCTAATAACTTCCTGTGGTGCTCCCTTTTTCTGGAAAGCTCAACGCCAATTAAAATGTGATCCATCACCCAGTGCTGCTGAAACAAAGGGGAATGTCCAGCTCCCTGCCACAGCCATGAAAAATCCCAGTCAGTCAAAAGAAGACCCAGGAGAAAGGGAGAAAAACAAAACGAAACAACAACAACAAAAAAAGCATTCAATTCTTCCCATTTCTGGAAGAAAGAGCAGAAGAAAATGTTCTTTTGTGTGAGTCTTGTAACAGGAACAGACTGAGGCGATTTGGACAATGTCAGGAGGCAGCAGCCAGACTCAGCAGAAAGGTGGGTTAATCAATGGATCTGTGACAAAATAAATGGATCCATGACAAAATGTGGATGTCCCCGCTCGGGGATTGGCTGGGAGGGGCAGATGCAGCTCAGCTCTGTCCAGGAGCTGCCAGGAGCCAGGGAATTCCTGCCTGGATTTGGGCACATGCTGCTCTCCCCAGCCCTGCTGCCAGCCCGGCAGGAAAGCCAAGGTGGGCACTCCTTGGTGGCTCAGCAGCTAATTGAAAACTTGGCTGGCTTCTTCTCCTGCCCTGAGTGATGGAGCTGTTGGAACCCTGGCTGCTGAGAATTGGAGACTCTCTGTGCTGCCAGGCACTGACCCCCAGGAGAACACTGCACTGACCTGAGGCCCTGGAGAAGCTTCCAAAATGGAATGGTTGAACCAAGATTATAGGTGTGGAGTTTAAATAAAAGTGTATAATATCACATAGTAGAAAATTTAGAGTTTCGTGTTTTAGAATATAGTAATATATGTAAAGCAACATAGAATATTTAGAAGCTAGTCCTTCTTCTTCACCTTCTTCTTCATGGGTTTAGGTAGTATTGTGTAATTATATAAAAAAGTCCGCATTGAGAGTCACAAGTAGTTAGTTATTGAGTTAAAAATAAAAATAATTTAAGTGTCATTTCTTAATTAGACAGTTTATCCTTAAAAGACCTGATAAAACGAGAGATACAACTCCACTTTTAGCTTATTAAAGTGCTGCAGAACTCACAGTTTGTGAGACTATAATATAAATAAAAACTAATGAACGTCTAAGTCCAAATAAAAAATATCATCTCACACATTTAATCATGCCCTTAACAAAAACAAATAACCAAAAAAAAAAAAAAAAAAACCCAAAAACCAACAACGACAAAAGAATCAACAGGAGCTGCCTCTGGAATGCAAATGAGCTCCACAGAGAGGGCTGAGTGCTTGCTCCTGTTGGGATGCAGGACATGACTGGGCCACCAAGGATGGGTTTGGCACGGCTTTGGTTTCCAGGCACCATCCCAACACATCCCAGAGCAGCAGCAAGCAGGATTGTTGGAGTTCTGGGTGCTGAGAATTGAAGACTTTCTGTGCTGCCAGGCACTGACCCCCAGGAGAACACTGCACTGACCTGAGGCCCTGGAGAAGCTTCCAAAATGGAATGACAGAACTGGGATTGTGGGTGTGGAGTTTGAATAGAAGTGTGTGATATCACAGGGTGGAAACCTCAGAGTTTAAGGGTTTAGAATATAGAAATATACATAAAGCAAGATGGAGGTTTTAGGGTGGAGATCTTCTTCACCTTCTTCTCCATGGGTTTGGGTGGTTTTGTGTAATTGGACAGAAAGCTCCACATTGTGGACTTCGAGTGATTAGTTATTGGGCTAAAAGTGAAAATAATTTAGGTGTCATTTCTTAATTGGATAGTTTGGCCAAGACCTTGTAGCAAAAGACTGTTGGCCATTTTGTGCCTTTTAGTGAAGAACTGCAGAACTCACTGCTGTGAGATTGTAACATTGACAAAAAATAATAAACACCTGAGCCTGCACATCAACTATCGTCTCCAGTGCCTTCAATCCTGACCTTGACAGAGGTAGAAAAAGAAGCTGAAAACTGGGATTTAATGGTGCCCTGTGTGAGGACACCTGGATCTACTCCATGGACCCAGCCCCTCCCAGGGATTGGCTTTTCCTGGGAATTGTGGACACTTTTCATGCCATAGATGTTCCAGAAATGGCTGGAGATGGCACTTGACAATGTGGTGTTCATCCAGAGGTTGGGCTTGATGATCTCAGAGGTCTTTCCCAACCCAAATTATCCTGGGATTCTCTGATTTCTGCTGTCCTCAGACCAACGGGGCACCATCTGCTGAAGGATGCTCAGCACCCTCAGAGACACATGGCATTCTCCACGTTCTCCTTGGCTGCTCCATCAGTGTTGGAATTGCAGAATGTGGAGTTCCTGAGCTCAGCTTTAAGGGATATCAGCTGGAAAAATAGGTTGCTGATTTTCCAGGAAGATTCTTAGCAATTCCAGAGATCAGGGTGGGGAGAGCTCTCTCCAGCACTGAGTGAGCACTGAGAGCTCTCTCCAGCACTGAGTGAGGCTTGCAAAGCCTCTGTGTTCCCAACTGCCCATTTCCATCATATTTATTGGCATCAGGGGACACTGGGGTGATGGGAGGGGTGGGTTTAGGGCCTGTGGCATTTCTGGAGTACAAAATCAGTGGTTAATTAATTAAATAAATCAAACACAAACTGTTCAGCCCTGAAGGAACCACGTCCTCATTCACACTCAAGCACAGTGTCTTAATCCCAAGACTTTAAATCAGAGCTGAGATAAAATGAGCATCTTGTCCCTTTTGTACTTTGCTGAGGACAAGCTCTGCCCTTCAGAGACAGACCAGAAATAAAGACAAGCAGAAGCTTTGCCTGTTCCAGCACCAAAATCAGCCCCACAAACCAATTTTCAATGGAGCAGCCACATGTGTACTCTGGAGGTGGGTCAGGAGGGCAGGGCAGGGACTGCAGGGAAGGAAGGAGGGTTGTTTGTTTATTTATTTCTCCCCTCTCCAAGGCTGTTTTCTGCAGGCAGGAGCCCTTGCCAAGTCTATTTACAAAGTTCAGCCCTGGGATCGTGAGAATTGCGGCTCGAGGCAGCTCTGCCTCGGGGGCTCAGCGCTCACCCCATCACAGATGGTCCTTCCTCTTCCTCCTCCTCCTCCTGCCTTTTCTCCTGCCCTGGGGGAGGCAGAGTTGAGGGAAAACACAAACTGGAGAAAATACAGCCGGGGAAAAGTAAAGACTTTGTGTCTTCATTGCTACCTGCATTTGTTATCGTAATATATTTCTTAATTCTTTCATGTGGGACTGTTCATCTCATTTCCAGAGCTGAAGAGAACATTCTCTCTGAGGGCCATGAGCACCAATCTAGGTGAAGATCTGGCCTGGAAAAAGCCCCAGGATACCCATTCCCACATTTCACTGGCATCTTGCTGGCACCAAATTTTAGTTCATGGAGCACAGCTGGAAGCAACGTAAATAGATGCAGTTCTGAGGACTTCACAATAAATACACAACTTAATCCCATCCTTAAATCTGTCCAATTCCTGCTCATAACCTGGTTAATCAGGGGTGTGAGGAGCCTCAACTGCATCCCAGGAAAGCCTTGGAAATTCAGTGCTTTATTTTACTGCAATCCATGGGACCAAGCTCAAGGAAAAGCAGGATGAACAACATCTTCCTTCTCCTTTGTGATGAAAATTTATATTTTTATTGGGGAAATTAATCTAGGAACAACAGTGGTGTCACATCATCAGCCCAATGTGTCTGGATATTCCTTTCTCAATTTTTCCCTTGAGGGAGATCCTGGGCTGCTTATTAATGGTACTGACTTTGATTTATCTGATAAATCTTAAATGCATCAACAATTTTCCCAATCTCAGGGATGATTTAAGTGTCTAAATATGCCCATGACTAAGTGGGAAAAGAAGTGTTTTATGTTAATTATTATGTTTATTTTCAATATTTAACATCATTCAATGAATATATTTTTAATATTTTTACATTCTGGTTGTTACTGGTAAAAACATTAAAATTAAGGGTCTGGTCACCTGAAGAATTCTGCAGCAGACTGAAAAAGGAATTGAAATCCACATTTGTCCATCTGCAATATGTTCTCTACAGAAACATCAGGTCAGGTTCTCCCATGTCTGAGTGAGATTTATTGTGCCATTACCAATCCTGGATGGATCATGTAACTTCAGGACACGGATGTGTAATCCTGGAAACTGGCAAAAACTCTGGCAATTTGTGCAATGTGTTTTTTTCTCTTGCTGTCCTCCAGTGTCATTCCTTTTATTCTTTCCTTCATGCTTTCCTAAGGAAGTACTTTATGAAACCAAAATTTTAAAGGAAAACTCTGTTCTTGCCCCAGTTTTTGTGATTTGAACACAATCAGGCTGTAATCACAAACACACAGGGCAAGGAGAGCACAGAAACTTCTTCTTGGGGGGACTTTTTAAAAGATTATTTTTTGGGAAACCTCTCCAGATTTGAGGATCACCTAAAATCTATTGGGTGAGATTTTGGGAATCTCTCCAAATTTGGGGATCACCCCAAATCTATCACATGAGACTTGAAGAATCTCTCCAAATTGGGAGATCACTCCAAATCCATCAGGTGAGACTTGGGGAATCTCTCCAGATTTGGGGATCATCCCAAATCCATCACCTGAGACTTGAGGAATCTCTCCAAATTTGATGATTGCTTCAAATCCATCACCTGAGACTTGTGAATAAACTTATTTCATTTCAGCAGCTGATTGCAAGTGACGTCCCCAAGAATATTCACCAAAGATACATAAAAACAAATAAAGACAATGTAAAATCTTGCCTCATTCCACAAATAAGCAGGATTTCTTGCCTTGGACAAAGAGGAAAATGCTCCCTGCCCAAGGGATCAACCAGAGCTGGAGGGATTTGGAACAAATCCCCTCTGGAATCTCCCTCCCCAGGAAAATTGAACTGATGGGGTTGTGGGGAGTGAGTTCATGGATCCTGGTGGGTACAGCAGGAAAAGTCAGGGAAAAGGCCTCCCACAGCACCCAGTGGCAGTGGGGACAGCTCGGGGATTGTCCAGCTGGGTGAGCTTGGCCCAGCCCTGAGGGCTCAGGGAGCGCTCGGAGCACTCCAAATGGGCTCCAGTATAGTGGATATTTTCACCCCTGATGAGGAGGACTCCATCTTTTCAGAAGGCTAATCAATTACTTTATTATACTATATTATTCTATACTATATTACGTTATTTTACACTACATCTAAACTGAATCTGCCAAGCACTCAACTCTGCACACAACACTGAATCTCGTGACTCTCAGGTGACAGTCCCGACACACACACTTGGCCCTGACAGGCCAAGGAAGAACATCATCATCACTTTGGGTAAACAATCTCCATATTGCATTCTACTTTTGCACAAACACAGGCACAGCAAATGAGATAAGAATTGTTTTTCCTTTCTCTGAGGTTCAGAGAATGCGAAACCCAGAAATATTCTTGGGAAGAATTGTGTCTTGCTTTTCTCTGTGAAGAGAGATGTGGTGACACTCTGGTGGTTCAGGAGGAGCATCAGAGATTCCCTTTGGAAAGGGATGGCTGCTGAGGCTTCCCCTTGGAGCAGGAGCAGGGCCACGTGCTGCCCAGCCCGGGGAGGCTCGGTGACCCCGAACGCTCCCCACATCTGGCTGCAGCTGGCCTTTGTTTGCTTTTGGCTTTCCCCAGCGCCGACCACCCTGGCGAGCATGGGCACCGACCCGCCGGGGGCTCCGTGGGGGTGGGAAAAGGCTCCAGCCTGGGGGGGTTGGCTCCAAACCCAGCTCCCAGCACAGGAGAGCCTGCCCAGGAATCCTCCTGTCCAAGCTCGTCTCCCTGCCCCATCCAGGAGTTAGCCAAAGACTCTTCTGAAGTAGTCAGATCTTCAGAAATCAGAGTTTTCTGTGGATAAATGGGCTGGAATTAAGCTTTTGTTTGGCTTTTGGAGGGTGCTGTCAGGAGGAGGCTCTGCCTGCCTCATCTCAGGAATAATTCTGCTTCTGGGTTTGGATGAGAACAGGGAGAGTGGAAAGAAAAAAAACCCAGATATGTCAAAATCAGACAACAAAAATCAGACAGCTCTAGAAAGTGGCTTCTATTCCTCTGATGCTGTTGTTTTTCTCTCCTCTCAGTATTCACTTTAATAAATTCCTATCATTTGGTGCCTTTATATTATTAAGAGACTAAGAAGGATGTTGGATTTTTTTTTCTTTACAGATTTACCTCTGTGAGCAAAGAGCCAACCCAGGGAACTGCACAAATAACCTGGAAGATGAAGCCTGACTTTTGCAACACCAACAAAGACTCACCCAGGGCCTTCTCCACCTTCCCTTTATGCCCAAATTTGTGAGAATTAATAATTTTTTATGACATAAGTGAAGGGAAAAAACCATTTTCACAGCCCACAGCATAAACCTTCTTCAAATATGAAGATGCAGCAGATTCACAGATCCCTACAAGGCTGAGTCGATCAAAACCCCCTGATTTTATGTCCTCTAAACCTGTATTAGTTGGTTCTAAGAAACTCCTCTGCTCCAGAAAACTTGGGAATCCTCAGATCAGCAGAGCTGTGATTGTGCCACGACTGCCCTTGATCATTCCCAGGGAAATTCTGGGAATTTAAGCATGAACAGCACTAAAATATGAATTTATGGTGCTTCCCATTGTGCTTTTTGCATTTAATTCCGGGCAGGGAGGAGTTTCCACGGCAATCTCAAGATTTTAGGCTTTTCCTATTCGTGTTCACTGAGCTCCCTCTTGTGGGTGAAGCCTCCCTTACCTCACTCTCCGAGCCCTCACCAGCCTTTCCAAGATCTTTTTCTGGCGATTTTCCTAAAAATGAACTCATTGATTAAAAAAAAAAAATTCCATTAATTGAATTTATTATTTACCTACAGACCATTTTTAATAGATTATTACATTATATGTTTATATAGCTTTTAATTCTTCATCCTTCAGGTCACTTTTGGAACTAAAATTTACCTGTTGACATTTCAATTAATCCTTTCTGAGTATGGGACATTAAAAAAATCACATTTATTAATGAAAATGGAATTATTCCTGGATGTAGATTAACTTGGGATAGAATTAAATTCCCCATCAGAGATTCTTTGTGTTAAAGTTGTAAAGTCACATCACAGTTGAAATTCAAAATGGATTTAAATCCCTCAGGAGTGGAGCATGTCAAAAAGAATAAAGACAGCTGGAATCCAGGGACAGGGAGAAAATGGAGCACTTGGAAATCATGGCATTCAGCAGGAAAATTCCAGAGGCTCCGGGGAGGAGAAATTTGCAGTTCCCTGTGAAATCTGCCAGCAAAAAACCCTCGGAGACTCCAGGTGTTCCAAGTGCTGGCTCAACACATGGTGGCAGCAAGGGACTGGCTCTGGATGGGCTGGGATGAGCTCTGGATGGCTGGGATGAGATCTGGAGGGGTTGGGATGAGCTCAGGATGGGCTGGGATGAGACCTGGAGGGGTTGGGATGAGCTCAGGATGGGCTGGGATGAGACCTGGAGGGGTTGGGATGAGCTCAGGATGGGCTGGGATGAGACCTGGAGGGGTTAGGAAGAGCTCTGGGAAGGTTGGGATGTGCTCTTCAGGGTTGAGATGTGCTCTGGAGGGTTGGGATGAGCTCTAGCAGGGCTGGGATGAGCTCTGAATAGGCTGGGATGAGCTCTGGAAGGGCTGGGATGAGCTCTGGAAGGGCTGGGATGAGCTCTGAATAGGCTGGGATGAGCTCTGGAAGGGCTGGGATGAGCTCTGAATAGGCTGGGATGAGCTCTGGCAGGGCTGGGATGGGCTCTGGATGGGCTGGGATGAGCTCTGGCAGGGCTGGGATGGGCTCTGGATGGGCTGGGATGGGCTCTGGAGGGTTGGGATGAGCTCTGGATGGGCTGGGATGGGCTCTGGATGGGCTGGGATGGGCTCTGGAAGGTGTCCTTGCCCATGGCTGGGGTGGCACTGGATCACCCTTGAAGATCCCATCCAGCCCTGCCTATTTCATGATCCTCTCCGTGGAGTTTTTTCCTCCATTGCATGAGCACCCAAATCCCATAAGTTTTGATTAATTACAGCAACTTCATTAATGAAACTCCTCATGGATGCAGCTGCACCAGCATCCCTGGAAGAAGGATGTAGAAACCAATACAAACTCACCCCACAGAATTATTTTTTGAGGAAAAAGCAGCAGTGGACACCAAGGGGAAAGGTGTGAGACCTCCTCGGATCAGGTTTTTAAATCCTCAATTTTATCACAATTTTTCCCATTTTATTAGCATTTTCCCCATTTTTATCAGCAGTTCCCTCATTTTTATCAGCAGTTCCCTCATTTTTATCAGCATTTTCCCCATTTTATCAGCACTTTCCTCATTTTTATCAGCAGTTCCCATATTTTAATCAGCATTTCCACTCTGCTCCTCAGCGTGGTGCTGTGGGATGCTCTACTGGAGAAAAGGAATCCCACGCCGGGAGGTGGCACCTCCAAACTCTCTGTTGTGACATCAAATTCCCTCTGCCCACCTCCAGCAGGTTCAGCCAGAGGCTGCTCCCCTTTGATGCACAGGAGTTTATCTATAAATACTTAATTCCTTTAACTTCTTCTCACAGACGAGATCAGTGGAGTCAAGCAGTTAAGTCAATCCCTCATGCTGTGCTCCAAATCCTGGGCAGGAAGTTCCCTTTGTATTCCAATCCCAGCCTGAGCATATCAGCTTTAGCCAGTAATTTTATATTAATACATACCTTTTAAAATATATTTTATTATTAATAAGTCCTAAGCATGTCAGATTTAACCAGTATTTTTATATTAATATATATATTATATATCTATTTATAGAATAGATCTATTTTTATATATTTATATATTTTAATATTAATAAATCCTGAGCATGTCAGCTTTAACCAGTATTTTTATATTAATATAAAAAGATTTATTATACATAATATATCTAATATTTTTAGATATATGAACAAGTCCTGAGCACATCAGCTTCAACCAGTATTTCAATATGAAGACATATATTTTTATATGAATAAGTCATCTCCTTTTATAATTGCTAATTAGCAGCATAAAATACTTTCTGCAGCTAATAATGCATTTAGCTCCATTTTAACCACAGAGGAAAAATCCTCATTTTTTCAGCACCGCTGCCTTTTTTCTCACCTGTTTGTTTTCCACAGGGGATGGACACATTTCTCCCCAAAATCACCAACTGCATTTTAGTGCCCTGACAATAATTAAGAGGCAATTCCCATTGGCTGAGAGGGCCAAATCTTCTCACAAGTGCTACAGAGGAGGCTGAAATGTCTGTGCTCAGGTTTCTCTGTCAGATTGCTCAAACCGAGGCTCATTTGAGACCACAGCTGCTGAGTTTTGGTGAAGATTTTGGGGAAAACCCCACTCCATGACCCAGCTCAGCCCCACAGAATAAATCCCCAATAATGGTGTCATCTCGCTATTCACTGGGATTTAAACAGTTTGAGATATCCCAGCTTGTTTTAACTGTTATTATCTCTTAATTCACCTATGATTTAAGCATTTTGAGCTACCCCAGCTCGTTTTATCTGCCACAGGCTGTGGATGCTTGGCCAAAAGGGTGAAGAGGAGACAGAACCTCTGAGGATGGAGGACAGGAGAGACACCACAGAGGGGACAGAACAAACAGAGCCCACACCTCTCTCATGTGGGATTAAAGATCCCAAATCCCCTTTCAGCCACCAAAACCCCAACCCCACCTCCTGCCCACCCTGTGAGTGTTCTTAGTGAAAGAATTGCAGAAAGGCCACACTTATCCAACAAAGAGTCCCTGGAATTCTCCAGTGTGTCATTCACAAGAAAACCTCTAATTCTTGGAGATTACTCCATGACCTTAGAAGAATAAATGAGGTCAATGAGGAAATCCACTTCAGCTTGGGCTTCCCTCTCTTTCAATGATCCTGACATTGGTTCTGAGTTGCATTTTTTGTGGCTTAATTGACTATTTTGCTATCTCCCACTCTCAGTATTTCCATGGTGAGATTTCTCATATTTTTGATGTCAAAACTTCTAGTCCTGCGTTGTGGACTTCTGTGACTGCACTGTCATGAGCTTCTCCTATTTCTTTATGTATGTATTTCTTTCTGACACCACATCCTGAGGCTCCAGTGTTGTCCCCTGTCAGCTGTCACAGAAGACAACTCAGCTAAAGGTCACTCCAGAAATAAGATTTTCTGAGCCCTCTCCAGGACACCTCTGGAGGTCACTGCTTTGGCATCTGCTCAGTCCTGGAGGAGTTGGGTTACCCAGGGCTCCTGTTGCTCCTCAAGGTGCTGCCAGCCTGGAAGGGCTCCCTGATGGGCCAGGCAGGTGACAGTGACAGGGACAGAGGCAGGCCCTGATGGAGCAGGCAGGTGACAGAGCAGGGCCAGCACATTTCAACACCTTTTTAGGACAGTTAACAAGCACCTGCCCCTTTCACATCACCAATGTACAGCCACAAAAACTCTCCAAATCCTTCCTTTTCCCTGTCCTAAGGAGGCCTGGCCTGCTGCCACCCTGAGAGGTGGCCGCAGTTCAGGGGACAAGGGGGACAAACTTTTGTCCCACGTGGTTCCCTTGTGGAAAGCTGGGCACGAGGAACTGATCTGTGCTTGAACCTGATCTCTGATTAACACCCTCATCACCATGCCTCTGGACTTAGCTTTTATATTTTTCAGATCCTTCCAGGGGAGGTACAGAAGGAGAAGCTGAATAATTCCATTCTAGAAGGTGCTGATGCCTCAGGATTTTAGCTGTTATATTTTTCATCTATTTGTAATCCTGCAGTTCTTCAGTGTGTAACTCTAAACTCTGTGTACAGTGTGATCTGCTGCTTTCCCATTTTGGACAGACACAACAATTCCTCTCCAGGCCTGGCAGTCAAGGACACCTCACTGCTTCAGGCCCTGAGAGATGGAAAGAACAGTGAATTGGGGGCAAAACTTGGAGTAAATGACTTCATTATCTGTAATTGGACAATTAACCCCTGATATGTAAATGGACCAAACTTATAATTGTCTGAAACACTTGTGACATTGTCCATCCTTGGTACCTCAGAGGCCTCTGACTGCCCAATGTGTATTTATTGAAGGCCTGCAATAAATACTTTTATTCTCTTAATCTTGTCTAGTCTCTGGTTTAGGCAGCCACTGCAAGGCCCAGTGAGCTCCCAGAGAGCTCAGCAGCTTTAAACCCTGCCACAGAACCACCTGCGACTTCCTGCAGCTCAGGGGAGCCTCTGGGAGGTGCCACCTGCCAGGGCAAGGAACACGACCTGAGATTTGTCCCCTGGTGTCACCTGGCATGAAATGGGCCCGTTCTGGGTCAGGGTGGGGTTCTTGGAGGGAATAAAGGCAAAGCCAGTCCTGGAATAAATCTCCATGGCAGCAGCTCCTGCTCCACAATGGTTTCCAGCAACCTGGGAAGTCACATGGTCATTCAGATTTGTCACCCCAAGACAGAAATAATGATCCCAATAATGACCTGACTGAACTGATCTCTTTTTTTGTGTTGTTTTTATAGTCCGAGCCTCCCAAACCTTGCATTTCAAGGCCTTGTTTACAGGAGTATTTCAGGCACAACATCTGTTACTCATGCTAAGCACGGGCCTGCACATGTATTGCCATTTTAGGGCAGCAGAAAGATCTATCTGAAATTAAAAAGCCATATTTAGCTGCAACTGAATCAAGCAGCCAGCTAATATTTTGTATATTTATGGAAGAAAGCTGGGAAATTGGGGTAAAGATTATTTCAGATGCAAACAAACAAGTAAACAACAATCCTAGAGCCAAACAAGAACATTGCTTTCCTGCATCATGACATTATTTTTATGTCATTTTGGTTTAATGGGGCTGATATTTTATTAAATCCCTTTAATGGCTGCTTATTATGGGCTGTATTGAGGGCCTTCCTCCCTGCCCTGCACATCCACAGGAAGAAAACCTGGAGTGAGGTATCAGGCAGGATTTGGTAATTTCACAAAAGAAGGAATTTCAGCAGCTCACCCATGGAGCAATTCTTTGGTGTCTGATGGCAGCTGGAAACGTTTCCAGCCCCCAAATAAAAGGAGTTTGTAAGAAAGAATCAATTCTGTGCTCATTTCATTCCCACAAGGTGCCCATGGAACAACTCCCAGCATGTTCTGCACACACAGCATTTATCCAACAGCTTCCCAAAGCCTCTGGAGAGCTTTGCCATCCCCAAAAGCCACTAAATCAGGGCCTTTCCAGTCAGAAATTGGGTGACTTAAATCCTTAAAAGGTTGGACCAGGACTCACCTCCCCACAGGACACCATAGACTGTGCTCCTGGGAGTGGAATAAATAGAAATTAACCCCATGCAGGTGATAATTAATGAGATAATGAACATTTAGTGCTGTGCAAATGAGGCCAAGTGGACCCAGGTGTTGCTGGTGGTCCAAAAGAAATCTCTCCACCCCAAACTGTTCATGATCCTTTGAAGTCCAGGTGTCCAACACTCCTGAGCTGGGCACTCTGAGCTGCCTGGGAGATAAAAACCTTCAGTTCCTGCAGCTCTCCTGGGATAAAAAGCAGCCAAATGCTCTCAGGCACTTGTGCCACAGGTTCCTGGTGTTTCCATCCCTGATAAAAGCTCTCCTCCCCCTGCTTTGCAAACAGCTCTGAGCCTTTTATTGTTCTGCAGAACCAGAACCGTGCCATAAAGCCTGGGGAGGCTGGGGATCAATTTCCTCCTATTGATTTTGGAAGAAAAGAATTGTTCCTTTCATATTTTGGGTTGATTTACAGCCCAGAAGAAATGGGATGCCCATGACTCAGCCCCATTCTTCAGCAAGAATCCCCATTAGATAATTCATCCCACTAAGAATTACAGCTGCTGAAGCTTAATTAGGATTAATTTATGCCCTCCCTTCGAGTGGATTAAATTGAATATTTGCAAGTGTTTTAATCCTTTTGAGATAAAACAACTGGGAAGTGTCTGGAGTGTGGATCTGTGGTGAATTAGGGGGAAATAAGTCTGTTTTTATTGAGGGGATGTTGCTAATGACAGGCAAAGATTACTGTCAAGTAAAAGATTAACATTGCATATCCTATGGAGGGAGATGGAAAAATTCCTGGAAAAAAGTCAACAGCAGCACTTTTAAAAGGGAAAATCAGGATCATTACAGCGAGTCTGCAGACAAACTTGGGTATTTTTATTGTACATGTTTTTATATATTTAGATAATATTAGATCTATTTTTATTGTATTAAAGATCCCCTTTAGGGAGGTCAATTAGTCCTGTCTTAATTAAATCCTGAACTAGGTTTGGAGTCCCACCAGTGCCTGGTGTTAATTAAAACCCCTTGAGGGGACAAAAAGGCTCAGCAGAATCTCAGGTAGCTGAAATCCAGCTTTAATTCCAAATCTCCACTTGAGCCCTGCTGCCTTTGGGGCAGAATTGAGAGCCAGGAACTGGAGGAATTCTCAGGGATTGCTGCAGAGGTGGGCTGAAAGTAAAAAATGCCAAGCAGGGTTTATACTTTGGAAAATCACTTTGTTTGTTCATTTTCCAGATGAGTTTTATGTGGCAAACATTTCTTGTGTGAATATCTGCAAGAAGAATATCAGAATATCAACAGTTCTCCTCCTCCTGCCTCTGCTGTTCAAAATGCTGCTAAAATTGCTCAGATTTTGGAGAAGAGAGCTGCTATAAAAGGTAATTCAAGCAGGTATTTTTAAAAGTCAGTCCAGTATAAAAACACTGGAGACAGAGCCTGTGTTTTATCACATTTATTGCAGAACGAGACAAACCTGCACAATATTTATTACAATTCCATTGATAATAAATCCCATCAATAGCCTGAGGGGGTCAATCATAAACCCAAATTTCTGTCCCCTCCTGGGCTGGCAGAGCTCAGCTGAAATCACTCCCAAAATCACATTGGGGCATGCTGGGATCACTCAGGGAGTCCTGAGGCTGATCCCAAACTCTCTTTGGGATCAGGTGGAATTTATGGGCACTGAGGCAGCGATTTGGGGGCTCTGGGAGGGGGAAATGTCACCCTGGAGAGGGGACACCCATGGGAGATGTCACCATGGACCAGAAGGGGACACCCATGGGAGTCACAGGTGAATGTCACCTTGGAGAGGGGCCATCCATGGGAGGTGTCAGAGGGGAATGTCACCTTGAAGGGGGGACACCCATGGGACATGTCACCATGGAGTGGGGGGACACCTATGGGAGATATCATGGGGAAATGTCACCCGGGATAGGGACACCCATGGGAGATGTCACAGGGGAACGTCACCCGGGACAGGGACACCCATGGTGGGGGGATGTCACAGGGGAATGTCACTATGGAGGGGGGACACCCATAGGAGATGTCATACAGGTCCTGTCACCTACTCTGGGAGCACAGTCGGAGAAAAGATTGGGAAGTTTGGCAGAGCTGTGTCCCAACAATTGCCCAAGATGCTGTGGGTGCCTCCCTCTCCTCCCTCAGCTCGTCTTTGCCCACATCTCCCTCAGTGTCCCTGCTACTTCAGCTAATATAATTTTTTGAGATTAGCCAATAGATTTTGGCTCAAATTAATGAAAATTGGACTTTTCCAGTGGTTGATGTCATTCCCAACATGCTGAGCTTGGCATCCCAAGGAAAATGCCTCTTCTTGATTTCCTAATTGTGATTTCTCCTCTTGCCTTTTACACAAAGCGTGGGCAATTCACTTCACATCCTCATTTTACTCCACTTGTTTTCCTTCCTTCCATCCCTGACTTAGGGCCAGATCTAAAAACAGGGACAGAGTTTGTGTCCCCCAAGAGGGGACAGGGACCCTGACAAGATTTTTCCATGGAGTAAAACAGGCCTTGGGCATCAGCCCCATTGAGTTATTCCCAACAAAGTGCCTGATTTATTCTTTATTTGCCCTGAGCAAATAAAGCCTCTCCATGGGCAAACATTTGTTTTAGAGCTACTGCTGGAAAGTCCTTGCTGAAAAGAGCTGAGGGATCATTTTCCTGGAGGTTTTGCATTTTCTGAGGGTTTGAAAGAGCTGAGGCCAAAAAAGTCCTCATTTTATTCACCTCGTGACTGGAGGGACGGAATCCCTGCGGGTGAATAAAACCTGATACCGAGTTATAAACACAATTTTGGGATGTCCACCACCCCACATCCCACGAGGACCCCAAATACCCTCAGGGCTGAGCACAACCAGATTTTCCCTGCAAAAAGAAAAGGGCGTTGAGGTGGTGAAAAGCTGAGCAGCTGCTGCCCGTGCTCAGCCCCTCGTGTGCATAAACAACCCCCGAATTCTGCCGCGATGTTTAACGCAGAATTTCTGCACCGCTCACATGTTTATACTCATTATGCAGATGTTTATTAGAGCTGCTCCCAATGTTTGGACAGCAAAACCCCAGGAGAAAAAGCAGTTTTGTCCCCACTGCAATGTTTTGCTGGATTGTTTCAATTTCTTATCCTCGGCAAGAGTCAAATGTTTAATTTGAAGCCAGTAAATATTTTGTTTTAATTTTTCTATCACAGTAGAATATTAATATTTAGTATCATGCTTCTTGAGGACTGAAGAAAAAAATGTTTCTGATTGAACATTTGGGGAAATCTTTTCCATTGGTTTTTTTCCCACATCTTCTCTCCAGAATTAGGAATATTTCCAACATTCTGGAACATTTCCAATTTCCTGGGCACCTTTACGTGTTGGAACACACCAGGACAGAGGGGAACAAGTCTCAAAACTTTAATAAAGTTGTTTTTCTTGCTCTAAAAAACAGCATCAGCAGTTCTCAGGATTTTTTAGAATCCTCCTGCCTTAGGTTTTATTTTTTTATAACAGTTCTCACTATCTGCTGATTTATAGGAAATTCAAAGTAACAAGGAAACAAAGTCATCAACCCATGGAACTCTGGCCATTGTGGATTTTGAACAAAAATAATCCAAAATATGACCCAAAAGGCTCAGAAATGATACAAAAAGAGCCCAAATGCGTCCTTTTCAAAAATTTTATGGTTTTTATAAGCAAGTTTCATGATTTTTTTTTGGCTTTGCCAGAGTATGTCCATGGATCAGGGGTGATGTTCTTCCTTCTGTGTCTCTCACTGAATGGTGGAATATTCTCTTCTTGTCTGTCCATGCTCCTTGTCTGAGGTGGAGTCCAAGAACGGCCAAATTCACCTCTCAGCCACAAAAAAAGCCCTTTTAATTATTTTATTATTTAAAAAGAATTTTATTATTTTAAAATAATTCTGCCAAAAATATGAAAAAAATAGGAAAATCCCCTGGAATTTTACCCTGGGAAGTGCAGGTTTGTATTTTAGAAGGTTGAAATCAGTCACAGGCTGTAGCTATTTGACTTGCTGTTTTTTGTGGGTTTAAATGCAAAATAATTGAGTTTTGCAACTCTCTTCTGTTTATTCTTCTCATTTACTTCTTAATTTCATTAAAAATTAAATGCTTTCAGGTTTTTTCTTAATTTCTGAAGTGTGTTTGCTGCCTGTATTTCAGATTTGCAGTTGGTGTTTCTCCCTAATTTAGGACCAGGTGAGGAAATAATTCCTGTGTTGTTCCAACAGAAATCCTCACTTCAGTTCCCCCCAAAATGAGAAAAATAATGTTATTTGTGCTGATTCAGTATTTTAGAGGCTGTAAAGAGTTTTCTGCATTACTGGAGGTATGGTAGTGCCAAAAAATTTGGGATTCTACCCCTTAGAACTGAAAAATAGAGGAGTTTCCACAGGTTTAGCCGTGCTCCTCAGGTGACAGCAGGATTTTAATTTTGAAGGCAGCTGTCAGCTGGGTTGGGAGGAGAAGGATTTAGGAACCTGAGAGCCTCAAATGCAAATGATTTTATTTTCTTTGCTGTAAGTGGAGAGGTCCAATATATAACCAGGCAGCTAGGGATAAATTAGGGTTGTATATATATAAATATATATATATAAATATAAATAAATATATATAAATAGCTGCTATTTTAAATACTGGACTTGTGGCCTTGTATCCATTCAGGGCTCACTCCCAACTCTCCTTCAGGTTATTTTTTAACTTGACCTCTTTGTCTTTCTCTCCTTGGCCATATAAAACTTCCATTCTGCCCCAGCACTCTTGTTTATTTTGATTATTTTAGCTACTTTTTGCTACAGCTCAGGTTTGGGGACAATTTTGGGTTTTCTACACACAAAATAATGAAACTGAAGTGCTAAAACCTTGTGCAGTAATTGTAAGAAATGTTAAAATCTGGATATTTTTCATGCTATTGGAATAAGGGGGGGAAACTCCCTGTAAATGAGATTTTTTTTTCAGCTTTGTTTCAGGTTTTTTGACTTGAAGAAGAATTATTCTCTGCTTTGGGAGAGAAGTTGCTCTGTCAGGAGGATCCAACACAGCTTGGGAAAAGAGAATACTGCAGAAGTTTATCCTGAATTTTGGGAGGTTCCAGGTGTTACCTGAAGTACTTTTTTCCTGGGAAATTATTGCTTGATATCCCGGAGGAGACTAAAAAACTGATTTACCTTCCTTATCCATTTTTTTCACATTTCCAAATATCCTGATATTAATACACATATTAATACATATATTAATATATGTGCTGATCTGCCTGGAATTCCTGGCAAGGTTTTGCTTCTGCCAGGAACTAAGCCTGAAGTCACCAATTTTATGTGTTCAAAGCCCTTCTGGTTATGAGTTAAATCATGTAAATTTCAGAAATTTCATGGATGTCATTCACATTTGGAACTGCAGTGTTCAACAGCAGAACTTTTGTAAAATAATTTGGATTATTTATCATAATGTGGTGAATAACGTGGTGTCTGATGGGGGAAGGAAGCAGGATAGGGACTCCTCATCAGGAATTGTGTTGGTAGGACAAGGGGAAATGGTTTAAAACTGGCAAAGAGTAGGTTTGGATGGGATATTGGCAAGAAATTCTTCCATGCTGAGGTTGGATCAAGAGACCTCCTTCAGGTAGAAAAGATCATGCATAAATCAGCTCATTTTTGCCACAGACTTCTGATTCTTGAGGTAATGAATCCCTGCCCAAGGCACCAAATCACAAAATAACACAGGTAAAAGGTTCTCAGGTTCTCCAAAAGGGGCTCTGCCTGCTGCTTCATGCAGCTGCAGTATTTAAAAGATTAAAATTGAATTAGAGCTTTGTAAACTAAATTGACACAAACACCAAGGTGTGGCACAATTCTACAGCATCTGGAAAGGACCTGCCACATTTTCCACATCTCCCTCTGTAGATCATAGAATGCTTTGGGTTGGAAAGGACCTGTGTCACAATCACATTTTCTGGAAAAATCCATTGCCCAGGATTTCTCTCCTGGGAAGCTGAGAAGCCTCAGAGAAAAAGGAAAACAATTCTTCTCTCATTTGCTTCTCCCGTGTTTTGCTCCTTTGGAATGTGGTTGGAGATTGTTCACCCACAGGTGATTGTTCCATTGGGCTCTGCTGTGAGTTGTTTTCACTCTTTGGCCAGTCAGGGCCAAGCTGTGTCAGACTCTGGAGAGAGTCACGAGCTTTCATTATTATCTTTTCAGCATTCTGTAAGTGTCCTTTCTGTATTCTTTGGTATAGTTTAGTATTCTTTAATATAATATAAATCATAAAATAATAAATCAGCCTTCTGAGAACACGGAGTCAGATTCATCATTCCTTCCTTCCTCTAGGAACCCCACAAATATGATAGACCTGCCATATCTTCTACGTTTCTCTCCACAGATCATGGAATGGGTTGGGTTGGAAAAGACCTTAAAACTCACCTCATCCCTCCATCCATGGGCAGGGAACCTTCCAGAGACTCCCTTGCTCCAGGAATGGGACAAGGATCTCTTGCTCCTTCCTTATTTGAGGTGCTCTCTGCTGTTATTCCCCCCACAAAAAAAATGGAGCTGTCCAAATACCCTCACATTCACCCCACTTTTAACCACCTGATTTAGAAGGTTTTGGCATTGGATGGATTTATGCAGCCCAGGCCAGGAGAATAAGAACCTGATGTTCCTGGAACACTGCTGGTTCTCACTGTGATTTTCTGGCCTGACCAGTAAAAGCTGGATCCATTTGGACAAATGATATAAAATAAAAATGCTGAGGAGTGAGTAACACTTCATGTAATTTGAAGGATTAAAGGAACTGACCATCAATTTGGATTTGTCCCAGTTGCAGAAAAATTACTGCAGTGATTTTCATCCTCTGCTGTGTGGAGACCTCAGCTCAGCATGGAGAGAGATTCTACAGCTGCTTCTGCGGCTCAGAGATTTCCCTTTTCCCTCCATTTTCTCCAGAATTATCACATGCACCGAGAGCAATATTCTCTAACTTTGGAGCAAATTAATAATTGGGAATAATTCCCTAATATTCCTAATTATTTTTGGTGGTTTTGTAAGAACCTTGAAGAACCAAAAATCTGAGCCTAAATGGGTTTTTTTCCCCAGATCCTTTCCCAGCATCAATTTAATGCACTTCAAACCTTGGCATATTTGAGTACAGAGAATTTAATGCATTGCTGGAGGAATGTCTTGCAGATCAATGCAAATTTCCACCCTGCAAGGTGGTCTTAAGATGTTTATTTTCTGAGTACAACCATGATAAATGTATAGTTAATGCCAAGGGAAAATATATTTTGAAGTAATTGTGCAGTGAATTTTCTGGCACCACTTGCACAGCTGAGGTAGAAAAATTGAATCAAAATAAGGATTCAGAGCAGTGCTGAAGATAACATGGATTTTTTTTCTGGACATAAAAATGTTGTTGGAAACCAGATCTTGGAGTTTATTTTGTAGTGGCAGCTCAGGTATTTGTAGAGTTCTTGTGCTGAGGAGTGGAGTCTCTTCTCAGCTCAACAGGCTTTGATGGAAGCACCAGAAAGTAAAATTTGGCATAAAGATATTTGGTAAAATTCATCTCTAGAACTTCACCATCAGAGATCTGCAGTCTTGACACACCCTGTGCAAATTGTGGCCGTGGAAGATGAAGAAGATTTCCACTGCTTGGAGTGGTGAGTTTTGCTGCTGGATGTGTTGTCCCTTTGGGGATGGCAGCTGGAGAATCCCTCCCTGGCTGCTCCATGGAACACCAGTGATGCACAAAACCCTTTAAAGAATGTTTTTAGCTTCTCTGGAATAATGAAGCCATGGATATTTTGGCCAGGCTATTCCATCCTCACCATAAATAGAATTAGAACCTTAGCACGGAGAGGTGAAGGCTGGAGAATGAAAACAAGAAATTCTATTTGATAAATTGAAATCAAGAGTTCTCAATTAAAAATAACAAAGGATTTACAGCATGAAAGGTCTGATTGCACTCCAGCTCTTCTGTGGCTTTATTTCTGTCATTGGACATAAAATATGGAGTGTATGGATTCATGGGTGATTCATCCCAGTTCCATTCTGGGAGCACAAAGATTTCATTGTGTGGAGAATCTGGGTGAAACTCAGCTCTGGGTAAATGCAGCTGAATCCTAGAAGGTCCAAGCTTCACCTGTGCTCCCCCACTAATGCTTGCAGTGGGATATTGGATTTTTCTCCAGCTTTTATAACTCTGGGTTTATGAATGAATATCCATAAAAGTGGTTTATTTTTATATATCTGGGTACCAAACTAAATGTGCAGCTGGAGCCACCTGGGCTATGAAGGTGTCCCTGCCTGGGACTAAGATGAGTTTTAAGGTCCCTCCCCACCCAAAAAATTCCACGATTCCAGGTTGAGAGGATGCTGGGGAAGAAAGGTTTGGGCATTTCAGGTTGAGGGATATCTTGCTGCTCAAGAGTAAACCCCAATTATTTGCGGCAAAACCACAAACAGCTAAAAGCTGTAGCAGCAAGGTGAATAAAATGTATGAACCTTAAAAATATCGAATCTTCTGCTATTCATGGATTTTCACCCAAGAGTTTAAACAGCTTTCATTTTTCTAAAGTTTCTCTTTACCTTCCAGAAGCTCAGGGAGATGATCTCAGGCATGGATTGGTCTCCAGAACAGGAACAAGGTGACAAATGGAGAAGGAAAGTGGGGCATGAGCAGGTGGAGATGGAAACGGGAGTGGGGACAGAGCAGAGACCTCGAGGCTGGGTTTGTTTCCTGCAGATTTATTTGGTTTCCACCAACGTGGTGCCTCTGCAGCCTGCACTGGGCAGGGACACAGAGCCAAGGTCACCCTGGCGTGGGGTGACAGCTATTTTTACCCAGCACAGGTGGCCTGGGGCCCTGCTGGGAGCTCAGGGCCTGGTGGGAGTCTCCCCTGGCAGAGCTGGGCTTGACACCAAAGTTTGGGAGGAAAATATAAACCCTCTAATGCTGTATTTGAAGTGATATAGGGTCAGGCTTGGCTTTATATGGGTCAGGATGTGACACAGAAAATATTCCACACACACACGTGACTGTTACCGGCGTTTCTGCAGGTTTGAACACCAAAAAAAAATCAGTTTCAAAGCAGATCCCATTCATTGTCCCAAATTACATAATTTTTCTAAAATTTGGTTGCTTATTGACCGTGGATTCCTTCTCCTCCAATGCTAATTTGGTCCTCACCCTGGGCTTTTCTGGACCAGGTGTCTCCAACCATGCCAGGGGCAACATTTAGGGTTCATTTTCATTCATGGTTTTTATGTTTGGGGTTGGTTTTCCCTGAAGATTGTTATCTTTTGTGCATCCTCTGTGCCACTGCCATTCTGTTGAGATGTTCAGCTCATCCTGCCCTGAGTGGTACAACTCCCCTGAAAAAAAAACTTAAAATTCCTTCCCCCAGGGCAAAGGCAAAGCAACCCTGGCTAGAGAAACGAAATCAAAAGTTTTAGAAGTTATTTTATTTCCACCAGGCTGAGCTGGGGAGGGAGCCCTGAACACCCAGGATGGGGCAGGATGGGAGCGAGGGCTCAGCTCTTGGCTCACCTGCTTTGGACACAAAGGTTGATGCAGTATTTGGAAATTAATGAAGCCACGTTGCCAAAATTATTAATTTGCCTTTATTTTTAAAGATATTCTCTATAACAGGGAAAATCTTGTAGCTCTGGGACTTCGTCTTTCTGAGGAAGCCACCCCAGATATTCCCAAGTTAAAGTAGATTTTGCATTAATTTCTGAAACCACTTGTTAGAACCCAACCCAAATATTCCCAAATTAAATAAGAATGCGCATTAAATTCTGTGCCAGAATGCTGCCATTTTGCAGCTCTGTTCATTTCTGTCCATGTTTTCAATAAAACTGAAATGTTTTTATTTTATTATGTTGTTTGTTTTTTCCCCCTCTTTTCCTCCCTCTCAGCCCCAGCCACCCCCCAAAGCCACTTTGCACGTGGCACGCTGATGGATTTTGGCCCCAGGTAATACGATGCTGCTGCTCAAAATATGTTTTGTTTTTCTTTAACCCTTTCCTGGTGCTCTGCCAGGGCACAGGAAGGTGTCAGATGTGGGATTTGTGAAAGAGAACGCCCTGTTCAGCTCTTTGGGTATTTAAAGAGCTCTTCATGCAGAGAACACGGTGATTAACAGGGGATAGAGTTACAGGTGAAGGAAATTCTGCAGCAGATAAAGGAAAGCTTTTATCCATTTAATGGGGGAACTTGACCAGCTTTCATTAAACCTCTTCAAAATAACAACACTTAACTCCCCGCAATCACTTTAATGCTCACAGTGCATTAAGGTTGCAAAAATTTCAAGATAATTTGACTTTTTCAGGTCCTATTCCTGATTATTATTTTTTTGTGGTTAACCATTTCAATTCCCAGCCAGCTCTTGGCCTCTGCAGAGGGTGAGGAGAACGAGATGTCAGCTTTGCACCACTGGGAATTCTTATTAAGGGGTGTTGAGGAGGAAAGAAGGCAAAAGATGTTGGTTTAAGAAGGGAAAAGTGGAAATAAAATAATAGCAGGCAGCAGAAAAATATTTGGGAAAGGACAAGTAGATGCAAAGAGTCGGAACCTCATTTTTATTTGGATGAGTTGTGTTGGTGACTCCACAATTAATAATTGTGGAATAATTAATAAATTAATAATTTAATAATATTGTCCTGATTTGTCTCAGGAAAAATTGATCATTCTCAGAATCATTTTCATTCTCTCCAGGAATGTCTGGGAGACGGGAGAGGCTCTGCAGGGTTGGGCTGGGCCTGGAAAATTTGGGATTGGGACTAATCCCAGCCTGGCTTGGATTGTAACAACCAGCCTGGGACTACGGAATCAGCAGGATTACTTTTCCTGGGAGGGAAAATGTGTTTGGGAAGCTGAGGAATGACGGTTCACCTAATCAGTGCTAATTGCTCATTTGTCACTGGGAGGCCCAACAGCAATTCCATGGGCATGGGGAGGGTGGCAGGAACACACAAACCTGTTTGCTGTGTTTGTTTGTTGTCCTGGGAAAGCTGCTCCAAAAATGGCAACTGGGGGAAAAAACCCCAGATTTTAGTACAGGTTTGAATTTTCCCGTAGACATCAGGAAATTCTGTATCTATAAAGGGGATGCCCCAATGTCCTGGACTGGGATTTTAATCCTTTGGTCCCTTCCAGCTCAGAATGTGATTTTATTAATTGAATTAATTTAATTAATTTCTTCACTAGGTCAGAAGAGGTCAGGCTGGGACTGGGGAGTTCTGGGCTCTGAGCCTGGCCTAGGGCTGTGCCTAAGAGGAGAAATGAACTCCCACCAGGAAATATTCACCTTGAAAGCAGGAATGTTTGGTTTAAATCCAAAGTGATCACCAAAGTGATCTGTGAAATCCAGATAAAATATGAATGGGGGATATAAAAATGGAGTAATTCATATAAAATATGAATATTTTGGGGACTCACTTTCTCTTCTAATCCTCTTCTTGCTTTCCTTACCAAGCCAGTGTGAGGAGAAAGATCTGTTTTAAATTCCCCAGAAATCTTCAGTTCCCTGCTTGCCAAAACCCTTTTGGTTTCCATTCAGAATTTCCAACCAGAAATGTCACTGAGGGACTTTAGGACTAAAAAACCCCAAGTCCTGCAGGAATATTGAAGTGCAATCCTGCAGATTTTGCATTCCCTGATAACATCTCTGGCTTGTGCTGTTCTGAGGATTCTATCCCACCTTGTCCAGGGATTTTATGGCAGGGAAAATTCAGGCTAAGCTGATAAAGAGATGTCACTACATGCAGAGATCAGGAATCTCATTGCAGTAGCAGATTTTATGCATTTTTGGGCCTTTCCCACGTAAGTTGAAGGTCTAAAATGCAAGGAAACAGTGAACTTCGAGTGTTAGAGCACAGGACTGTGTCTGTGGGTTGACAGCTCCGAGCTGGGGACAGCTCCTGCTGGCTCATGCACAAGCTTCAAACCAAATTAACCTCACCAGAGCTGAAGTGACATCAAGTTAATGTGACATTAATCAGGATTTCTGCTCCCAGCACGTGCAAGGGCCCTTCCCTCCTCGGTGAGGGGGAGCTGCTGGAATGTTTTCCTGTGTGCAGACATGGAAACCTCACTCTGGGGACTGCTGGCAGGAGCTAAAGGTTGGTTTCTAATTTATGAACAAATGCTTGGGGAAGACATTCCCTGAGAGTGTGACGGGCTTTGGTTTCCATTCCTGTGCAAAGCAGAGCTCTGGGAGCAGCAGCAGTTCTTGCCTTGCAATCAACTGTAACAAAAAAAAATCTCAATAAACCTCTTTATGGTACTTTCTAAAATATTTATGGTGCCACAATTAATTATTTGCAAGAGAAGCTGAGTGTGGGAACTTCTTCCAAATGTCACTGCAGTTTTTGAAGAATTGAATTCCAAGAGTAATATTAATTTAGTGATGCTGCAGACAAGTCCTCGGTGATGTATGTGGGGAATTTTATTTCATAATAAAAGTTTTGTCAGATTAAAGAAGTAAAGGAGTTTCCCAGCATTAACAGAGCTCTTTAAACATCTTTCTGTGCACATTAACTTAAGCCACTTCTTAAACTTAGATTTAAGGCCAGTAGAGCATAACTTCTTTGCTGATTCTTACAAGAATGACAGGCAAAACCTCCTGAACTGAGCTTATGTTTCCATATCCCTTAAAAATCATATAAACTGCAATTTATCCATCATAAACATCCAGTTTAGTCACAACACAACCCCCGTCAGCAGCTGGGCTTTCATCCTTGGGAGTGGGATCCAACCTGGGCTGCTCTATGATTGTATTTACTGTTAGTGATTCAATTAACATTATTATTATTAATAATTTACTGCAATAATTATCAGTGCCCAGACATCAGCAGAGTAAGAGAAACCTTGAGGGAGGAGATGCAGCTGCTGAGAATTCCTGTGCCTTGGAGCACTCTGGGGTGGTGGGAGGTGCTCCTGCCCATGGCTGGAGGAATGAGGTGAGATCCTTCCCAAGCCAAACCATTCCATGATTCTGAGTTACCTTCCTTTTTAATCCATTTAATTAATTAATATTAATATGTTACCCTGCAGCATTAACTGGCTGTCTTAGGGTACAAGGTGTGGCTGGGGTGTGTGTTCCATCCCCATCTTTCAGAGCTGGGGCAGTTCTCTGCTGTTCATTGGGCAGGTTCCTTTATCTCTTCACAACCAATCCTCCCTCCAGGAGATCTCTGCTGTTCATGGGCCATTAATTATTAATTATCTTCTGTTCATGGCCAGTGAGTGTCCCTGCCTGGCTGATCAAATTCCATCATCCCATGGGGAGATGCTCTGCCCAGGGCAGGAGCCAAGCATTCCTACCTGGATACAATCTGAGCCTGGAACAGCACAGCAGCCTTTGCCCCCTGCATTCCCAGAGGAGCAGCTTTCTCCTGCCCTGCATTCCCAGAGGAGCAGCTTTCTCCTGCCCTGCATTCCCAGAGGAACACCAGGCCCATCTCCAGCAGCCCTGGAGCTGCAGAGGAAAACTCCCCCCTTGTGCAGGATCCCTGCTGCAGCAGAAGCACAGCTGGCACTGCAGGAGGGCTGAGCCCCCATGGGATGGGACTGTGCCCCCACCCTGACCCACAGGGCTCAGCTCCTGCTCTGACTCTGGCAGTGTCGGTTTGTATTACTGCATTTTTATTTAATTTTAATTTTTTCTAATAAAAGAACTATTATTCCTACTCCCATATCTTTGCCTGAGAGCCCCCCTTAATTTCAAAATTATAATAATTTGGAGGAAGGGGGGTTGCATTTTCCATTTCAGGAGAGGCTCCTGCCTTCCTTAGCAGACACCTCAAACCTACACACTGGCCATTATCAAATAGCCCAATGACATTATATATATATATATTGGTATATATAAATAATATGGATGGATGAATGGATGGATGGATGGATGGATGGATGGATGGATGGATGGATGGATGGATGGATAATATTTATGATATATGATATATGATATATGATATATGATATATGATATATGATATATGATATGTGATATGTGATATATGATATGATAGACTAGAATAATATGTTTGTATGTATAAATAATATAAATATTTGTTTGTAAATCAATTGTATTTATTTCCTGGGACAGAGCTGCTCTGACTCCCATGGGAGATTCCTTCCTGCCCCTCCTGGATGGGGTGTGGGCACGGAGGTGTCCCCATGCCAGGCCTGGCACAAAGTGACCTTGCTGTCACTGCTCGAGGAGGCTTTGGGCTCTCAGTGTCCCTTTAATCTGGGACAGTGACGTCAAGGCTGGTGGCACCAGGCAGTGTTTTAGCACAGCCTCTCCTTAAGGCTGTGAAAATAACCCCGGTATTAGTGCTAGTCTTGGGGCCAGACCCATCTTAGCATGCAAGGAAAAGCTGCCTGGTTAAATAAAAATAAATTAAAAAAATTAAAACAAACGAACAAAAACCAGAAATAAAAATATAAAAATAAATTAAAGTAAATGGGAATAAATTAGAATGTAAAAAAATAAAATTAAAAATAAATAAATAAATAAATAAATAAAATAGAATATTAAAAATTAAAATAAATAAAATTTAAAATAACAAAGAATTCAAATAAGTACAAATAAATAAAAAATAAATTTAAAAACCAAAAAATAAAACAAACAAAAAACCCCAAACAAAAAACCCAAAGAACTCCTCAATAAATAAAAACAAATAAAAACAAAAAAAAATTTTAAAAGGTTTGACAGCATCATTTTCTGGTTGTTTTTTTTATATTCTAATCCCTCCTGGAAATATTTAATTAGGATTTGGGTGTGGGACTGCAGGAAGGTTGGGGTTGGATGATGTCTCTGAAGGTCATTGAATCCAGCCCCCCCTGACAGGGCACCTTCAGTGAGATGGGCTCGCCTGGAGCCCTGTCCAGCCCGACCTTGGATGTTCCCGGCATGGATCCATGACCTCTCTGCTGATGCATTCCAGCATTTTGCCCCCCTCAGTGTAAAAAATTCATTGTTTGGTCCAATCTCTATCAATTCTTCAGTTCAAACCCATCACTGGTTGTCCCTATAATGAAGAAATATATATATGGAGGATATGTATAATATAAATATAAATATAAATATAAATATAAATATAAATATAAATATAAATATAAATATAAATATAAATATAAATATAAATATAAATATAAATATAAATATAAATATACATAGACATATACATAGACATAGACATAGACATAGACATAGACATAATATAAATGTAATTTTAAATATATATATAATGGAGATATAGATATATAATAGAGAAATATACATATAATATGAACTATTATGGAGATATATATATATGGAGAATATATATATATAATGGAGATATATAAATATTATATATATATATAATGGAGAAATATATATATAATATACACTATAATGGAGAAATATCAATATATCTCAGGGAATCAGGGAATGCTTTGGGTTGGGATTTTTGGGGTCACCTTCCACTGGCTCAGGGTGCAGACAGATCCTTGGGTGCTCCTCAAAATCCCATTCTCAGAACTGGTGTACAAAAATCTCAAGGTTTTATTGCCTGGTGGGTCTGGAAAAAGGAAAGGATGAGGAAAAGCTTTTCACCTTGGGAAGGGTCTGTTCCAGTTCCTACAAACACACAGCAAAGATTGTTTGCTCTGGAGCAGCAGCAGAGCATTCAAGCCAAGTGAAAATCTTCTTTCATGACCAAATAATGCTTCATTTGTGCTTTAGTGTTTTTTGACAGAGAGATTTTGTTTTGATAATATTGAAATAAAAATGGAAACTTTTCTGAAGGGAAGAATTGGCTACAATTGAATTTCAATCATAAAAATAAACTAAATTAAGATTTAAAATATTAAAGATTTAAAAATATTTATTTTCTTGTGGCACTACACTTTTTTTTCTTTCCCCTGACAGTTTTTCAGATAATCACAGAACACTCTGGGGTGCAAGGGACCCTAAAATAAAGCTCATCCCATTCCATCCCTGCCATGGCAGGGACACTTCCACTGTCCCAGGCTGCTCCCAGCCCTGCCCAGCCTGGCCTTGGACACTGCCAGGGATCCAGGGGCAGCCACAGCTGCTCTGGGAATCCCATCTGACATGGGAAGAATTTAGGGAAGTGAGGCAAAAGCTTTTTGTGTAAGCAACAGTCTGTTGAACGACTGAGAAGATGGAAATCTAAAAAAATCTGAAAAAAAATTCTCAAAATTAAATCTCAAAAAAAAGTAAAAAAAAATCTCAAAATTGCATCTTAAATCTCAAAAAAAAAATCTCTCTCAACATGAGAAATCTCAAAATTAGAGAAAAATGTGAAATCTCAAAATCAGGAAATCTTAAATTGGCTTACCAAAACCACTACTCCATCCCAGCACCTCCCCACTGTCCCAGCCAGGAATTCCCTCCCAAAACAGAAAAAATTCCAAAATAATCTTAAAATAATCTTAACCTTAAAAATGTAAAAATACCTAAAGTAAGCTTTAAAAAAATCTAAAATAAATCTAAGAATCTCTTTAAAATCTCATTAAAATGTATTTAAAATCTCTTCAAAATCCATTAAAAGTCTGCGGCCTTGACTTCCACTCCTTGAGGGTATTTATTGCTGCAGGGATAAATCCAGCTTTGCTCAGCAAGGATCACATTCCTGCCCTGCCATGGAGAAAAGAAATGGATCTCTGATAAATAATTGGCATAAATTTGATTTAAGATATGATTTTTCCAGGGTCTGCTTTGTTCCTTGATCCCAAATTTTGGATGTCCCTGGCCCTGAGTTCAGGGCACAGGGAAAGAGGGAACCTGGAGGATTCTTCCTGGACACCAGGACGTGCCTTGGGCTGGAATTGCAGCTTTTATTTTTCTAGAATTTTCTAGAGCTGCAGCTTTCCCATGGATGGCAGAAATTTGGAAAACCATGGGAGGCTGTGAGGAGAAAATTCCTGTCCAGCAGGGATACCTGGAATAACACAGCTTGGCACTGCGAGCTGCTGTACAACATAAATGTTTTGTTTTTTTTTTAAATACCTGTGTGCCAAAACCATTAATTGATTCTTTTTTGTGTCTCTTTTTGCTCCAATTGAATTTTTCTTTCATATTTTGTGTCTCGTTTTGCTTCAATTGAATTTTTCTTTCATATTTTATGTCTCTTTTTGCTTCAGTTGAATTTTTCTTTCTTTATTTTCGTGTCTCTTTTCACTTCAATTGAATTTTTCTTTCATATTTTGATAGAAGCCAGAGATTCCATGTAATATTATGAATATGGATCCGTGGCCAGCAGCTATGTGGAAAAATCAATATATTCCCAGTTCACTCCCAGGTGTTTTATTGCTAAAGGGGTTGGGCAGAGCAAGTGCAGTGCCAGGAATGGATCCTGCTTAAAAGGGAGCAGGGAAAAATGGCTGGAAATGGCTTCAAATTGAAGGAAAAAATGGGTTCCTGGGGTTTCTAGATTGCAGGAATTACGTTGCAGTTAAATAAAGATGAACGGGAATGGGAGAAGATCAGGAATCATTTTCAGAGTGGAAATGCCAATTAAAATATGCTTATTTTAAACATTATTGGGCTGACCAAGCAGGAGGTTCTCCCTCTGAATTATTTCTATTCCTGGTTAGAATATTCCATTTTTCCTGTGTAATCCTCATTGTTACAAACCTTTAGCAAATCCCATAAATAAAGTCAGACACTTTCTGTGACAGAGAAGAGGAAAATGTCCCAGGTCATGCCCAGCTCCTTGTCTGCCATGGTGCAAAACAGCGGAAATTTGTTTCATGAAGGAGCAACACAAAGGGAGAAACCAAAGTGGGGAACAGAGCAGAGAAAACCTTCAGAGATCTGTCCAAAAAATCCCTTTAAAAATAAAAATAAAAACATTTTTAAAAGGAAAATCAGAGCTCATTCTTATCTGCAGTGAATCAGGTTTTATTTGGGGATATTTCCCTGGAACTCTGAGCCAAGGCAGTCATCACTGGATTGAAAAGCTCCTGAAAGGGGCTGGAACTTTCCTGGGCACCTTGGGAAACATTCCAGTTCCTCCGTTAATTAGCGGATGACAAATTAAATATTTGCTGAGTGAAATTGGAGCTGCATTTGTGACCTGCCCAGAATTTTAGCCTTGGAGATAATTTAGGTTCTGGCGCATCAGCAGGGCTGGATATTTACAATTCCCATTGCCTGGGGGTGGAAAAAATAAGAATATTATATTTTTTGTGACCAAAAGATTTCATCCAACTGCCAGTGGCATCAAGAGGATCCCATCAGCCAAAGCTGAGGCTGAAATTCCATTTTGGGAATTCCATTCCATTCCATTTGGGGAATTCCATTCTATTCCATTTTGGGAATTCCATTCAGTTCCCCAATTTTAATTGGCATGGAGTTAAAATTGGGGGAATGGAATTCCCAAATTTTTTATTTTGGGAATTAAATTTGGAAAATTAAAATGGAATTAATTTTAATTTAATTAATTTAAGTTTAATTAAAATTAAATGAATGGAGGGAGCTGTGGGGTTGATGTCACATGGCCCTGCAGAATTCATTGTTTCTTTTCTTTTCTTTTCTTTTCTTTTCTTTTCTTTTCTTTTCTTTTCTTTTCTTTTCTTTTCTTTTCTTTTCTTTCCTTTGGGCAGGTGAAGCCTCACTGAGGCTTTTCCTTGAATAAATCATATGGTAAAGAGCTGAAATAAAGTAAAAAAATAGAGATTAAAGCAGAGAATTGTCCTGCAAGAATATGGGCAACCCCAAAAAGCTCCTTCTTTCCTGAAAAAACACTTTATAGGAGTTCTTGAAATGAATAAAGAGGCTCTTCAATGAATAAATTTGGCTTTTAATAGGAGCCTTTAAAGGGTGGGATTTGGCCTTTAAAATCAGCTTTTATTGACTCAGATCTGTGGCATTGCTGGGATGATGAGAACTGAGTGAGCAGACTTTCTGATTAATAATTATTAGTAATTATGAATAATTTTATTAATATTGATGATGATCTAAAAATATTATTAATTATTTCATATTAACGCCTTCAACTTTGTCCTGCTTTTTCCTGGTTTTGTTTTGTTGTTTGGTTCGTTGGGGGATTTTAATTTTATGAAATTCAGCCTGCAAGCCCTAAAACCCAAGAGCAATGTCCCCGCAGAGGTCACAGCTCTGCCATCAGGGATTGGCATCTCCTCCCAGATTTACTGCCTGGCCAGCCCCAAAATAACCCAAAAAACTCTGGGAAAAACTCGGCCAGCAGCACAGGGCTGGACGCAAAGAGCTCTGAATGCTGAGTAGGGCCAAAGTTTAGTTTCACTTTTTCTTTTTCCCAAGGAAAGGATGGAATAAAAAACAAAATTAAAAAAAAAAAAAATCCTGCAGTGTTTTCAACTCTTGTGTGATCCCACAAAAGCCACTGCGGGGGTTGGGGATAGGAGGAAAAACTTTTTCCTGAGCTTTTTCCAGGGCAATCCCAGAATTTCCTTCCCTTTGGAAAAGTAGAGGAGCACAACATTCCCATCTCCATTTCACTTTATTTCTATTTCTCTCTATTCCTACAAAGGGTAAATTCCAGAGGTTTTACCCAGAGGAGCTGGGCAGGGGCAGGGAGTGATCCTAAAGGGATTGGGGGCTGCAGGGATTTTTGTATCCAGAACTTGCATTTTTATTATTTGTATTTTTCCTGTCCATCAAGCTGCCCTTTTATTTTATAATCCTTATAGCCTGTGGGGCTTTCTGAGCAGGAGGTTCTCCTTGTAAATTATTTATAAATAATACATATATTAAAAATATATATATAGAGATTTAAATATGTACATAATTAAATAGAATAGAATATATATAATATATAATATATAAAAATTATAACTATAATCTGTAAATATCTTGAATATAATTATATATATAATACATATTTATACATATATAATTCAATTTTTCCTATGTAATCTTCGTGTCTCATCCTGCTGCTACTGTATATAAAAAAAATTCTCATTTTTTCCAAATTATGGCAACTTTGCAAAGCAATGATTAGCAATAAAACGCTGCCTGATCAATCCCTCTTTGTTTTAATTGTTATTGCCGTTGTAAAATGGGTTTGAAATGGAGAGGGAGCGCACGGGAATTACCTGGAGATGGGATAAAAATGCTTCAGCACCTCCATTGAGCTGGTAAGGAGGGAATTGAAATGTGTCACTTCCCCTTTGGAGAGAATTCCTGTGCTTGAAGCCCTCTGGAATCTGCCAGAGAGTCCAGGGTTTCACTGGGAGCTGAAATCAAATTGAAATGAGAGACTGGGCACATTTAAATGCCATTTATTGAGCATTTTTATATTTTTATAAAATATAAAAATATATTTAACGTGATATGTGTACTATATATTCTATTACAGATTAACACAATATATTAATTATATATTTATTTAACATTTTAATATTTATTTAATAAAATATTAATTTTTTAATGGCTAAGATTTTATCTAAAAGATGCTTGGAATATCTGGAAATTATTTCCAAGGGCAAGGAGGATGCTCAGACTGAGAATTCCTGCACCAAGAGCAGAGTGTGCATTAGCTAAACCCTAATTTAGGCTTTGTTAAACCCAGGTTTATTATTCAGTGCAGTGGATGAATGATTGAAGTTCACAGAAGATCAAATTAAAGAACTGAATGTGATTTTCTAAATATTCCAAGCAAATACTGCCTGAGCCAGCCCTGCTTGGAAAAACTCTCATATTTCTCTTGCTGGTTTTGTTTCCTCAAAGTCACAGCTGTATTTTATACAATTTTGCAGCATTATTTGCCCATAAATTGTTTCCACAAAATTTAATTTAATTAATCATGAGCTGCTCATGATGAATTAAAATTCTTGGACCATCAGGTTTTAGCTTTAGCTGGAGTAAAAATGTTTTTACAGCATTTTCTGCTTGGTTCATAAATGATAAAATGTTCTTTTTCTGTGGCTTAAAAACTTGAAATTCCCTCAGCTTTATCCTGTCCATTATTGGGGGAAATTGATGTTTTGGGGGAAAATTACTGCATCGTTTCTTGAGTAATAACTCCTTAAAATTCACTTAATTCTCTTCCTTCAACCCCAGATTATTGAATTAACTCTCATTAATTACTTTTAATGATTCTTGTCCATGGGTAGGATTTTCTAACACATTTTGTATCTGTAGCTCCTCTTCTGGGGTTAAAATTTGGGGTCAAATTCCTCTGTGTGTGGATCAGGGCTCGAAATGTTAAATGGGATCTGAATGCCATAATTGCCTCAGTGGCCCTTTTTTTCCCAGCTAAATTCCATCCCATTTCCTGGAAATATTTGATGCTGATTTATAACAAAATCTCAATTATCAGCACTTCAGGGGGAGGTGAACTTGGGCTGCAATACAGGAAGAATCCAGCCCATAAAAAGGGGGAGAAAAAATCCAGCCCCAAAAAGGTGGAGAAAAAAATGGGCCCTGAAAAAGGGGGAGAAAACAGACCCAAAAGGGAAGAAAACCCCAAAAAGGTGGAGAGAAAAAAAATGGTCCCAAAAAATGGGGAAAGAAAAATTGGCCCCAAAAAAGGGGAGAGCAATTGGTCCCAAAAAAGGAAAGAGGGAGAAAAAAAATGGCCTAGAAATGGGGAGAAAAATTGGTGCCAAAATGGGGAGAAAAAATCATCCCCAAAAAAGGGGGGAAGAAAAATTGACCCAAAATGGGAGAGAAAAATCAGCCCAAAATGGGGGAGAAAAATCAGCCCCAAAGAGGGGGAGAGAGAAAAATTTGCCCTGAAAGGGGGAAAAAAATCCAACCCCCAAAAGCGAGGGAAAAATTGGCGCTGAAAGGGGTGGGATGGCAGGGGGGAAAATTGGCTCAAAAAATTTTGGTGGGAAAGGGAGTGGGGGAGAAAAATTCAGCCTAAAAAGGGGGAGAAAAATCAGACCCAAAAGGTAGGGGGGGGGTGTGTAGAAAAATCAGCCCTCAAAAGGAGGAACATCAGCCCCAAAGAGGAAAAAAATTCACGCTTTTTGCCAAGTTTTCCTTAAAATCCAGGTGCAAAACCTCCTGTCCCATCCAGCTCAGCTCCCAGCAGATCCAGGAGAGCGTTAATGCCATGAAATCCCATTTTTATGGAAGGGGAGGAGGAAAATCTCCTTGGCACCTGGCTGGGAAGGGCTGCTCTGCATTGCCACCCCTCCCTGGCACGGAATATTCCCTTTTTCATTTCTAGGAATTGCTCCGGTTCCAAGGATCACTTCTCCCTGGGGGAAATCAGAAAACGACTTCCCCACGGGGTTTTGTTTGTTGTCAAACAACCCAAATGGGAAAAATATTTGTTCTGTAGCACGGCAACGAATCCATGGCCGTGGATGATCCAAGATCATACAGATCTTGTCAAATGTTGTTCTAGAGCAGATTTGGAGCCCTTTTATAAAGAACCACACAGAAAAGGGCAATGCAGAGGAAAGTTTTCAATGCTGAGCTGCTGAAGAGAGCAATATTTCCAGATAAGCAGGATGACTTTTTTTTCAAAAGGGTTTTTTGCTCAGTCCTTGAATATTGTAAATGCAAGGCCACTGACAAAGGAAGGAATGATGAGGACGACTCCATGTTCTCAGAAGGCTGATTTATTATTTTATGATACTATATTATATTAAAGAATACTAAACTATACTAAAGAATACAGAAAGGATACTTACAGAATGTTAAAAAGATAATAATGAAAACTGGTGACTCTCTCCAGAGTCTGACACAGCTTGGCCCTGATTGGCCAAAGAGTGAAAACAACTCCCAGCAGAACCCAATGGAACAATCACCTGTGGGTGAACAATCTCCAACCACATTCCAAAGGAGCAAAACACAGGAGAAGCAAATGAGAGAAGAATTGTTTTCCTTTTTCTCTGAGGCTTCTCAGCTTCCCAGGAGAGAAATCCTGGGAGAAGGAATCCTGTTCAGAGACTGTGAATGCCACACTTGAGTGGATGAGCAAATAGTTTCACTTTTGTGTCTTTGTGTGTGTGTGTGATGCTCTAGGTTCTAGGTAAAGGCACTGAGGGCAAACTTCCTGTAGCATTAAATCAGATTTCTGCATGCTGTGCTGAGGCATAGGCTCACTTCTTGAATAAAAACCCCTAAATTTAATACATTTTGTGTATAAATTTAAATTTAATACATTTAATATAGGAAAGTGAGCCCAAAATGAGGAATTTCCCACGGCCAGGGCTGGTGCTGGAGCTGGGGTGATGACCCTGTAAGGGATGAGTAATGCCATGGTTGGCTCTCACAATTAAAAGGCAAATATCAAGTATAGATGTTAAGTTTTATACATTCATAGTTATGTTTTAACCCCCTTCCATTGGTATTATGGGATGGCCTGGGTTTGGGACATTTGGGAGGGTTGGCTCGTTACTATGGCAACACCCAACCTCCAATCAGGATTTAAGGAGGTGATCTCCACCCCTGGACAGTGAAGGAGGGGCTGATGGACAGAACTTTGGGAGGGGCCAAAGGGTTAAAAGGTGAAACCTCCATTGTGGGGTGAGCACATGGTGGGGAAAATCCTCTGCTTTCTTCTCTATTCAACCTTCTGTTGTATTTTTTATAAGATTTTAATAAGCCTTTTCAATTTTTGGAAGTGAGGAGCATTTCTCACAGCCCCAAGCTGGGATGTTGCAGAAGAAACTCAGAAATTTGGGGGTGCAGCTCTGGTGTTTTGCTGTTTCACTGAGAATTATTTTGATTTTTCAGTGCCTCGCTCAGTTGTGCACTGGAATCATGAAATGTGTTGGGATGAAAGGAATTTAAAGCTCATCCAGTTCCACCCCCACACCTTCCACTATCCCAGGGGACTCCAAACCCATCCAAGCTGCCCTTGGAGACCTCCAGGGATGGGGCAGCCACAAATTCTTGGGATAATCTGTGCCAGGCCCTCCCCCTCTCCCAATAAAGAACTTTTTTTGACCCAGGGTAGCTGATCTCTGCAGGAGAAGATATTGCCATAAATTATAAAGTTGATCTTGGTATAAAACCTGGACTGAGCAGCTCCAAAATTGGAATTTCCCACATTTCTCAATTTCCCATATTTCCTAATTTCTCTTATATCCCAATTTCCCATATTTCCCATATCCTATTCCTCTTGAGGATGCAAATCCTGGACTGGTGACTTTCTGCCTTGCCCTGGCCACTGTCAGTGCTGGCCCTTCCTAACCAGGTGTGATTATTCCAAATTAATTCCAGGATCAGTCCTCTAAACATGACTTAAGGGTGGTTTTCCAAAGCATTTTTGTACTTGAAAAATACCAGAGCAGCAGAATATTTTAATTAAATAATTACATATTAAGTTTTATTAAATTTAATTAAATTATTTTGATATTGTAGTAATTATTTGTCATTATATTTATTATTATTATAGTGTTTATTATTTAAGTTATTATTAAATTATAATTAAATAGCTATTATGGTTATTATTAATTAAATTTATTGTTATTCAATATGTGTATTATTTAAATTACATAAATAGTTATTATAGTTAATATTAATTAAATGTATTGTTATTCAATATATTCATTATTTAAATTATTATTAAATTATTGTTCCATGTTACTGTTAATTATATGTATTGTTATTCAATATGGTTATTATTTAAATTATTCTTAAATAATAATTAAATTATTAAATAATAACTTGTGAGTGCTAATCAGTGGCAAAGTCTGCCATGATCACTGGTGCTTTCTGTTGTATTTTAACAACAAATCTGCATTTCCTGATCCCTTGAATTGGTCCTGGCTGGAAAAATCAAGGCTTCTTCATGAACAGGAACATGCAAGGCTGGTGCAAAGGATTTGATTTCTCAGAACTGGAGAATGTGCTGGGAAATCCCATTTTTTATTATTATTTTTTTGTTTTATGGCTGGGATTTTATGGGAAGGAAGACGGGAAGTTGCAGAATCTCTGCAAGTCCCGGATGTCAGTGGCCAGATGTTCTGCAGCTGCCAGCCAAGGCCATCAGCCTCTGGCAGGGATTTCAGCTTCCTCTGCACTTCCAGCTCCTCTCTGGGCTTTTGCTCCTTGGCTTGGGGCTGCTGCTGCTTCACCCCTCGGAAAAGATGGATTGGAAGCCAGCCCCAGTGTGCCCAGGGAATTTTCAGGACTGGGAGCTGGGATTGCAGGCTTGGGATGTCCAGGGCAATCCCAGAATTTCCTTCCCTTTGGGAAAGTAAAGGAGCAGAACATTCCCATCCCTATTTAATTTCTCCTTATTTCTCTTTATTTCTCGTTTTTTCTAATTATTTTCTCTTTATTTCTCTCTTTTTCTCTCTATTTACTTTCTTTATCTCTATTTCTCTCTAATTAATTTCTCTTTATTTAATTTCTCTTTATTTCTCTCTGTTCCTATTTCAATTCTCTTTCTGTCTATTCCTCTCTAATTAATTTCTCTTTATTTGCTTTATTTATCTCTATTTCTCTCTATTTCATTCTCTTTCTCTCTATTTCTCCTTAATTAATTTCTCTCTAATTAATTTCTACTTTTTTCTCTTTATTCTATTTCTCTTTAATTCCCTCTTTCTCTCTATTTCAGTTTTCTTTCTCTGTATTTAATTTCTCTCTCTTGATTATTAGTGTATTTTTTGTGAAGTAAGTTTTTTTTTTTTATAAGAAAATTGGTTTTTTTGGTGGTTTTTAAATTTTATGAATAGCAGCCACCCGAGGAAATTTGTAATTGTGAATTTTTTCTTATTTTTTATAAGTTTGTTTATCATTGTGTTTATGGGTTATGTTCATTTATGGGTATTGTTTTAAAGATGAGTTGTTTAAAGCTAAAGGTATTATTTATTTTTAAAATAATATTTTGGGGGGGTATGCAATTTTTTTGCTGTTATTTTAATTTTTTTAAATTCCTTACATTTAAAATTCCAACACTCGGGTTTGGATTTAATTAAGATATCTTTAATTTTGATAATTATTTAATTTAGATATATTTAATGTAGATAATTGTTTATTTAATTTAGGTTTCATTTAGGTATTAATTTAAATATCTTAAATTGATTTTATATTTTTCATATATCATTATAATATTATGTAATTATTTAATTTATTATTGTCATTATATATCATAATATATTTATTATATTTTATATAGTATATTATTATTATATATTATATAATAATAAATTGCTATTTAATTTAATTTATAGAATTAATTTTTATTTGGATTTAATTTCAATATTGATTTAGATATTTAGATATATAGGGTTTATCACCCTTTTATCCTGAAAGAAAACCCAAAACTTTCCATTCTCCAACAACTTTGATTATTTGTTCTCACCTGGGCTCCCTTTCCCATAAAAGCTGGCCCAGGATCCCTCTGGAAATCCCTTCGCAGCCTTTTGGGGACTCTCTGCCCGTGTTTGTGTGAAATCCTTTGGCACTTTTCACCTGAGCGCTGCCCAAGGTTTCCTCGTGACTTCCCCAGGGCTGCAATTGTTCATTTGGAGGTCACCCAATCACTTCCCCTCATTAGCTGGCTAATTTGCATTTCCAGAGCAAGGTGCAGCCCTTGTTGGTCCCAAGCACTTTTTGCAGAAAAACTCTTCTTCAGCAGAACTCCTAGCAAAGAGTGAACATCTCACTATCTGATAATATAAATCTGGTTTTGAAAATGTATTTTCATCAAATTTCATTGTAGAGGAGCTTTTCTCTGCACTTAAAAAAACAAAATAATTATATATTATTATATATTGACATAACATTTATATAATAAATTTATATATAAAGATATTATACTATTATATAATGTTTATACTAGTATATATTACAATATATTATGTTATTATATTATATTATATTATATATATAATTTATGTATTTTTTAAATGTTCTGAGACCTTTATTTTAGATGCATGATTTTTTTGTAAAATAAACTTTTTCGTAAGCACAAAATCTCCTAATAGAGAATGGAACTATGTTACATCCAGAAAAATTTGGGTACAATATAAAGTTGTTTTCACCCATTAGTTCCTGAATAGAAGGAAAAAAAAAGTAAAAATTACCATAAGACACTGGCTATAAATTCCTGCATATATGCAGTAGTGAAAAAAATGTATTTTAATCAAATTTCATCCTAGAGGAGCTTTGCTCTGCATGTTTTTTTTTAAATAAATATGGCCCAAGAGCTCTGAGACCTTTATTTTAGACACATAATTTTTCTGTAAAATAAACTTTCTTCATAAGCAATCTCACACAAAAATGGAACTGTGTGGGTACAGACAAAAAAAATGAAATAATTTTATTAATAGAGATTTAATTATTATATAATTTTTATAATTTTAATTTAGTAATTTAAAAAACTCTAATTATTATATAATTATTTAATTATGACCCCTCCTTTGTCCATTGTCAGAAAAAAGGAGTGAAATCAAGAGGCAGGGAAGAGGAATTCACCAGCTTGAGCTTTCTAAGTGTTTTGTCTAAGAAAAACAACAAATAAAATAAATCCACAATAAAACAGCACCTGAATCTCACTTCCCACTTTTTTTACTATTTTTTTGTGTTTGAAACTGGGGCTGTTGAACTTCAGGGTGAGACCTGGGAGGTGTTTGGAGCTCCAGGTTCAGCCTGGTTGTGCTTAACGATGATTTCCATGGGATTATTGATTTGGGAGTGTTGATATCAGCACTAATTGCTCCTTGATCCCCTGTGGAAGTTCCAAAGGTGGCCCTGCTCAGGCTGTGGTGACTCAGCCCCTGTGTGATGCTGTTCCTTTGTGTCTTCATTAAAATCAGCTCTCAATTTCCTGGATTTGGGACCATCAGACCCCCTCACCCCCCATCTGAGGCTTCTGCTCACGCAGCAGGAGCTGAATCACCCCATGCTGGAAGGAATGAACCACCAGGAAATTCCTCCCCGGGTGATTTTCTGAACCTTTTCCCAGCCTAGGTAGGAGCTGATTACAAAAGCAGATTGCAGAGGTGATTGTGCCCTGGCCACCAGCCCAGCAAGGGTTTTCCTGCCCTTCCCAGTGATATTTGGGAATGGTGTCCCTTTATTATTAACATTTGGGGGTGTCTCTTCCTTGCAGAGCTGTAGCCTGAATGGGGACAGGACAATCTCACCCGGACTGGACAATTTACTCACCCAAAGCTCTTTGGCTGGTGTAGGTCCTGTCGAGTCTCCAAAGAACAAATTCCTCTCCTTTAGATGGTTACAGATCCCTAAAATAAGTTTTTATTACAAAGATCCCTTCCAATATTCCCTTTGGATCATGGGACCAGGAGAAAGACGTAGGCTGGGGGACACTTGGACACTTTTTCAACCTGAGAATTATTTCTTTAACGTGTGCAAGAGAAGATGAGGGAAATGCAGGTCAGGAAGGTCTCATCTCCTGCTGAAGGGTTTGCAAAGCTCAGCTGATGCCTTGAGAAGGCTGAGCTGGAACAGAGTTCCAGAATAAAGCAGGGATTGATTCAAAGGATCTCCTCCATGGATCCACCTGGGGCAGCACAAGAGCCCAGCCAGGGCTGCACCCAAGATGAACCCAAATGGTCCCAAAATGCACGAGCGCTGCCGGGGTCTCTCCCTGGGCTCAGCTCTGCTCCATGTGCACATTGCAGTTCAGTGTCCAGTTCCAGCTGCAGCCCATCCAGTCCCATCCTGCTTGTTTTTCTCTCTCCAGCCCACGGGGTTTGTGCTCCTGGGCTGAGATTTGGATCATTTGTCCTTGGTGCCCAGCTGGAGCAGGAATTGTTTTGTCTCCCTGCTCTGTGCAGAGAGCTCACCATCCCCTGATGTGAGCCCAGACCCACACACTAAAGCAGCACAGAACCTGAAAAATGGAAAAGCTGAACCTGAGGCATCACCAGGAGGACTCTTCCCCCAGATCCCCTTCCTTGGGTGGCCTCCAGCAGGTGCCTGACCCATCTGAAGAGATGACATTCCTCAGGTTTTGTTATAAGAACAAAAAAACAAAACAAAACAAAACAAAAAATTAAACTCCATGCCAATCTCACACCCTGTTTGCAGCTTTTCCAGGGTCCCTCAGTGAGAGGAGCTTCTGCTCCCCAGAT